>NW_004955404.1:21230012-21230809 GCF_000276665.1 Chinchilla lanigera | reverse complement strand
CACCTAAATCTATGTCTCCACTCAGTTCAGGACTCATACAGGAACCAGATGCAGCCCAGATGGGTAGCAGTCACAGACTTCCCCAGACTTCAACTCGCTGGAGGGTCTGGGCAAAGGCACAGTGCAGACTCGAATCCACGGGCCCTGCAGCTCCCGGAGTACTTGCTTTCTTGGTGCAGGGTTTGTGGGGCTCAGAGAGTCTGCTCACCTGGCTCAGAGAGCCTGCTCGCCCAGCCCCCAGCCGGAGAAGTCCCCTGGGCCACTCAGTCCAGATGTCCTCTCTTCTGCCACTGGGACTCAGTCTGTAATGTCGGCGGGGTCCTTGTTCTCGTGTCCTGCCCTCAGGGATTAGATGGGGAGTACCTGGTTCTCTGCACGTGTTTCAGATGGGAATCGTGGTGGTGTGCGTCCAGCACAGACTCAAATCCACAAGCCCTGCTGCTCCTGGAGAACTCGCTGTCTGGGCGCAAGGTGCGCGGGGCTGGGAGAGCCTGCTCGGCCGGCTCAGAGAGTCTGCTCGCCCCGCCCGTCCCCTGGGCCTCCCTGTGCCACAGCAACTCAGTCTGTAATGTCTGCGGGGTCTTTGTTCTGGCATCCTGCCCTCAGGGATTAGATGGGGAGTACCTGGCTCTCTGTACGCATTTCAGCTGTGAATCGTGGTGGTGTGCATCCAGCTCAGATTCGTACCCACGAGCCCCGCTGCTCCCAGAGAACTCGCAGTCTGGGCAAAAGCTTGAGTTAATTTTTCAACTAGCATGAGAGAGAAGTACATGTATGTATGTATATATATATATATA
>NW_004955404.1:21176669-21229910 GCF_000276665.1 Chinchilla lanigera | reverse complement strand
TTTGTTGAAAATCTACTGGCTATAGATGAGTTGCTGTCTGTTCTATTTCAGTGTTTTAAGTGTCATTTTTCTGCCTATACTGTGTTATGTTTATGAGAGTGGCTTTTGCCTATTTTGAAGTCAAGTAGTCAAATGTTTCCTGCTTTGTTGTTTTGCTCAAAAGGGTCTCATCTAGCTGGGTTTGGTTTTTTTTTCCATTCCATATAAATTTCATGATTCATTTTCTAGCTTGATGAAGAACTTCATTGAATCTGTAGATTATGCTTTATAATATGGAGAGTTTAATAAAATTAATTCTTCCTATCTACAAACAGAAAACATCATACCATTTTCATCCTAATTGTTTACAATGTAGTTGAGTATAAAATATTTGGTTTAAAAGAAAACCATAACAAGAATCCCATAAGGTAACACAAGGTCTTTATATTTTACATAAAAATATTTTCACTGAAGCAATGAAAAAAAATTTACAAACTAAAAAACAGTACTTACATTCACAAGCTGTCTTAGTTTGTCTTGTGCTGCTGTAACAGATTACCTCGGGAAAAGTACTTATAAAAAACTAAGATTCATGTCTTACACGTCTCAAGGCTTGGAAGACCAAGATCAAGGCCACACTGGGAGGGCCCTCCTGCTGTGCCATCCCAGTGCAGCCAGGGGACAAGGAGGGAGTGTGCATAGACAAGAGGAGACCAAACATATTGTTTGCAGAATTTCACTCCTGTAAGAGCTGACCTACTCCTGAGATAATGACATTAATCCATTCTTAAATGTAAATTAATTAATTAAATGAAGGTAACCTAACATTTTGAAGGTACCAGCACTGTTGTATTTGGGATTAATTTTCTGACATGTGAATACTGCTGGACACATGCAAGCCATAAAACAGGCTGAAAAGGAGGTAAGCTTCTCAAATGTCTATAATCCCAGCAGCGGTATGGGACTCAGGCAGAAAAGTTGCCAAGTTCAGGTACTGGACAACTTAGTGACTTAGCAAGACACTGCCTCATAATAAAAAGGGGCTATGGAGGTAGCTACTCTGAAGGCTCTCTATGGTTTTCGAGCCTTGCATTGCCAAAACCGAGCAAAACAAAACAAAACATGGCAATATACTTGACCAGCAGTAATTCTCCATATGAAATCTAGGGTCCAGTAACATCAATATGACAAGGGAAGCTTTTACAAACACTAATGCTCAGGGCATTATATTCCCACCGCATCTAATCAGAAGAGCTCCCTACCCGTATTTTAAAGATCTCACTGGGAGATTTCACTTCCTGCTATCATTTGCAAGTACTACTATAAACTGTAGGGTCCAACATGGTAAAATATTCATAACTCATTCATAAATGCAAATATTCTTACCTTACAAATGAAGAGAGTAAATAAACAGCATTAACTATACATTTGAAGTTTTTGTAGATCAAATTTTAAGTGATTTCTAATTTAATATTAGTCTCAAATTTCTGCAGCTCGGTGTGCAGCTTTGATTCTAGTTCCATGCAGCTTGCTATGTGTTTGTAGATGCTTTTATAGAGTATTCAAAGATTACGGTTCATCAAGGTTAATTGTGACACCAGTAATTTCTGTTTCAATGCTCATCACTTGTGAGGCTGCAGGTGTGGCTGCTTTTTGACTGTGCTCCAACATAGAGTGCCCTCCACTCTCCAGCTGAGCCCGAGATGCTGACAATACAGGTGTAGAAAGAGGTCATTGTGCAAAGCTAATTTCAGGTACCTCTGTGAGGCAGTGATTCTTTCCACAAAGTGGCTAATTATGAAAGCTATGACACGATTGATATTCTTTTTTCCTTCCTGCTGTTACCCAGCTTGTACACGTATATCCCTGGTACTGCTGATGGGAATTAGACATGGGCAATGTGGATGGCTCAAAGGAAATGCAACATTTGAACTAAAATACCCATGAAATTGCTGTAAAGGCTAATTTGGGAGTGGGCAATTTCAGGCAAATGTTGAGAAAGTAAAAACAGTTTTGTGCTAGTGAAGCTGTACCAGGATTTATGTAACAAAATTAGATTGGGGCTTGAGAAGCATACATAAAGAGCAATTATTCTCCAACATCAAAAACAGGCAGTCTTACTTAGATGTTTATTTAAACACTTATGTGAGACTTTATGATACAGAGGTGTAACGTTTTGTATGCCTGTTTATGCATCTAAAATGCATAATCCTACTTTTCATGATATACACTTTCAGGTTTTCTTTGAGTATTTCACTAGCATTTATAGAAACTACCATGTTTGATTTGCAGCATGTTTAGTTTCATAATTTAATTTGGAATGTACATTATAAATTTGTGATACAACCAGTTGGGTTTAGATTCATGAAAAATTTAAGATGATGCAGTTCTAATAAACAATAAATAGCTTTTGCAATATCTAAACCCTCCTGCAGATTACAAGGAAGGAATTTCACTGAAATACAGAACTAAGCATTTATTTTAGTTGACCTCAAAGATGATATGAAGGCTGGCTACTCAAAGTGTACTGTGCAGATCAGCATCATTCGTGAGACTGTCAAATATGCATTGCCTCCAGAAAAATTGCAGCACATATGTAAAATCTGTTTTTTACCAAGACCCCAATTGATCAGTGTGCTTATCAGAATTTCAAGTGTACCATGGTAGGATAAAACAAATAACATTTGGTTTATCCTGTACATTGTTCTTTGCTGTGAAAAATGAAAATACTCTCTGATCTATTGTATTTTAGTAGCCACTTTGGGGGTAGAAATATACGAAAATGACCATAGCATTAACATAAGTCTTGTAGAACAAAGCATCTCCCATAAGTATAGAAATAATCTTCTGTATTTATGTACCTACTATCTTAGAATACTTTCCATGGTTGCTATGGTTTATATCTAGGTGTTCCCCCAAAGCCTCAAGCACTGTTAGATGGGGCTTTGGGCAGGTGACTGGATCATAGGGCCATGATAATGACTGATGGTACACTGATGAATTTATGGCAAGTGTGATGTTAGGTGTGGGACCTGGTAGCTAGAAGTGGGTCACTGTGGCGTGATCTGGAAGGGCTTACGCCTCTTTTCTCTCCTCTGACTCATTCTGCTTCTTGGCTGCCATGCCATGAGCTGTTTCTCCTCTTCTGTGCTCCTCTGTCTTGGAGACAGGTGATCAGGGACTGGATCCTCTACAAACTGTGAGCCAACATGAACTTCCCCCCATTTAAATTGTGGGTGTCAGGTATTGTGTCTCAGCAACAAGAAAGTAACTGAGACAATCGTTACTTGATATGAAACAGATAAGTTAAATTTTCTGGTCTTGAATTTCCTTATCTGTAAATGGGGGACAACAATGATGCATCTAGTGTAAGGTTTGTGAGAATTAACACCTTCCTGCCAACTGGCACTACCAGCCGTACGTGCATGACTGTTCCATTGGGTGGCTTGTACCATTAGTGGCACAAATGGGTCTAACTTCTTATATCAGTCTTTTATTCATCAGTGACTAAAAAGTCATTCGATGGGACAGTCATGTATGTACCAGTGGTGATTCAAGCTGCCTGGTGATGAGACATACAAATTTAAGCCCTGGAATGAACCTGTTAAATGAATGATAGATGTAAAGGTACTTTAGAAGAATGTGGGACTCATTCGAGGCACTCTATAATTATTTACTCTTAGAATTGTATTTTGATATTAGGTCCATAAAGGTGATTCTTATTCTTCAGAATAAGTGAGAGATGAGAAAAACAGCCAAGGTAAGGAAGTGAGTGTGAGCTTAAAGAGGTTGAGAGGTCCCTACATTGGCCTTGATTCTTCATGATAACCCTTCCTTCCAGGTGAACAACTACAACAAAACAAGTGATGCTTATCAAGCTTCCTGGCCGTCACTGGCAAGAGAAAGATTTGATCACAATTTCCAGAGGAATTCCTCTAGTTCAGCCAAGTTCAACTAGGGTAGCAGAAGTCATAGCTAGCAGCACTCACAATCAATCAATCGATTTCATAGCACCATTCATAAAAGTGCTATAGTATAGTACAGCCCAGAAGCAGTTGGTAGCACCACAGACAAAGGATGAAAGAAAGAGAACTGTCTTTTTTTTTTCCTTTGGTTTTCTTTTCCTTTTTGACTAAGGAGGATTTACAGAAAGAATATTCTTAAAAGAAAATTCTGGCCATAAGGTACAAAATCTACTTGATATTCTGGCCACTCTGATATTGACATATCTCTTGATTTTTAAAATACTGTGTTTTTACTTAAGATTAGTTTTTAAGGGAAGATTATATAGGATCAAACTTCTAAAAATATGATTCTTTTTGGCCAAGTATATCTCTTGCTTAAATATATTGCCAGTAAAAAAGGGTATGGAATGAATCTTTCCAGGAAAGGCAATTTCAAATAATGTTTCACTGAGAATTATAAAAAAGAAGGATAATATTGGCTTCACTTTTTTAAAAAAGTGGACTATGAATAGACATAGCTAAAAATAATAATTTGCAAATGAGAGGAGTTTTACTTGCCATATTGAAAGTGTTTGTGATAGCATTTTTGGAGCACACAAAACTACACATCAATCCAAAATGAATAATAATAATGGTAACGTTTATTTTAGAAATAAATGCCATTAGATATTTGGCCTTTGTGAGTTGAAAATGACTGAATGCATTGCTTGTGATCCTAGCAGAAAAAATCCAAGGTAAACATTATCATTATCAAGTAGTATTATTTTTATTTTAAAGATCAGTAATATAGAACTTAGGAGTATAGGTCAACTGCTTTGTTTGCAAACAACCCTGGTTTGATCCTCAGCAAACCCCTCTCTGCCAAGAAATGGTAAGGAATGCAATGTTTATTTTAAAGAGAATAGTTAAAAAAAATAACAATAGCAAAAAACAAAAAAACACAGCAAGGACATTAAAAATGATACGAAATTTCAAACCAAATGATAGATAATAATAGTGGTTGTTGTATTACATATTGTTATCTTCAAGGAAGTTGCTCAGATTACCAGGTGTAGGAGTAGAAGGTTGATTAGGTCATTAAAGGGAATAAGAAAATAATAATTTAAAAGAACATTAGAGATGATACATAGTTTCACTAGACAGGATTGAAGGAGTTCACCAATGGTTATTATATTGCATATTGTTGTCTTCAAATAAATAGCTCAGATTACCAGATATAAACTTGCAAAATTGGTCAAAATATATAGAAAAACTTTTTAAGCATTAACTGTTGCCCTCAATAAACCACCAGACATCAGCAGTACAGTTATGCTATCTGTCTATCTATCTATCTATCTATGATGCCTTAGTACTTTCTTTTTCTTCTTTCCCTCATCCCAGTTGTGCCTTCCTTTGAGCAATTTCTTTCCCTTTCATATTATCTATTGTAGGTTTTCGGTTTTGCTTTTTCAGTGTTTAACAGTGTAACACAACTTGTTCCAGGTCAGACAGGGCAGTGCCAAAGGACAAGCAGAGAGGTCCTTCTCATTAGTCTACATCATAAACTTCCCCAAAGCGAGACCAAAGAAAATTCCCCTTGAAGAAAAACATTCCTGCTTTTCCCAAACCGGGCTGCAGCACTAAGTTTTATATTGCCATCCACTGTACTCCTGAGAGAGCGAGGAAGCACTGGGTGCACTTGTGTGTGTAGGACTCTGAAATCTCTACTTTTTAAAACATTTATCATCGTGTAAGTGACCTGTGTGAACTAGGACTGGTGTACAGAGTCTTGTGTGCTGGAAAGTAATTTGCAGCAAAAAAACAAAATAATCTATTTCTATTCAGGTTGCTTCCACGGCAGGAACAGGAACATGGCTCCCAACACTGTTTCTCCACATCAAAGAGGCTTTGGTGCTTTCCCATATTTTTCCTAAAATATCTGCCTGCATAGAGTATAAATAGAGAGTGCTTGATATATGTTTGCTAATAAGTAACAGGGAAGGCCTAGTGAAGTTTCTTCCCTTAGATACATACAGGACTTCTGAGAAGGATATCTCTATTTCTTAAAAAGAAAATGAATGGAAGAAATTTTTTTCTCTAAATTTACGGTACATGACAGTCTTTTTCTCTTTAGGTATAAACAAAAGTTTATACCCACTTTGCTAAGTACACTCAATATTTTGAGCTATAGGCAACCACATGTTCATTTGCCTCAGAACAATGAAATGTTTGTTTCTAGATCTTCCTAATGCAAAATTCAGCCCAGTCTTCCTCCGGACGCACAGACAGCTTTCATAAGGATCATTTTCTGTCTGTTCTAACATGCTACTCACTCTATATTTTCCTCAGTGAGATTTTTCCTTAAAACTTTTCTTCCAAATTGTTTTATTCTTATAGACTGTTTCAGGTTTCGAAAATCCAAAACCCATGTTTAGAGTGCAAAGGAAAATGAAATATCTTACCAGGCTGGACAATGTCCACAACAACCACAGCATGAATTTTCAGTGTAAAAATTGTATACACTGGAAGAAGAAATAGAAGGATAATTTAAAAATGATGTCAATAACAGTTAAGGAAATTATTTATGAAAAGTCACTAAGTATGTTTTTGAGCACGGATACCTTGGGACTGAGATCACCTCTCAGGGAGAGAGAGCGCCCTGGTGATCAGAACGCGCCCTGTGGGACGTACAGCCACACTGCGCCATGCTGTCTCTGTCTGTTGGCATACCAGGTGACAAGGAACCTCTGAGGAAGACATTCTACTATAAGAGACAGATGACTCAGCTTTGCAGATGCACTGGGTAAGGAGGTATTTTTAGAGGCAGAAGAAATGAAGGAAGGAAGAATGGAAATTTGGATAGTTTTGTCTACATATAAACATGAAATGTCCACACAAAAAGGACAATTGCAATAGAAAATTGAACCTTAAAATACTCAAGACAACATATAGCCAATAAACCTATGAGGCCAATTTAAATTCCATAGTAAGTAAGCAAAAAGAGATGCAGTTACAACAATGGAACATTTTTCTTGGAGAACTGGAATCAGGCATTTTAATATATTGTAGTTGAAAATGGACAAAATTCAATATACACACATTTGGAAGTTGAAAAATCTTCACCTAAATCCTAAAAAGTCCATGATTTTGATACCATAACGTAATTTTTTGGAATTCATTACAAAGACAGAAAAAAATGTAAAAACAGCATATGTATTTATTATAACAACACTTATTCATGTTAATGGAAATGCTGATAATATGCTAGAGTTTAAACATAGCTTATAATCTCTGAAGCACATTCATAAATCATACATGATAGTAGTAGAAATCTTAGTATTAAATACCTATGAAGCCAGGCATGTTGTCACATGTGTATAATCAGAGTACTGGGAAATTGACATAGGAGGATTGCAAGTTTGAGCCCAGCTTAGGGTATGTAGTAATTAAGTAAAACCCTTTCTGAAAACAAAAAGTAAAATGTAAAAATACGGTTGAAGTCATAGCCCAGTTCAAAGGTCCTACATTCAATTCCCAGTAACAGTACCATAGAAAATGAACATATAGGGATATAAGGAATAATTATGGATACTATAGCAAAACTATTTGTCTAAACAATGTCCACATTATAACGTCAATTAGCTTACTGTAACATATGAAAGCCCAAATCCAAATACAAAAAGTAATTCCATCTGGATGATGGAATTATGACTTGATTTACTCATTAACTTTTAAAAATCAGATTCATATCGGTAGATGTATAGATAAATGAATGTTATATACAGAACGTTATATAATTTTTACTTATATTTAAATTTATTATTTTAATGAAAGGTATGTAATTAAGAACAAAAATTTTCTAAACTTAATCTTCCCAACCTGCAGGATTAGTCACAGGGAGTGAAGAATTAAAAATAGCTTCTTGTTTGCAATTCTAGAGGCTCATCCATAACCTAGCAATACTAATTATCTCTCTGGTATGTATAAAGATTTAGATCATGTATAGCACACCCACCTATCATTTCCCTTTCCTATTAGAATCATTTCATATAAGTTTTGTTTGTCAAATTATTAAGGCAAATAAAATATTCAAGCTATATGTCGTATTATAGCAACTATAGAGATGACCTCTTGACTCCTCATTTGTGAGTTGAGGATGAACTGTTCTATCCTTCACACTTCTTTTCTCTTTTTCTATCATCTATTTTACTTTTTAAAAGTCATATATTTTGGAGGCAAGGTCTCTCTATGTAGTTTCGGCTCTCCTGGAATCACTATGTGGCCCAGACTAGCCTTGAACTCACAGTGATCCTCCTGCCTCGGCTTCTCAAACACTGGGATTACAAGCATTTGCCATCACACCTGGCTTCTACCATTTATTCTGTTTCTGCCATTTGTGATAGTGTCTTTTCATCCTTAAGGCAACAGCTGTTTCTTAACCATATTAACAATGAGGGTTTGTGCAGAGGTTCTTAGATTTTAAAACAATTGGAGAGGATTCCTTTGATTAAGATTACATATTTTTACTGCAAGGAAAGCCTGATGGTGTGCTGTCATTTCATCTTCTGTGACTAGCATGTCATAATGACCGGGCAAGTTACTATATTCTAGGGACTCAATTATTCTTATTACGCTATGATAATAATGAGAAAGCCTAGTAAAATTTCAACCTCAGGGCAAATGTCAACCAAGGCCCCCAACTATGGCAACAGGCTTCTGGGCCGCTCCTCCCCAATGGGACAGTCATGCGACAAGCCCATTCCTGGAATACCTGGAGCTCTTTCTAATTGTTGTGTAGGAGTGAAGGACTCCATAAATCCTCCCTGTCCCTTCCTTTGACTGCTCAGCAAGCTAGAATGACCCTTTGCCATCTTCCTTCCCTTTCTTCTTTACTCAGACGTACACTTGCAGCGCACTGGGACAGGTCCTCAATCCTTGCAAGCCTCCTCCCACCTCCTCTTCAGCCACTCACCTTAATCTCCTCCTAGCAAGGGCGATGCTGTCATACCATCTGCTTCTTAGGCCGCTTTCCCCTCACTCGTTCCTCAAAATGATGTGATGCTATAATTTCTTTTATATTTTAGCCACTAGTTCAGCACATTTTCCTCATATATAATATATCAACACTAACCAGGTCATATTATATATAATATGCTAACTGTAAATGTGATAATGCCTATGAATAAAATAATAAGCAATTAACTTTTAATCTATTTTATTAAATAATTATTTTTCCCAAGTTTACAGTGATCCTTTCCATCCTGGCTCATCCCTTTTTATTTTCATGTCCGTGGCCAACTTCCCAGAAATATTTTCCTGCTTTAATCCTTATCTTAAAATTTTCTTCCACTGTTCTCCAGGTTTGAATTATCATTGGTTAGGGATTTTTCTTGACTTATTCCACCTTCTCCTTTTGAGGCAGGTGCTCAACTAATTTTTAAATAAAGGATATATCAGAAATAAATTTCTGAGCACTGGATTCAATAATAACTTTGTTCTGGTTTAGGTCTTATGGATAACTTATCAAGATTTTGAAATCTAAGAGGAAAATACTTTTTGTAAAAGCCCCACCACAGACATAAAAGGTTCTAGTTTAATTCCCAGTTTCCACCCTTAGGGTTAGATCTGCATGTTAACCATTCCCGGAATGTATGGTTGTAAACGCCCTGCCCTTCTCGGACTCCCAAAATGTATTGTTCCACCACTCCCAGGTTCTCGGAATGTACTGTTCTTCCCATAAAAAATCCCCCCCTCATTGTTACAGATGTGACATGTGTTTGCCAAGCAGGATGGGGTTTTAGGGTTTAAAAACTGCTCTCGTCCCTGGATCTGGACTGGTCTGATCCTTCCCTGCATGGAGGCTCTCAGTCAGTCCCTGACCAGGAATAAAGGCTCGCTCTAAATTCCAATTGGCGGTCCGTGCGTCTTGGTGTTTGTTGGTCGATACCATTTGGTTCGTTTCTGGTTGCAAGTCCAGAACACTTTTCCTTTGGAACTTTGTAGGGAGTCATCTAACATCATCTTGCTGTTAAAAATACTGATACTAGAGAGAATAGGTATTTTTCTTTACATTATTGATAATGTGCTTTTCCTTTATGAATTCTCTCATAATCTTTCCTATGTTATTCATATACTTGATTTCTCAGGAGTATCCAAAGAAATTTTGTCTCTCAGTGTGTAGCAGGCAAGATATTATTTTCGTTTTTAAATTAATTTTTAAAATGCTAAATAAAATCAGGGAATTATACTTAACAGAGCACCATGTGTTGTTTTGACACATATATGCATAGTGCAGTGTTTAAATCAGGTTGAATATATTCATCTCCTCAGATGTATATCATTACTTTATGCTGAAAACATTCAAAATAATTTCTTTTGGTTTTTTTGAAATATATAGCACATTATTTTTCAAAACTACTTTTACTTTTAGGAGCTACTTTTCTCTTTAGCTTTTGGTAATTCTTATCTTTCATGATTTCCCTGTTGCATTTTCTTTGCCATTCATTTCTAAAATACCTTGCATCTAAAATTAGATTGGCTTTGTTGGTATCCTGTTTTTTTATGCCTACTCTACCTCCATTATCCTTTTAGCTTATATCTAGTCGAGATGGAAAATATAGCTTCTATTATTTGATAGCTAATTTGGTATTTCTTGTGGATATCACGATACTTCTAAAGATACACATTCCATTCAACCCTTCCAGTCTTTTCCTGTTAACATAGCCTATTCATAGTCCAACTCCCCCTCACTCAGAGCTTGTCTAAATAGTTCCTTTTATATAGATGAGTTTCTCAGCTCGTGATCTGCCTAATCATCCTCAATACGGAAACTGCGTAATCAGCGGTCTTGCTGTGCCCTTGCGGTGAAAAGGATCTTGGATTCGTGCTTGTCCCTCGAATCAGAGCTATTTTCTGCAGAGAGGGGCTGGAAGGCTATCTATGGACTTGGGCAGGTCTTGTTTGACATTCTGCAGGCCATGCTGACACCTACTGCTTTGATCTCTTATACTCCATTTACCTTTGATATTTAAGTTCTCCAGTTTTTGGATTTATCTGCTCCCATCCTAGGCCCTTCACCTTTGCTCATGTACACTTTGGTGCTCACAGGACTGATGTGGAAGCCAAAGATCATCAAAGGACTTTCAAGCATTCTCTGTGCTCCTTTGGGGAGAACATGATGCTTGTTCTACGTGCTCAGATTCACTGTGCACATTGGGGTACATTTAAAATTTGCCCTTTGCTAAGATTGAGAAACAGTAGATAAAACAATACTTAAATAAGAATACTTTATCATTTTATCATGATCCTTCTTATTCCTCTGTTAATTCTGGAAGTTAGAGGAAAGAGCAACCTACTTTTTTCTTTTTTAATTTCTTCCACCCTAAACTTTTTTTCGTGATTCAGGACAATGATAGTATCAGTGAAGAATAAAAACTACTTGACAGAAATGAACAATTCACTAGGCATTTCAATACTGTACCTACCTCTAGTCTTTTAAGTGGTCACTAATGCAAAATTCTGTCTTCCGTTTCTCGATCTAAAACTTGTGGGGAAATAAGATATAGGAATCAGACCAAAGGAGAATTTTTTTTTCCAATAAAACTCTGATGAATTCAGATTTAAGAATACGGTCTCCTGGATTTGTAAAGCTTCACCTGGTGTTAAAAAGACTGATCCACCTAATACAGGCAGAAATGAGCAGTGCTGACCTTTCTGATCAGACAAACTTGTTCTATACAGGAAAAGTGGCATCTTGAAAGCTAGGAAGTCCTACAGGAGAATGAGGACTACCCTGAGCTCATCAAGCTCAGGGGTCACTTTTCTACCCTTGGGTAGAGGAGAGAAAAGGAACTAAATGTAACTTGATATCTTCTTTACATATCTTTTTACATATTTTATTCCTTAGGTCATGAGGTGGGAATATGTTCCTCATGCAAAAACATAAGGGAGAAGAGCTAAATATTCTTTCCTGATACTCCACAGGCTATTTTCTGGGGAGGTGTAGGCTAAACAATTAATTCCATAATCAGTCTCATTTTGCCAAGTAGAGGGTTCATTTATTAAGAAAATCTTGACTCCAGGCTCATGGGATCACTGTCCCAGTACCAAATAATGTCCCTACTTTAGTCTTCCTGAATTCAGTGGCAGAAAGTTAGATTTGGACACAGAGGGATTTGAAATGGGTTAGAAGCTTACTAATGCTCACCAAAAACATCATCCCCTGGGGCTTCTTAGAAATGCAGACCATCAGACCCAGTCCAGATCTGCTTTTACAGAGTTTAACAGGAAATTTCTATAGATCCTCAGGTAATTCCTATGTACACTGAAGTTGGAGAAGCACTGACTTAAGTCATTAAGTAAAATAACTTAAAGGCTCTGCTAAACCCTAAGCTAGATATTGCCTCTTAATTTCCTAACAGAAGTTATGCATTAACGTCATCTTCAATGTCCCTCCCCGAGATCATGAGATGAAATTAATCTGTAACAGATGAAATAATGGCAGAAATTAAATAATGACTATTGTAGCAGTTCTTCAATGCCCTCTTTTAGTTAGCCACATGTCCTCTGTATTTGAATTTAGATTCACTCCAGTGATGAAACTCATAAGAAAAGATTACAATCCAAAATTTGCATCTCCTTACTGTAATTAAATATCATATGAAAGTATGATCGCTAATAGTTCTTAATAAAATCAAAATAAAATTGAATTCTAAATATGTAACTGGTTGGCCTTGTAAGCTAAAGTCCCTTTCAAAGATGCCAAGACAGAGACCCACTTGGAGGACCAAGGAGTAGACACCTCTGTCATGGCTGGAGCTGTGACTGTTACCCACTTTCTCCCACTGCGTGCTCACAAGAAGCTGGCATTTGAGGCTTATGTTCCTTTTAGCAATGTGTGGAAAATTTTACTGATCATGGCCCAATTCCCAGATCTTGAGGTTTTTATTTTTTCCTGTGCTGTTGGGAAGAACATCAAAAAAAAAAAATTAAAATTTAAGAAGAAATCCTCTTTGTTGACCAACACCTCTATCCAACATCACAAAGCCCTAACTGTTTTTCTGCAGAATTTGAGTATTTCCAGACTTGCCCAGCATTCATTACTTTTTTTTTCCAGCATTCATTTCTACTCATTTTCTCTACAGTAGTAAGTTTACCTTTATTTATTTTTTCTTCCTTTACACCCCATAATTTGAAGAAGGCTCAGTTGATATTTTAGCAGTTTAGTCTATAATGAGTGCACTTTTTCCTTCCACATATAGAGCTAGCACTTTTGCTAGACTTGTTTTTCCCATTCTTTGCTGGTAGTAGACCTAGCTATTTCCTAGAAAATCTTCTAAATTTTGTTTTATGATGTCCTGTTAACCAAGAAGAGCAAATGAACAAGTTATTGGGCTGCAGAAATTAATGAATGTTCAAGGAAATATTATGCATCTTTACATACCTGGTGTGAATTTTTTTACTAAGGGCATATTTTCCCAACACGTCAGGAGTGGACATGATTTATTATTGTTCTGCCTGGCTCTTTCCAAGGAAAGCATCTCCTTTGTGTCTGTTTCCTCAGAATACAAACAATACTTTTCTACAAACACAAACTGGACCATCCTGAAACTCATTCAGGGATCAAAAGATTATAGACAGTGATATTTCCAAGCCAGGCCCTTCAGTTGGTTTGTGTTTTCTCTATTTAATATTCCTAAGTATTTCTTTATCTAGTTCTGATATGAAGTTTGTGATTCTCCAATTTTAAATAGATTTTTGAATCTTTAAGGAGATATCTCTCAATGCTTTTGGTATATTTTTCAGATTTTACTCTAAATCAGTCACCCTCCTTGATCTAGTGGAAACTAAAGCAGGTATCCCTTCTTTAATGATGTCTATAAAACTAATTGTGTCCAGGTGTGCCCTCTCCCATCCCATTTATCTGCCTGGGCCCCTCAACACTTATTTTTCTTTCATATGTGCGTAGTCTTTCCCTTAAAATCACATTTCTCATATGAAAATTTACCCATTATCCAGTTTAACTAGCTTGTATTTATTATGTTTTCACTCTTCACTACTCCTGAAGCATATTTTCGAATCAGTTCACTCACTTCTAGGTTTCCCTAGAAATGAGATTTTTTAGAGACAGAATGTTCCAGCTTAAGCTTTTAAAACTGCCTTTCTTAAGCTTTTGTACTTGCAGGAATTTTATTGACATGTTATTTTTCCTCAATCGAAGTTGATGGCTTCTTCTTTATAAATTAATAACCACTCCTTTTGTCATGTTTTTGTAATAAGATCTCCTGAACTTATACAGATGCAGTCACATTCTGGATTTCTGAAATCTAAGAACTTTAAACAGATTTCAAAATAATTCAGTCCAGATCTTTTCGGATACCAAGTGATAGGGACTGTCTCAAGACGATGTGCGTTTGAGACACTCTGAGTCATAACATGCAGGTGTAACTTCTAGTCTGAGGTAATGGCTGAGGAACACTAGAAAAGCAGGGAAAATTAATCCATAGGTCAATGCTATAAATGTTTGTGTAATGCTTTCCGCTTAGTTTAGACCAACTTCAGTGGGGTCACTTTCAGTTAAGAAGGAACGCCTTATGTCTTAGGTCAAACCAATGTCAACTGCAGCAAATGCTTTTCCTGTTTATTAAATCTTGTACAAGCCACACTGAATAATTCAAGGCACCATTAAAACAACATAAATCTAAGAATAGCTGTAACCTAGGGATAAGGACCTGTGAAAAGGTATCTTCAAAATGTAATATGCCTTTACCCTCTTAAGGCTTTTGCTAACAGTATACTAGAATTTTTAATATTATATAGTTCTGAAATAGTAGTTCTTACATATTCTCATAGTACTAAATTAAATAAGCAAGAGATCATTAGCCTGAGGCTTTCTCCAAAGTATGACTTCCTATATAAAGAAATCACACCCTAATTTAGTATAAACAAAGATGAAGCCTATTGTATATTTTATAGCAAACAGGTGAATTTCAGCCAATCTCCAAGAAGTAAGCTTCACCCAAACACAGACAGCCAACTCACCACCACACCACATGCAAATGAGGCCAATTTCACTGTAGCCAATCAGGTCCTCTCCACCCTGCTGTGGGCAGCCTAGAAAAGTTCACTACCCACCTTTTCTTGCTCTGAACGCTGCCCCATGTGATGTCTGAATCTTTCTTTGCTCAAGTAAGTAGTTCTAAATTTCATCCAAAATCGTTTCTTTTCACAATATGATGCTGAGGTTTTCTGGAGAAAGAAAGAGAATGTCGTTCCTACTCTTCTCAGATAAGAAACAAGAGAATAGCAAAATGAAAGATAAAATGATATGTGCATTACTAATAATGCCTAGGATAGCACTTTGGTTAATTTGATAAAATGGATTTGTTTACCTTTCACAGGAGAGTTACATAAACTCAGTTCTGCAGTCCTCAGTGCTGTGGGCATCTGCATACCCCCTGCAGTGCAAAAACCAGACCGAGCTCACTCCCAGGAACAGCAGAGGAGGCACATGTCTTGCAAATCAGCTCAGTGCCAAAGGAAACCTAGGAGACACTGAATCAACCATATTCATTTCTTTTCTTAAACGCATTAGTCATATGTGATTCTCCCACACATTTCTTTCCTGGGGAGTGGAACACAAAGTTACTCCCTTCTAAGAAAGCAAAAGAAATCAGGAACAAAAACATCCCTACTGGATAACATAAATATGGATTTAAAGAATGTTCTTTGAACTGATTCTTTCCATCTACGTTTTAGCCATAGATTTTGGAGAGCAATTGAAAACAAGTAAAATTTGTCCTCCTCATATTAAGAAATCTGAATTAGCTTTAAAATCATCTTTCCAATTTAAGAAATGGCTGTGGTTTAGCTGACACTTGCTGAGTAAACAAGTGAGTGAATTTTTGACAGACTCGCTAGGTTACAGAGAAAATGTGTGTTTATCTGTGTGGGGTTGTGCATGGAATAATTTTAATGAGGTCAAAGTGATACGGTTCCTAATGTTAGCTCCACTACTTGACTGTAGACAACTAACAGATTCTTTGTGTTTTCACCCACTTTTTAGAAATGGAAGAGTAATGCTTCATTAAATGATTGTTAGAGGAGATGAAAAAGCATGTGAAATTCACAGTATGACATATTCACTGACCTCTTATTCAATAAATTTAGCACTCTGTTTCTTAATACTGATTATCAGGTGGGTGCAAGGCATTGATACTCAGGAGGGTGAGGCAGGAAGCTCATAAGTTTAAGGCCATCTTGGGCAACATAAAGAGAGCCTATTTCAGTAAACAAATTATCAGTGTCGTTAAAGAAAAATGTTACTTTGTAATGTCATTTACCTCTGTTCATATTTTTCGTATATATTACATACATAAAAAATATCTTCATTGCAACAATTACCTTATCTCTATTTGCTTCACCTGAACAAGGTATTACTGCTATTCACTGTTTATCTGTCTTCAGAAGAGAATTTTTCCCTGAATTATTTTCCCTCAGTAGCCAAATGATAATAAGTAAAATATGTCTCCTAAGATATTTCTGTTTATTAACTTCACTGCAAGCAGCTTGTAACACTCGCTCCAACATCAAAGCCAGGGTACCCTCAAGGATGAACGGTGCTCTCAAGGAGCGTGTGTCTGTGTATTTCTTCAAGGAAGCAATGGTAATTTTGGTGATGTGAATGAGTCAAGGGAGAGACATACAATTCAGTCATAAAAGACAAGTAAACTGCTGTTTCAGAGGATAACCAGAGGATAAAAACCAGAGCACTTGCTAGTTTCCCTGTGGAAATCAGAGACATCAAATTTCCAAAAGTTATTTACTGACCTGCCAACTAGATTGCCTATTATTCGGTAACCTCTGTCGTGGTGCACCTACCTGGAGCCATGAGGTGGCAGATGAAGTGGGAGTTTTAGGATAGGATGTAAACAGAATTCTGCAAACTTCTTCCAGATACAGGATTACAAGACAAGATGATCTTTGTCACCGCCTGAGGCCTAGATATCCTGGGCCAAATATTAGCTCCAGAAAATAGTGAGGCAGTGACTTCTGTGATTATTTTCAGCCTGTGGTTAAGTTGAAGGTGTTGTACTTAGTAATGAACAAATACCCGCAACACTGCTTCAGGCACTTATGTTTCTACTCAAGCAAATAGTTAAAAACTAGTTCAGAGATTTCTGGTTTATTTGTTGGAAACGCATCCTTAGGAATACGTGCATCATTAAATTTAAAACGTTAATGATTCCAAATATTACTAAGAATATCACTTTGTATTCTTTATGAAAGTGACTTGAAAAAGTGCAGAATATATTTTTCTTGCTTTTTAATATTATTAAAGGAGCTGGAAGGACTGCTTGTCTCTAAAGTCTGCCAATAGTTTACAATGAGAATAACAGTGACCTAATAGGAGTGATATTAGTATTATTTTTCAAAATCAAGACATAAAATGCAAAGCCAGTGCATACATGTGTAGAAAAATCTCCATTATGTGCAAGTACTGTTTTAAGAGATCTGAATCCAATTACAATGTAGAGTTCTTACAGAATTTCATTAAGAAAATTTAAATGGCTGTCAAAAGTCTTTAAAAAGCTGGTTGCTGGCAGAAACACCATGAAACAATTTTATTGTAATGAGAATAGTCCTTTATGGACCCCTTTGTGAGCTTGCCATTTCACTGAAGGGTACATTGTTTTTACCTTAAATTTGACAATGTACTATGGAGTATAAGGCATAACCTGGCATTAGTCAAAGTTCATAGTACCAAGACACGTCTAATTTTGTTTAAAGCTAGATTTCAAATTCTCAGATGCAAATGAAAGAGCATGATGATAGCACTGCCCTTTACTTCTGGTTATTATGCTAAAGAAACAATTCATGCAAAAGGAAAACAATTGCTTCAGATACAGAAATCTAGTCTCTTTATTCTTTTAAATTTTAAAAATAAATTCTAAAGGCACTATTGAAAACTATTAAAATGTATGAAGGAAAAGATGTCATAGTATATTTAGAAACCTTAACATATGTCATATATGAATGAATGTATTTTAGGGAATATATTTTTATTCTATCTTCTAGTAGAATGTTTTAGAACATGACAAAGATGTCACTATTTGCTGATTTAGTTCCTATGCTGCTGTATAAATAAAAACTGGTGTACTAAGAACATTACCTGCAACCATGAATTTACATATGAAATTCTTAGTACTTTAAATATTTTGGCACATTGTTTAATGACAATAGAATGGCAATTGGACTCCTTTATTTGTTGAGTCTTTTATTTACTTGATATTAACCCGATATTCAATTTAATGGCAGTTGTAAAATCTGTACATTTATAACACTGACCCAATTTTAGGTTAACACTGATGTTTAGGCACAATCTTTGGGAAGTCTTTAGTTTAGAAACTAAAGAAGATACCACTCACTGTAGGTGTACTGTGGAGCAAAACTGCCTTTGTCTGGACTCTTTTGTTCATTTGGGCCGTGGTTGTGAAATTAGCCAGTTTAATCATGCTGGAACCCCAGAAGATCCCAGAATAATCCTCACAGAACATGGCATACACCCATGCCTCGTCTCTTATCCTAGGTACCAAACTTCTTTATAGTACTTCAAATGCTTCCCATATAGTTGAGTCTCCTGAATGAAATTCTCCTAGGATTATCAGTATTATGAGGACACAAAAAAAGCAGCTCTATAGTTCATAGAAGCAACACATGGGAAAGTGGGTTTGTTGAATGGATATTTAAAAAATACTTCAAGGACGTGAGACCCCTATTTGACACCAAAGACTCCAACATTATATTTAGAAGATTACTATGGGCAAAATATACTGAAGCTGCTTGTTTAACTCCACTGTAACATTTGTAGCCATAGATTCCTCAGCTAGAACACTGCCTGATGGTCTGATCTCCGTGTCAGTGTCCTGTAGATCTATAAACTTGGAGCTGTTTTCTTCATCCCTACTCAAAATGCTCAATAGGATTGGCTTTTACTTTCCCGTTTGAAGATATCCTTATGGAAGGAAAACAAATGGGATTATTTTGGACAATAAAATCTTGAAAGTAAATGCAGAATGACTCGTAGAAAAATTATAGGGCAATATACTTTCTTGAATAATGATATTTTAACTATTTTACTTTTCAAAATGAGAGTATTGAAAAGAAACTTTACCTGTGATCACTATGATAACTAAACACAAAAAGATAAAGATGACAAATCACTTTAAAAGTTGAACATGCTTATGGACTCAGTGGTTATAGAAAGAACAATAAAAGCATAAATCATAGTGGAAGTTTTACTATCCCTCTCAAAATAATTAAAAATGTGAAAGTTATGTGGTTTTATACCTAGGCATGGAGTTACATAATTAACTATCACAGATATAGATTCTAAACAAGAGATAGTTTCATGAGTTGTATTTTATTTGTGAGCATTTTAAAAAATATTCTATAGCAAAATAAATGAATAATGTGTTTTTTATTATTCATGAGACACCACATATAACAGTATTTTGTCTGTTTTTTTAAGCACATTATTGTCTTGTTATGAATAAAAAATCTTGCGTGTGAACATCTGCCTATCTCAGCATGTCAGTTGTACTGGGGGTTTACTAAAAATTGATGATCTTTGAAAACAACACACAGGAAGTAAGCACCCTTGATCAGTACAGCACTTCTTTTCTTACTAAGCAGTTGTAAGAAAAATTGATGTTTTAATAAAGTGAGATTTAAATGAGTATTGTGAAATGCAATGAAACAACAGTATAATTAAGTCCATAACCTGGAATGAAGTGTGTGTGGAAGATTTATTCAGAGAAATAAATGTAAATCAGGATAGCGGTAAAGATTAGACTTGTGAATTAAAGACTTAGTCATAAGATGAAAATTAATGTTTGAAATGCAACCAAAAAAATTCAGCGTTTGTCAGCTGATTACACTCTTGGAAATGAGGGAAAACATTTGAAACTGCATTTCATCAGAAGTCCCAGAGGAGACGTTTTCACTATCATCAAAAATAGCAGAAACCTACAAAATACCACATGCGCTCAAAATTTTTAAAATTTATTTTAAAATTAAAACTATTTAAAACAATGAAAGACATATTTTTCAAAAGCATGACTTTTTTGTGAAAGCAACTGTACTTTGGCAATATAATGCATACTGAAAACTGTAATCTAAACTATTTTCATTTATTTTGTTTTCATGTAAATGTCTTAAATTTTTAAAAGATACATTTTACATATTATTCAAGACTTCTTTATACATCACTTCTCAAGGTAGGAATAACTATGTCGGTATCCAGGAACATTTATATTAGAAGCAGCAGCAAACTCCAAGCAACAGTGAAAATCACATGAGATCCAAGAATAAGAACAATGACCCATGTAGTCAAGTGCTTTTGAGTTTAAATTCAAGACTGTTCCTTTCCTCTCTCTGAAACCCTAGGCATGTTATTCTACTTTCCTTTTGGAGCTCATATGACATTCAGTTAAAATAGACACAAGCTTGCTTTCTCAGGCACCTCATAAAAGGAGCTGCTTATTTATTATAGTCCAAACCCAGTTTCCATCTTTTGTGACCTTTTGAAAGCTGCCTGTTTCTCCACCCTAATAGCTGGGAGTGACACCTGCCTAGTAAACTCTCCTGAAGCATGCCCGACACTAACAGGCTGATGTTCCTGTCCTGAGCCTGATTGTTACTTTATCCCTTTTTTGCCTGTTTCAAGCTCATAATTAAGAATTCTTTTCCTTCTAAGGCTTTGTTTCCTTTAATAACTAAGTAGTGATGTTAAAACTAGGAAATCTCAGTGCCTTTCGCCACTCTATTGTCGACAAATGCCCTTTGTGTTATTCTAGGTTCTCTAGAAGTCAACTGTAGT
Source organism: Chinchilla lanigera (assembly GCF_000276665.1). NCBI lineage: Eukaryota > Metazoa > Chordata > Mammalia > Rodentia > Chinchillidae > Chinchilla > Chinchilla lanigera. The sequence goes on along the minus strand of NW_004955404.1, from coordinate 21,209,108 downwards.
ATATAAGATAATAAGATCTTTGAAGTCTAGTTTCTCCCTTCTCTACTTTTAATCCTCGTGGGATGTGTATGCTTTAAGAGGTTACTGTGTATATCTTGAGAGGTTACTTTGTGTATGTTGAGAGGAGTTACGGTTTAAATCAAGAATACCCCCCCAACTCTCATATGCTCAGAGGCAGAGCTCTGGGAAGGAGGTGGGCCCTGGGGTGCCACAGCTGACCTGCAGTAGCAAGGAGTAGGTGGAGTGTGACCTGGAAGGGGAAATCCAGTTCCTGGCTGCTCTTTTTTCTCTCTGCCTCAGCAGCTCTCCCACTGTTCCATTCTTCCCTTGGAGCTGGCCAACCATGCACGGACTGAGATCTCTGAAACTACAAGCTAAGATTAAACTCCCCTTCTCTAAATCATGGGTGTTGGATAATTTCTCCCAGCAATAAAGAATGTCATTAAGACAAGAGGTATACGTTTTTGTTATAATAAACTAATTGAATAGGTGGTCTTGAATATATTCTGTACTTCTAAATTCTGAGATCAATCTATTGATCTATAAATATCTATTTTCTTCTTCTTTCTTTTTCTCCACAGTTCTCAACTTTTTCATGATAATATATTGTTTCATTTTGTTAGCTTGAGAAATAAAATCAGACATTAATGAAGGTATAATTGCAATGAAGGTATAATTGCATAGGCCATAGACATTGTTCCGTTCCAGAAGGTACAAATGAGATATTCTTTAGTGACAGAGACAGGCTAATAAAATATAGATTCATCCTCAAAGATTGATTTCAGATGAAGGAAAATATAGAGAATGTACTCTGTTAGCCTAATTTCTGTATTGTAAACACTTGTATATTTTTTATAAATAATGCACATTTCCCATCATTTTCTGTTTTATTTGTGATCAATGTTGTTTTCATCATTGGATGTGTGTAAAATTGCATATTATATGAAAGAGTTAAATTAACACATATGTCAGTTTAGGTTAACATATGTGTGAATTTTCTTCAAAATGTATAACAAATTGTTTCCCTGATCAATTTTAGTACATATTAAATGGAATATCATACTGAGAATATAGATACTATTTGATAGTTATTAATTACATGTCTCTGCAAATTAGTCCAATTATTAATATTTGGATATAGAATAAGTCTCTGTGATAAAAATTATAAAACTGATTCTTTTCCCCATTTTAATAATTGGAGATTAGTAAACTAATAAGAAAATTTCCAGAAAAGTAAGTGACAAGGAATGATAAAAGGTCATAATTCAAATCATTGACTCTGAATGATAACATTAAAAATATCATCCTTTTACCCAATGATTAAAAATAAAATGTAATTCAGGCAGTCAACTAAAAGTAAATAAAAATATTGTTTTAAACTGGTCATGGTAGCATATGATGGTAATCCCAGCCCTTGGAAGGCTGAGGCAGAAATATTGATACGAGTTTGAGGTCAGTCTGGGCTACAAAGTGAGTTTGAGGCCAACCTGTATTGCATAGTGAAATTTTGTCTCAAAAAGGCAAAAAATTTGCCTTAGCTTTTAGATTTAATATTTTTTTTTAGAAGAAAGGCAAATTTTAATGTAAATTTCTTTAGGCAGAATTATTACTATTTTATTCCAATGAAATAGTACAAAAAAGTACTCAAACACATATATATCTATATGTTTTTTTTTAATGAGAGAAAAAGCAATAAAAATCATACAGAATTTCAAAACAAGATGATAGGAAATTAACAGTTGTTATTATATTGCATACTGTTATGTTCAAAGTAGTTTCTCAGATTACCAGATACAGCCTTGTAAAATTGATAAAACATATGAGAACTGTTCCTTTCAATAAGCTAATAAGAATTACTAGTACAATTACCTTAGCTACCTTGTGTATATATATATATATATGCACACAATTTCCCCTTCCTTGTTTTCTCTTTTCCCACAGCCCAGTTGTTCTTTCCTTTTGAGCAGTTTCTTTACTTTTCACAATATCTATTGTACATTTTGTATCTCATCTACTCTTTGGGTTTCTTACACTAAGAATACAATGTTTCAACATGTAAGCCTGGTTTATTTCACTTATGAGTATAATCTCTAGTTGCATCCACTTACCTATAAAAGCCTTGAGTTTATTTCTCTTTGTAGCTAAGTAGCATTCCACTGTATAAAATTACCATGTCTTTGTTATCCTTTCCTCAATGTATGGATATTTAGGTTGTTTCCAAGATTTAGTGGCTACAAATTGTGCTGCTGTAAACATGGGTTTACATATATCACTCTGGTGTGATGTTTTCATGTTTCTAGGAAAACACCCAGAAATGGAATAGCTGCATTGAATGGGACCTCTAATCCTAGTTTTTTGAGGAATCTCCATACCGATTTCCACAGTGGCTGCACCAGTGTACACTCCCACGAACAGACAATGGTTCTTTTTGTCTCCACAGCTCCACCAGTATTTGTTGTTGGTTGATTTCTTGATGACATCCATTATTTCTAGGGTGAGATGGAATCTCAGTGCTGCTTTAATCTGTTGAATGTGAGATGCTGCACACTTTTCATGTATTCATTTGCCATTTGTATTTCTTCATCTGAGAAGTGAATACTCATCTCAGATGTCCATTTTGGGACTGGTCAAACCCAAGTATTTGAGACATCTAAAATGAAAAGCTGCACAGAGGAATGCCACATGTGAGGACTGAGGAAATGGACACAATGAAGGAAGAGAAGGAACTCTCTTGTTACCATTGATGCAGAGGGGCCTGCCCATATGAGAGCCAATTGAGCACATCGTTCTGTGGAACCAAGGAAGCTACACCACTCAGAGAGCTCCAGAAGGGGTCTATATATTTTCATCAGAGCTGGTACCTCGCTTGCTCATAACATTTCATGAAGAGGAAACAAAGATGTTTTCATTAGACAGAAAAAAAAATCAATAAATTTGGTACCTTATTTATATCTCACCTTCGTTATTGAAATGTTATTGAAATTTTTCATTAAAAATAATTTTTTAACTCAAGAGCAGAAAAACAACCTGATTAAAAATGGGCAAAGAACCTGAGCAAACATTTCTCTCACAAAGACATAAAACTACCTAGTAAGTATATGAAAAGGTGTTCAATATCACCAGTCACCAGACTAATACAAATTTAAACAACTGTACCAAAACTCCTTATATCTTGAATTAGCATAGCTATTGTCAGAAAGACAAGTTGTAACAGATGTAGGTAAGACTGTGGAAAGAAAGGGAACTTAACTCATTGTTGGTGGGGATGTAGACTAGAGAAGCCATCATCAAATATAGTATGGAGGACCTCAGAAAATTAAAAATAGTACTACCATATGAACTAGCAGTCCCACATGTGGATACATATGATATGCACACCAGATCTGCTTTAGGTAAGAAGGATGAACTTGCCAGCCTATAGATGAGTACACTCTGTATTTGTTGCAGCATTATTCACAATTGCTAAAATATGGAAACAACGGAACAAATAGATAATTTATACTACCATCCATCTACACAATGGGTAATGTCATTTGTATCTGCACATGATGAAATATTATTCAGTCTTAGAAGAATACCTGCCATTTCTTACATGAACAGACCTCAAGGATTTTATGCTATATGAAATATGCCAAACATTCGAAAATATTGCAGGATCTCATTTATATGTTGACCAGAGTGAACGGAGGAAGTGGAAAGTGGTAGGTTAAAGAATACAAAGTTTCAGATATGTAGTTAAAGAAGTCTAGAGTTATAATGTAAAAGAAGAACACAATTAATAAAATTATTTAATATTAGAGATTTATTTCTTTTTTTTTGCTTTGTTTTGTTTCTGTTTATGTTGTTAATTTGTTATTTTTTCATTCTCTTTAAAATGAAAAAAAGGCCAGAGATATAGCTCAGCAGCACAAGCACCTGCCTGGCAAGAGCAAGGTCCTGAGTTTGATTCCCAGCATAAAAAAGTAAATAAATTAAAAAAATAAAAGAATAGAGATTTATTTTTGTTATGTAGATTTTGGCAGTTATTATCACCAAAATATGTTACTCTGTGTAATGATAGTTTTGATAATCTGTTTCATTCAGTATAGGTTCCACATGCCTCCCATGAAAGTTGTAAACGTCAGGTATACACAATAAAAGTAATTTTGAAAAATGAGACAGTGGAGGGAAAATATATTTTAAATTTTTTAATATAGCATCTGCCAATTTCTGAAAGTGCTAAATTATTTCTTATTTGGTGTAACAAATCATGTATGGTATTTATAAATAAAATGAAAATGACATGATACATATCCAGCTTTTTTTCATGAAAACATCAATAAATCACACTAGCAGATTTAGATATTGACAATTCCAATTTATCAATTTCTAATGAATTACATAACATATGTCCTTCAACAGTTTTTGTTTCAACAACTGGGAAGAAATTAAACATACTTGACCAATTAAAGACTATTTCAAAATAAATCTATTTGAAGTAACTTGACAATACTGAATGCTATTTTTTTGTCCTGTTACTCTTCTATGGATTGCTTTTTGGAAAAGAATGCTCTCTTTGCTTATTAACTATTGAAAGCAAGTTAAAACAACCTGCTGGGGTCACTGTACTCTATGAGTGGAGTATAACTGAGCAAAGCTTTATTTATTGAAAATGTCATTATGAATTAAAAATAGCAAAATTCATTTGCCTTCAATTCAATGATGTACTTAATATCAGTTGTACTTAAATCCAATAAATCAATGGGCAGAGTATGTCAAAAATTTCACGAAACGTTTGTTAGAAGAATGTATGATTAGGCAGTCTGAACTACTCATAATGTTAAGTATATATGAAAAAGGGAAATGTTTGTGTTATTCTCTCTTAGTTTGGGTTTGTCAAAATTTGAAAAATATCAGTTGGTTTCTAAAGCTCTTGCATTTCAAAAACATATTTTATATTTTTGTTCATTTCTTTTGAGACAGGCCTTTCAATAAAGCTCAGGCTAGTCTTGGACTCACTCTGCAGCCCAGTGTGGCCTTAAACTCATGGCAATCCTCCTGTCTCAGCCTTCCAAGTTCTGGTATTATAAGCATGTGTCACTACATCAGGCATCCAAAAATGTGCATTATTCACACAATTAGAAAAACAAACCCATCACTAAGTGTCAGAAAGAAATAAGGACATTCATCATGGTGGATCGGTCTATTTAGGTATCATACCTTCATCCCATTTATTGACCCCCTAGCACCACCTTCCTTCCCTATCTCTAAATAGTCTATCTCCCTGTTTCCTATCATCTTTCTTTTATTTTGATCAAAATTAGTCAGACTTTTGGTTTCTCATATGATTGGAAACATGCAGCGTCTAATTTACTTCAATTAGGATTCTCGTCTCAAGGTGCATCTGTTTTCATATGAATGACTCAAATTTAGCCAATAAATTTCTAAGTGCAGAAATTTCATTAAATGTAAAGTGGTCTTATGTGGCAATGTGAAAAATCCAAAGTTTAATTGAGAATTGCGTGTGCATATATGTTATATGCATTTTCAATTTTAAGTTACATTATATAAATAATTTTGATTCTCATAGTAAAAATGCAAATTTCTTATTAAATTTTTACTTTCATCATGTCATTTATATAATTTAAATAATGACTTCAAAAGCTGACGGCATATTTTTCTTTGATGCCTGTATATAAGCATATCTGTATACATCCTTTCACTTTTGGAATACATCTCTACAGAATCTGCTTACTTAGCAATAAGTTATCATATGCTCATGAATTTGTAATCCAAGTTGATGGCTCTCTATACAACAATTGACACTTCCATAAATAATTCAGTTTTTCTAATCTTATAGGTATAGACTTGTTTGAACACTTCATAATATAAAGGTATTTCCTGGCACTGCTTCTTGAAGTTAAGCTCCCTAATTTGGTTCCTTTGAAGCACAAATTTTCATTATATTCTTTTTATTTATGAGGCAATAGTTTAGTGATAAAACATTGTCTCATGAGTGCATCACAGTGCTTAATAACAAATCTCTAAAACAATACAAATTTCTATTTTATTAATTTGCAACTCGTGGGTATGTTCGCCTTATCATGTTTGTTTTTTCCTCTAGGATTTCATTAAAATCAGAGATTCTTAGCAGGGTGTGTTCATACATTTCTATAACAGCAGGACTCTGGGAATCTGAGATGGGAGAATCACAACTGGAACCGGGATCACAACTGAAACCAGCCGGACAACTTAGAAACTTAACAAGATCATGTTCCAAAAAGGTAATATAGAGACAGACAGTGGATATAGCTCCATGTGAAGTACCAGAAAAAAAAGAAAGGATTTCTTTAACCCAAGAGACAAAGTCGGGTGCATTCAGGGTGCTACGACCATAGACAATTAAAGAATGCAGTTCAGCAATTTTGGCTCGTTCAGGTGAGAAAGAGATTTCTGCTCTCTCCAACCTTATGCTGACTTTGAGCAGCTTGCAGTTGTGAAGGCTGAGGGTGATGGAGCCCTATGTTTCATCCTCAAAGACCTTCACACAAGCATGTTTTATAGTGATAATCCCAAAACTTGGGCCCAGTTAAGACTCTGAATGAAGATCTCCTATGCTGTAGTGGCCTTGTACATCCTTACTGGTGGAATTCAAAGTCATGAAGAAAGGGAACTGCAAAGTTACATAACAGAAGAATGTGGGACCAGGCAGTAATAAGGAATTCAGGCTACTGATGTACTTGATGTACCAAAGCTTTCCAAACTCTTATCTAAGATATAATAAAGGTTTGGGATTAAGATAGAATAACAGATATGTATTGAGGAAAGCTGTAACCATTATGGTCAATATAGAACTAAGAGCATTTGAAATTTTATTTATTGTGAGGGATTCAGTTGACTGATGAGTAAAAGATGACTGAGATTTCAATGATGGGCTGTAGTAGTGGTATTAAGCTTGCTAGAGCTTTAGAAGCAGAGTTCTGCAAGCTGGGCAGCTCAAGTAAGAGAAATTGGTTTTCCCAGGATTTTAAAGCCTGTAAGTTCAAAGGTCTGACAGAGCCATGCTTCCAGGGAAACCTGTGGGAGCAAACATTTCAGCGGCCCTTCCAGCTTTGGTTTTTGCTGGCCATTGTTGGTGTTCCTGGGCTTGCAGGAGTTCATTGGGAGCTCCGCCTCCGTTCTCATAGCGTGGTCTTTGCACAGTGCATCGCCTCTCCTCACAAAGGCTGCTCTCTGTATGTCTGAGTCTCAATTTCCTTCTTCTCATAAAGGCTCCACCCATGTCAGCTAAGGATCAGCTTAACTCCAGCCTGACCTGATCTTAACTAACCCTTCAATCTCAAACCTATTTCCAAATAAATTCATATCCTGAGGTCCTGAGGGTTAGGACTGTGGCATCTCTTTTGGGGGGATAATGTTCAACCACAATAAGTGTCATTAATAAAAATAGCTTGTGGATAAGAAAGTAAGGAAGTAAGGTTATTCAGAGATGGCATAAGTATGAATCAGAGCTATCTGAACTTAACCTGTCAGAATAGTATCTATAGTTTTGAAAACTAAATATACTAAGAAACGTAAAATTGGTATAAGGAAGAGTTTGGAGATACAGAAAGAAGCATAATATCTTTTGAGTTAAAACTTTTCCATGGGAGACTGGGTAATAAACCTAAAGACCAATTGAAAATACACCAATCTAAAGGAATTTTTGAAAAAGAGACTTTTGTGGGATAGGAATTGTAACAAAGTTATATAGTATCATAGAATTAGGGAAAAAGTATCTGAATAGACTGGGTAGTAAAGATTTACCAGGACAGATGTTTTAGCAGTGAGGCCTTGTAAAACTGTAATAATTATTGTTTATCTTAAAATAAATCTAAAATTAAAATACTATTTCTATTATTTTCAAATTAAAGTATATTCCACTTATAAGCTTGAGAATTATAGCAAGGTATTTAATATCATTTGACCAAAGAGAATTTTAACCAAAAATTTTATGAAAAACCCTTATTTGATTTTTCTACTAAGAATCATATATTGGGCTAAAGAAAGACGGGCTTGTTTTATTTTAATTATTGAATTTTAATTTACAGAACATATGGCAGATTTCAAAAAATAAATATTCCCTTGAAATGCCTAATTTTAGTGAAGTATCCATTGAAACTCGAATTGAAAATAAGACATAAAAGGAAATATATTTAATCCTAATTTTAAGAAAAATAACATTTTTTGGAAGGCGATAACTCTTTTTTCTGAATATTTCTACACATCCTTCATTACCGGGAAGCACTTTACACAAACAAAACAGGGAAAATGTATTTGAAGCCAGGCTACAAAATATAACTTTAAATCCTGGAAGTACCTTAGAAAATAAGCAATTCATTTAAGACAGGCCAAAATGAAAAACAAATGTAAATACCTCAAGTGATTAATTTGGAAGTTACTAGCTTTTCATAACTGATCTTTCCAAATACATTTCTTGAAAATATTAATAACTGCTTGGGTTTTTATGTTACTTCTAAGCAATTCTCTCTAGAATACCCTTTTGGCATGGAAACTATGGCATTAAGGGATTAAAATGAGTAATGATGCTGGTATTATTAAAAAAAAAACCCTAAAAGTAATTTTGTGGTATTTAGTAGGAAAACATGAGATTAACAGGCAGTAGAAATAATGAGTTGCCTAATTTAGTACAAGTTAATCTCTTGCTTTGAAAAATGAAAATACTAAAAACCTGCTTACACTATTGATATAAAGGGTAGCTGACATGATGTAAAGTGCCTGCTTTATAAGCTCAACAATTGTTCTCTTTCACCTTTGGACTGAAAAACAGCATGTTTGCCATTTTTATAACAAATCCAACAATATTATAGAACCATAGAGAATTTGCGTTTGCTTGTAGTTATAAATGTATATAGAAACCCACAATCATTTATGTAATACTATTATTGTCTTCCAAAATATTGTTAACACAGCTATGATCAATATGCCTTATAACTGGATATTCCTTGACAGATACAGTTTTACGTTTTCTTTTCCTGTGTTTACATTAGTTTTGATATTCTTAGGTGTGTCTTTGAAGGCAAGCAAAATTTTGCATAGGTAGTTACATCTATATCATCTAAGTAATGATATGTGTTACTGCCCTATAAATTAGGAACTTCCTAAGAGTTGCTTGGTTATAAAATCATGCCTGTGAAAAGTGAGACAAGGAGCTTAAAGACCCCTAGATCCCAAGGAATAAAAATGCCAGTAAAAAGGAAGCTATGTTTGCACTTGTACCAATTTCCTTTCTGCTGGAGGGTTTTCTGGGGTTTCTGCTGCTGGAAAGGAGCCCAGGTCATTCCTGGCAGATGCCCCATGACTGGGGCAGCAGCTGGTTCTTATGCTTATAGGTTGATTACCCTCCAGATGGAATGAAAAGATGAAGTAATTATGAATTATTACAGAAAATTAGGTTTTAGATTTTGACAACATGGAGAAAACAAACTCAAACTCATGATATTTCTTAATTGAAGTGATTAAGGGTTTATCTTCCCTTTAATATTAATAATGAATATATTTGAAAATAAACATCCAAATCCTGTCACTACATACTTTTAAAAATATGTATTAAATATTCTAAAGTAAATGGAGTATCTTCTCAGTCCTTTTAAAGATATGACAGATGCCTCTTCAGAGTCCTCCCATCACTGAAAATTTCTCAGAATTTCTCTGTTTTGACCCAAAAGTTTATTGCCTCAAAGTTTCATTAAGAAAAAAGACATTGCCTCAAATTCTCTCACTAAAGAACTTCTTGCTGTGAATCTTGATTATAGCACACCTGCACGGTATTTTCTCAACAAATACTTAAACATATTATCATTAAATAGAAGCAGTAAACTTGCAAATTCACATTAGCTTTGTAAGTTTTGAATAACATCATTATTGTCAATTTTCAAGCAAACATGCATCGATTCAATAAGGTTGGGGATATTTGATACACATCTAACACCACAGTAAGTACGTTGGGGAGCAAAATGTCAATGAAATACTGAAAGAAATTACCTTTCTATTTTGAGAAACATAGAAACCGGATACAATGGGATAGTAATTACTAAACAGCATCTCAGACACAAGGACATGGCAGATGACTCAGGAAACATTTCCTAGAGAAAGGTCGATTCATGTGGCAATGCAGAGAGGAGGAAATCCTAGGGTCTTTCTCTAGTCATATTTGAATGCATCACACTTTCATTCGACTATTACCTAACCTCTACAGGATGTCAAATCATCTATGCCACAAAATATTTTAAATAATATTACTACTTGTGAAAATTCAAACTAGATATAATCACCCATTACGCAGTATAATATGGTACAATAGATTAGGGACAGTAAACATAGACATAAAGGAAACATAATACCTTTCTTTGAGAAGCTCAATGTCTTCCAGAAAAATCTATACAAACTATAGCCTTGTCAATGATGATAACACATATACTAAAATTAGGCGTATACTATGTGCACATACATTGTGTCCGTCAGCTTTCTAATGCTGTTACAAATACCAGATATAAATCAACAACCAAAGGAGGAAAAGCTTGATTTTGTTTCACAGTTTTGGAGGTTTCAGGCAATATTCTGCTGTCCCTGTTGCTTTTAGCAGTGTGATGAGATTATACATTCCAGGCAAGGGAAATTCATAGAACAACCTGCTCACCGCATGGCAGCTCTAATGTAAAACAGAGAAAGAGAAGAAGTCAGAGTTTTCATATCTCTTTCAAAGGTGCATTCCAATAATCTAAGGCCTACCCTTAGGCTCCTATTAAAGTTTCCACTTTCCATTAGCACCAAGCTGGGGACGATGGGAATATGTCTCCAACACACTGCCTTGTGGGGCTGGCTTTGAGACCCAAACTATGGCATAGATAATAATGTTTTATAAAATGATAAATTTATAGATTCATATCTATCATAAAAGTAATGGTAACATTATCTCAGATATTCTAATTGTGCAACTAATTGTTCATTCTTGATTATAACACACAATTACTAATATTTTCTCTATAAGTATTTGGAAAATATCATTGAGAAGAAGCAGCAGTCTTACAAATGCACATCGGCTTGTTCTGTTCAGTTGTGTATGATTAGGATATTCTTACATTATCGACCAGATCCCACAAGCACATAATATGAGAGAAACAAGTTAAATGATATTCTAAACTTCTTTTTTTTATATAAGAAGAGATAATCAATCTCTCTAGTAAGATGGAGATTATTTATTCAAACTAGGACAGATTTCCTTGTTGAAGAAATAATGTTTAGTTATAAATTTTGGATGTGGCTTGAATGTGTGTCCCATGGGCTCATTTGTTGGAAACTTGGTCCCCAGTGTAGCAACATGGGAAGGTGGTGAAAATTTAAGAGGTGGAGCCCAGGGAGATGTAACAATTTTACTGAGGGCATTGTCCTTGGAAGGGGTTAAGGCTGGTCTCACAAAGCATTGGGAGAGAGATTGTTGTTCAAAGAGTAAAACTGGCCCTTTCCTGTTGTCTGGTTTTCTGTCTCACCACGGGACCTCTCAAACTCATTCCTGCTACTGACATGCCATTGGACAGAAGACCTTTAGCATAGCCCAAATTCATGTGACATTCAGTTCTTGGACTTCCAGTCTCCCAGACTGTGAGCTCAATAAATGTATTTATGAGCACTCAGTTTCATGCATTTTGTCATAGAAATAGAAAACAACAGCCAGGCAGGATGGCACATGCCCTTAATCCCAGCACTCAGATGTTTGAGGCAGGAGGGTTGCCTGGGAGTTCTAGGCCAGCCTGGGCTACAAAGTGAGTTCAAAGCCAGCCTGGACTACACGGTGAGGTCCTGCCTGAAAGAAACCAAAAAAGAAAAAAGAAACAGAAAATGGATTAATACTTAGGATAATATTGGGCCATCAATATTTCTGTAGTGTGTACTCATACAACCCCCTAATGGGCATTTACCGAACTGGAACAGATTACAGAGACGGTGGATTTGTATATGTCGAATAACTAGTTGGATATCAGTAGAAATTAAGCTGCTCCATTTGTGAACCAGATATAGTGTAAAAACTGAACATTATCGTTGAAATTTTATGACCTACATTTCATCATTTTTGAATATAATTTTAAAGCCTTATGTCTATTTTCACCAGGAACACACCTCTCTTTTATCCACAGAAAGGATAAAAAAAGAAAAAAACAGAAACCTTTTTTCTCTTAAGCTCTTCTTCATTCCATTTAATATAAATCAATGGTAAAAACTTTATTTTTAAAGTAAATAAGGTATATCTGTTCCTCCTGAGCACAGTCATGTAATAGCAATGAGAACTATATGTCTTTTTTATTTAATGCTTTAAATAAAAACAAGACAACTTAAGGAAAATATTGGAATATTAAATTATCTTCTATAAGATTTCACAAAAGACAGAATTCATGAATAGTAACTGTATCATTGGGATTTTATTAAACAAAACAGTACTAAAATTATTATCAATACTTTCTTTTAAGAAACTGTATTTGGTAAAGTTGTACCAGCATTTTCTAGGCTTATTTAGAAGATATCATTTTCATTCCAAATACACTATTTTCTCTAAACTTCAAGATTCTGCAAATATTTACTCTTCAAAGGTAAAGACAATTATTTTCCACACATTATCCTTTGATACTACAACACACATGAAAAATTGTCATTAAGTAAATACACAGATTTGGTAAATTGAGAAAAAATCTGTATGATTTCCCTGTAGTATTGCTGTTAAAGTTATAAAATATTTTAATCTATACATTTTGAATTTCTAATTGTAGTGTGAAGCATTGCTTACTTTCCTTAGATATGCGTGTCTGCTATAGACATTTGAAACCATAATATCTAAGTATTGCCTTATTGGTTATTGCTAATTATATACACTCCAAGAGCTTTGTTAAATATTGAGACAAACTTAGCCAGCATTGGTTCAGGATTTGGTATCTCTAAGTCATTACTATATGAAAGGCAATAAGATAGACCATATGAAAGGCAATAAGACTGACCACTGTGAAAAAGTTTTATAGATGTGTTCCTAACCTTTCTAACCTCATTTTAAGTATGCTGCCTCTGTATAAGTCTTGCCCAGGAATTCTCACACATCCTTGTGTTTTATGCTTATGTCCCATTTTTCCACCTAGGAAATGAATTTTAAAATAATAATTGTCTTAGTTACTTTCTTGTTCCTGGGACAAAATACCTGACACCCACAAGTTAGAGGAGGAGAGGTTGATTCTAACTCACATCTTACATAGGTTTCATTCCACAGTCTGCTGTCTCCCAAGCAGGGCAGCAGGGCAGAGGGGCATGGCAGAGGAGAAACAGTTCATGGCTTAGCAGGCAGCAAGGAACAATGAGAGTTTTCCTTTCTCCTTTTATTGAGAAGAAGCAGCAGTCTTACAAATGCACATCATTTGTAAGAGTTTTCCTTTCTCTTTTTATTTCACTCAGGCTAAAAGCTCATTAGCTGGTGTCACCCACACCCAGGGTGAGTCTTCTCACTATTTGCACCCCAAATTATGCTAAACCAGTCAGTGGCCTAATCCAGTTATCACACCCATGATTGAGCCACCTCCCAAAGGCCTCCCTGTGAGGGCATGTGGTCTTGGGGGCACATGTATATACAAGTCATAACAGCCATAGGCTGAGAATTTTAAAACAATGGAACCTCTGTTCTAAATGAGGATACCAATATAAAATATAAGAATAGGTCATATAAAGAATGTACAGATTTTTTAGTACTTTTAAACAAATTCTCATATGTATTGCAGAATATTTGAGGAGGGGAGCTACCTTAGATCAAAGCATTTCAGAGTGAACCATTTTAGAGATTCAACAGATTAGATCAAACTTTATATACTAAGGAAGAAAACAAAATGTTAAAGAATTGGGTTGGAAATTCTACTTTCTTTTCTCAAGAAGCTCTATTAATACTTGATTGTTTTGAGGCTATTTCACTTTTAGTTTGACATCCTTAAAATGCTCACACCTTTTAATGAAGCATATCATACAATGAGATAAAAAAGTTTTAAAATAAATAGGAAGTAAAAGAAATGAGGGCAGAAAAATATGAGAGCTGTAGAGTCAGAATACTAACAAACTAAAAGCTATAAAAACAAAAGTACATTACCTTTAGTAATTAGAATAACTGGTTATCAGATCTTTCAGGCACAAAATAAATTTTCATACATAATGAAAATTATAAGAAGCTACTTAATACACATAGGCATGCTCAATCTCATATTTTAAGTGGTTTCTGATATAGCTGGCTCTCCTTAATATAGAGGAGGATATGCTGCTCAGCATCCTAAAGACATTACCACGTTTCCAGAGTTCCTTGCCTATCGTCTCTCAAAATAGCTTGGTGGCACGATGCCAGAGATTGCTAAGAGCACACCTGCAAAAGGTTTAAATAAGCATCTCTGTTCTCTACTGCTATGGCTTAAAGCGAAAATAAAATTAAGAATTTATGGCAGACGGAAAGCTATTCATCTTTTAGGGATCTTCAATGGATAATAATTTTTATAATAAAGATTTGGCTAAGAACTAGATGGATTAGAGTATAAAGTCTAATATGAATTTATCAAAATACTTAAGTTAAGGAAACTAAATACTTAGACTGAGGAAATTGGAGGATAAAACATTTGGAGTAGAAGGTGGGGAGGGAATAGCATTAAGTATGACTAACAGTGCTAAACAAGTCTCCAAATTCTAAAGTAGCAACTGATGAATAGAAAAAATGTGTAAATTGCTAAAATTTTTGCATAGATTTTAACAAATCTCTACATATTAATCAAAAAATCATTTATGTTTTTATATCAGTTAAGTGTCTTTGTTCTTAATGCTGTATATTTCTCTATCATTTAACAGTTGAAGTGTTTTTTTAATTTAAAGTATCTTTTCGATATCTAAATCGTGTACCTGGTTTTAATTTCTGTTTATAGCTGATATAATTTCTACTCTATTTTTCTTCTTTCAAGTTCATGAAACTTACATTGATCTTTGCTAAATAAGAAGTGACCTTACAGTTCATGTATACTGTATTAATTCTTCTCACCAGGTTTATTAATTATGCAATTTGGTTTTATCTTAGCTACAACTTATTTTCTATTTTAAAAATATATGCGTCATTTATACCTCCACTTTAAAAATCAAAATTTAGCAGATCCTTTTAATGCCCAGTTAATTTACATAAGGTTAACACTTTTACTTCCAAATTTAGATGATCATCCTTATAAAATTAGCAACTTTAAAATATTATTAGATAATCATTTTGAAATCACTTAACTTTTTTCCCCAAAGGAAAAGAATTTCTTCAGTTGAGCTTTGTTTGTACTTCTGAATGCTATTATTTGTTTTAACAGTTTTGTTTAGTGCTTAAAATCCTTCTGAAAATTTTGATAGAATTACTGTCCTAATCCATACCTTTAATTTGTGGATTTAGATAAATGTTACACCAGATATTCACCCATATTAAATATTAAAGTAATTTTTAAAATTGTGCCAATTAATCTTAATAAAACATTGTATTAGTAGACTCATGGAGAGACTGGATCATGGTGGCATCATATTTATCACTATTTTCATAACTGAACATGCTGACAGCAGTTGAGGTCTCTAGCCGCGTGACAGTGACAGCAAATCTCTTGCTGGCCCTTTCTCTGCTCTGCTTTCTAGGTACAAGGAGGTGAGTGGCTTTGTGCCACCGTGCCCTGTGCCATGATGTTTTTGCCTTGGAGCCAGCCACCTATGACTGACACCTTTGAAACTGCGAAGCGATATATACCCCTCCCCCTTGAAGTTGAGGGCGTCTTGAATTGTATCGTGGCAACAGAAAATGACCAATAAAAAGATGCGTGCTATTTTATTTCTTGGAGAATTTTAAGGTTTTTTTTTTTATTAAATGAGTGTATTGGTTCATTTTAGGTATACATAATGATAACATTCATTACAGAAAATTTGTACCTGTACGTGATATAACTGGAGTTTTGCTTTTCCCCATTTCCCTACCCTCCCTTCAAGCCCTTTGCCCTTCCCTATTTACAAAAGCTTTGTTTCCATTTTTTCTCATCATTCTGTTTCTTCTCCCTCTCCCTAATATCCCTTCCCATTTGAAAATTTTCTTCTTATTTCACAGTATCTGTTACACATTTTGGTCCTTATTTACAATTTTAGATTCTCACATCAGAGAAAGAATGCAATATTTAGATATGTTGTCCAATTTATTTCATTTAGGAGTATGGTCTCAAGTTGCATCTATTTAACTAGAAATTTCTCAAGTTTACCCTCCTCTATAGCAGAGTAGTACTCCATTGTATAAAACATCCACATCTTTCTCCATTCATCAGTTGATGAGCATTTGGGCTGTTTCCAAGACTTAGCTAATACACACTGTGCTGCTATAAATATGGGTGTGCATATATCACTATAGTATGATGCATTAATTTTTCCCAGGAGATACTAAGAAGAGGAATAACTGGGTTCTCATCATATTAACTCACTGCACAGTAAGAGAAACCAACAACAGAGTGAAGAGAAAACTCACAATGTGGGAAAAATTTTTGTTGGCTGTTCCTCAGAGAAAGGACTATTATGTAAAATAAACAAAGAACTAAAAAAAGTCCCCACATTTAAAGACCCAGTCCAAAAATGGGTATCAGAAATGAATAGACCCTTCCCAGATAAAGAAGTAGAAATGGTAAATAAATATCTGAAAAATGTACAATATCATTGGCCACTTGAGAAATGCAAATTAGAACAATGCTGAGACTCTATCTCACTCCAGAAAGAATGGTTGTCATGATGAAAACTAATAACGAATGCTGGAGGGGCTGTGGGAACAAAGGAAACTTCTCCACTGGTGGTGGGAGTGCAGACTGGTGCAACCACTGTGCAAATCAGTGTGGAGATTCCTCCAAAAAACTAAAAATTTTAAAGTTTGATGAACAAGAAAGTGACCTTTGACTGAATATAAAAACCCTGAGTAATATAGCTCTTCAATTTTATAGAAATATTAATTATTGTATAGAGGGAAATGTTTTCTTCTTTAATTGTGAAAATGCAAATATTTGTCACAAATACCTCAGTGTAGGTAGATATTTAGTTTGCAATCCTTTTTCCTGTAATTCAGGTACCTCTCAGTGACTGTGAACCCTTTTAGAGCTTTCAATGATGTAAACTGCAGCCCTGTTGCATGCATGCCGTAGGTTCACCACCACAAAACCATCCATTGTACAGTATGTCTAAGAATTTAATTTTTAATTTTCTTTGACCTCTTCTTTAAAATGTTCAAACTCCTACTTCTGCATTGGAAATGTTGTCTATCTGACACATATTAAATATATGTGTTCACAGTTTACAGTTATGAAAAGAAATAGTTTATGCCCCAGACAGAATTGAGCCTTTGCATATTTTATAAAATACGGTGATTCTTTGGATACTGCACAGAAAAAAATGACAAAAAAATGAAACATGTTTTATTGCTGTCATTGCTAGCATCTTGCTTGCTTTTTGTTTGTTCCTTACACTTCCAGAGAAGAGAAAGCTGCTAGGCAGGGCCACACACACTGTCACAGTGAGAGGGGGAAGCAGAAAGCTTCAGGTTGGCCTTGAGCTCACTTTGTAGCCCAGGGTGGGCTCAAACTCTCAAGCATCCTCCTGCCTCAGTCTCCCGAGTGCTGGGATTACAGGCATGTGCCACCAAGCCTAGCTTGGGCAGTGGCAAATGGGTTGGGCTTAGCTAGGCTTGTTGGCTATCTTTAAATTAATTAATTTGACTAATGTTTCAGGCTCCACAAATTAGAAAAAGTCTGTTTTCAGAGACCTGGAACCAGGGAAATCTGTATGGGTGCAGGGTCTGAGTGTGAGCCTCAGAGGAGCGTCACTGGTTATAGACCTAGCTGAAGAAGGATAACTGAAAATTCTTTAGCAATTACTTCAAAACTTGGCCTCTATGGTATTTTTTAAAAATATAATAAAATGCCTAGGTAATACAACAAGACATAAATGCTGTTCTCCTCTTGTATATTTTTTTGTGTGTGGATTTAAAACTTACTGAAATAACTATTTTTCTGATCTCTTTTCCTATCTATTACACAATACTTTCATATCAACTTCCTCCCTCTGGCTTATTATAAGACCATTTCTTGAATTCTTTAGATCATGTACCCTGTTCGTGCATGTCACATTTATTTGCTTATTAATTTTTCCAATTTTAGATATGGAGTAGAAAACAAAAAAGTCAATATAATGATATATTAGAAAATATGTAAAAGTAGTAATATTTGAGAATTATTTTTCCAGGTATTGTAATTTCATCAAGGAACCTAAAATTACAGAAGGCTCAAATTGTTACTTATTAAATTATCTTTTTTATTGGATACTGAGACTGATGTAGTACTTTGTCTAAAATTAAATTTCTGTGTTGTATGTTGTTTCATTCATCTCTACTATTTCCCATACCTCTTTTTCACAGTTAATTCCTGAAACCTGTGTAATTAAGACTGTAAATAATGAAATGTTATAATACAACAAGTAGAAGAGATCACAAAATTACTTGAGTTACACATTAAGCCATTAAGAGCTAATTCAGTCTATCTAGATACATGGGTTGAAGTAGAATATGCATTTCCAAAAGTACTGACTATTTCATTATATGTAGTTATCACTGAAATTATCTTCTTTTCATGAACGCACACTTGACAAAGTATTCTATAAGCTATAAAACTGTTGTAAAAATGTTAGATACTGTTGTTTTGATTAATTTTTTCTGGTACATGGAAGTGAATTAAACTCAGTATATTTTGAATTTAATTTAGACATTTCAGCATAAATGCCAAAGTGAGCGCTAGTTTAGACAATAATACTGTTCTTGTTATTTATATCAAAGAAGCATTAAGGAATAAAACTTAAACACCCTTTTTTCTTTCTATTATCATATCAATGTTCTGTTAATTTTTATTGTGAAAGTGTTTTCTAACAACTCTCAGATAATGTGAGTGTATTCCAGGCTTCTTCTATTTAACCATTTCATTTGGAAAATCATTTATCCTCTCAGATATTTGTTTCTATTCCTCAGAGATAGCATAGTTTCAGAGTTGTGGGAAATTGCACTATCACAGAAAACATCATCTCTGTTTTATAAAAGAAATCAATGATTACACAGGAGATGCAACTGGATTAGTCAAATGTCACATATTTAGTAATTGTAGAGTCAAACAAACCCCTGTCCTTCCACTTTTCCATGTTCCACTGTATATAAATTTCTGGTTGATAGTTGCACTGTGTTAAACATACACAAAATTTAAAAACATAGCATGTCCTACAATTGGAGAGCTTATCTGAATATCAATGAAATTTTGATATTACAAAAGAGATTTTTACCATATGACAGCATTCCTTTAATACTTATATTTTCATCAGTCTAGTGAAGTGAATACCTGATATAAATTTTAACATTAACCAAATGAAAATAAGTTTTTAAGAGACATTTTGTATCACCAGATAGAAGTAAATTCCATAAGAAAACAAAAGATCAGAGAGTCATCTGTTATCATGAACTCCCTTGATTTATTTCATGTTTTATATTACATACTGATGTGTAATAGCCTTCAGAATCTATCCTCAACTTCCAAGGAAAAGCTTATACACCCACCTACATGAATAATAGGAGTGAAAATATCCTTAAAATGTCTAAGAAAAATGAGAAACACTGAGTATATTTAACAATCCCGCAGACATACTTAAAAATGAATAAGAGTAAAATGGATTGTAAATTACTGATGGATAGGGTTCATTTTCAAGATGATCCCTCATATTTTCAATGCATATTTAAAACTTTTATGGAAATCTACAGGCTGACTACCCAGCTATAAATATCATATCTGACTTGTGTGAGGTGGCAGCTGCTGATCTTATTTTTTTAAATTGTCTTTTAACAAGCAAGCCTCTTTTTCTGTTGGAAAAGTATTTTATTCTAGCATGTGTATTCTGTATGCTTAATCTCTCCCTTTGCATTTTTCAACAAGGGCAACCCAGATACAAATGTTTTATGTATCTATAGCTATACATGCATTATATATATGGCATAAATTAGTGGTTGGATTAATATAAATTTCTCATTCACTCTTTCTCTATTTCAATGTATTCCATATAAACCTCTTCCTAAAAAAACTGTTAACAATTCATCTTTGTATTCTGCTAGAACTAAGCATAAATCATCTCTCTTTGATTATTTGTGAGTGTGACTTATTGATCTGATGAAAACATGTTTCAAATTTCTAAAGCAACCATTTCCCAAGCATATAAAACTAAGAAAACAAAACTTTGTGGAGCTTATATAGTGTAAAACACACAGCCAGGTAGACTTTAGCAGTCTTTTAGGAAGTTGGAAGAAAATACTTTCGGTGAAAAATTTAATCTTACCACTACATTCTACACCAGGTATCCTTAATGACTAAAGGTTATGCCAAATTATTTTTCCAGACACTATTCGGTCCTCTGTATGTTTAATACTTTTGTTTTAAAAAATTAGTCAATTCAAAGATGAAAAAGGCCACCTATTTAACCGTTGATTGTACACATTTGGAAAAATAATGAGAGAAGAAATTACAGAATGATTAACATATGATGAATAAGGTTTTGATGTCAATTCTTTTTTTTTTTGGTTTTTCTCCGGTACCGGGAACTGAACTCAGGACCTTGAGCTTGCCAGGCAGGCGCTTTTGCCACTGAGCTAAATCCCCAGCCCCGATGTCAATTCTTTTTATTCCCCTCTCAATACCTTCCCTCGATCCATTCCAGATCACAGCCACACTCACAAAAATTGTTGAGTTTTTTGTCATTTTTGCCTCAAAAAGGCAAAGTGAATAATTTTAAGCCAATAAATGTGTTGGCACAAGACCAGGAATCAGGAAGGGAGACGTTTGGGATAAGTTACTTAGTTAAGTCCTGAATCTGAGGATGAGTTAAATAGTTGAAACATCAGGTGGGAAATGTCTTGGATGAGAAGATGGAAAGTAGCTATAAACTAATTTCTACTTTTCTCCAATCAATCTCTTCTCAGGTAATAATATTGGATTTATATATGCTTAACCAACATATGAGTGATGCTTTTCTATCAAATTTGTTGATGTCACAAACATTTGTATTAAAATATGAGACAGAGTTGTTCTTTTTTCCTTTCTGTGTTTCTATTCTATTCTGCTCCATTCCTTTCCTTTTCCTGTGCTAGAATGGAACCCCAAGTCCTAAGCATGCTGGGCGTGCACTCTTACCACTGAGCTAAAAACTCGGCACTTAATTCATAAGTTTCTTTACATCATTTTATTTGACAAGCTCAAAATTGAAATTTAAAAGATAAAATTTAAGAATTTATATTTATTTTTAATTACATATGATGTGCTGCTCAGTTTTAGAAGATTGTTCCATAGCATTATAGTATTTTTCTCATAGGTAATTCTTGTTTTAGAGGTTTCAGTAAGTGTTAAAATTAACCTATATAATGTGTAATGTGTCCAATAATCCTTCATGACCATATTTTTGGCAAAAGAAAATACTCATTATTTTTAGCTTGTAAAAGTTTTTGTTCAAAATAATTCATAAGTGTTATTATAGCTGATAAGAAATGCTCATTACTTATATTTATAATTAAAATACAGCCCAACACAAATTTTAATGAATTATCACAAGTATTAGAAATCTTATTATCCTAGCTTAGTATTAATTTAGACATTCTAGATAATAAAATTAGACAACAGGAATTAGTGTAAAATATAAAATTATTGAATATAAATTATGATACCTTTTGGGTAAATAAAGTGATTTTGCTCACTGATATACTAGAGGTGTTTCTTTTTAATTTGACTAATATAGCACTACACTGGACTTACATTAGCCAAAACTTACAGTTCATTGCACTGTCAGCAGTATAAATTTCAAACCACCATGCAGCTCTTTCTGATTCTTCACTCATGACTTTTCATTAGCAGTTTAGGATTGGCTAATGGTGGGAATATATGCAACATGGAAATGTTCAAGTGTTGCAAACTGCAGTCTAACCCAACTTCTAGTCTACCCACTTCCGCCCCAGAAAGCTGGTTGATAGTAATCTGTCTTTGGCTTCTGGTCATATGTATGCCTACTTCATGTCAAGATCTTTGATAAGAGATAGAAAACAGAGTACCCATGATAGTGTCTGTATTGGTCAGGGTTTTACTAGAGAAACAGATATAACACAAGATATGCAAATGTGTAAGAAATTACAAGATTGGCTTATGATGATCAGCCACAGAGCTGGATGAGGGAGCATGTAGAGGGTGTCTGCACTGGAGACCGAAGGATTCAGTCCAGGGTCTGGAGTTCATTGCAGTGTTCTGTGCCAGTCCTTATCAGGAGGCGGATGGGTCTGTGATGGAAAGCTGAAGAGTCTGTACTGGAAGAGTCAAGGAGCCATACTGGAAGCTGAACAGTCTGCACTGGAAGCCAGGTTGTGATGTCCAAGGTAAAGGTGAAGACTGGAGCTCCTCTGAAGAAACAGAAGCAGATCAGTCTTTCCTTATTTCCTCCCCCATCTCTCGACCCCCTTCCCATCTGAGAAAGATCTATCTCCTTACTTCTTGCTTATTTTTTATTTTGCACCTTATTTATAATTTGGGCTTCCCATATGAAAGAAAACATGTGATACTATAGTTGTCTGTCTCATTCATTTCACTTAACATTATGGTCTCAAAATGGACCAAAATTTCTACCCAGAAAAATATCCAAATCGATGTGGTGTACTTATAAGACAGAAATTATTCAGCAATAAGAAGGAGTAAAGAACTGATATATGGCATCAGTTGGATGAAACTAGAAAACATTGCCCTAAGTAGAAAAAAGTGAGATCCAAATACTCCTATTAAATTACTTCATCTTCCAGAACAAAAATACCTATGGACAAAGAGAGTAGGCATGAGTTTTCTCCATATATGAAGAAGAAACATGGAAATACTTATTAAAATCTTAGAATATGAGTTATTAGGGAAATGAGACTGAAAGCTGTACCTCACATAATACTTTTTATATACTCATGTAAGGCTGGAGCTAAAAAACTGGAGGGAAAGGGCCAATGACTGCTATGAGTATAGGGTTTCTGGCAGGGAGAGTGCTGAAAATATTCTATGATACCTGTGGATTGAAGAACACATAATGTGTGAGATCACACTGTGTTAAGTGACAAACACTCATATAATTGGTTGCCCTGGGTGGGATAGGGCACCAGAGTACTCAAGAGATATTATATATTCAGGAAAGACTATTGTAATTATGGTTGGAAGGCTTATGTTTTTATTCAATTAGTAAATTTTCTAAAAGATAAAACATCTAGCTGCTGATCTCACTAGAGAATCCATAATTTCTAATCTTAGGATTTTCAAGTCATTCCAGCTTGCAGGGCTTCTTTCTCCTTGTTGTCCATGTCATCTACCCAACAACTCTCCTGGGCATGTCCTCATAATAATGGCCACCAGGGTTTGCCCTGCTCTCCACATGCCAATATGTTATTTCCTCAGTAACCTGAGCTTCTTGGACATCTGCCATACATCTACCACCATTCCAATCGTGTTAGTGAACTTCTTCTGGTAGACAAAAACATCTCCGATGAGGGCTGCCTTTCCCAGATATTTTTCTTTGTGACATGTGCTGTCACTGATTGTCTTACTGGCTGCCATGGCTTATAATTGCTATGTAGCCATTTGCAACCCTCTTCAATATCCAAAATTCATGAGTGTGAAGGTCTCTATTTGCCTAGTAGCAGGGTCCTGGCTATATGGACTGGTGAATTTTGTGACATACAGTTCTGGCAGCCACACTTATTCTGTGTGGGCCCAATAAGATCAGCCACCTTCTCTGTGATATCCCACTGCTCCTGAAACTCTTGCTCAGATCCTTCTTTCAATGAGTCTGTGCTGTGTGCCCAGGGCCACCATTAGCCTAAACCCCTGCCTGTTTACTGCAGGGTCCTATATACTCATTATCCTGGCCATCTCTAGGATCTCCTCTGCTCAAGGCAGGAGCCTTCTCCACTTGGGTATCCCACCTGACCTGGTGGTGGTCTTCTTTGGAACAGCCAACTTCAAATATGAGAAGCCCTGTGAAGGCTACCCTTTGGACATGGACATCCTGGTCTCTCTTCTCTTCTGTGTAGTAAGTGCCATATTGAATCCCACCACCCACAGCCTGAGAAACAAGGAGGTCAAGGGTGTTCTGCAAAACTGATGGGGAATTACAGTAAAGCTTCTCTTAACTAAACGTCTCAAGTTGACACAATGACTCAGCCATCACAGTGTCTGTCGCTAATGTTGTACCCAGAATCACACTACATTTAGAATTTTACAGATGTAAATGCTATTATTTGTATACGCTTTATTTTTTAATTTATTTTTTAAAATTTTATTTTATTTTTACTTTGTCTTTTTTGAGCCAGGGTCTCACTATGCATTTCAGGCTGGCTTTGACCTCACTTTGTAGCCCAGGCTGGTCTCAAACTCACAAGTGTTGCCTCATCCTCTCAAGTGGTCGTTAGATGTGCTTTAAATATATGGTCCATGTGATCAGTTTGAAAAGTTGGTCCTAGGGGCTGGGGATTTAGCTCAGCTGCAAAAGCACCTGCCTGGCAAGCGCAAGGTCATGAGTTCGGTTCCTGGTACAGGGAAAAAAAAGAAAAAAGAAAAGTTGGTCCTTAGTTTAGAAATGGGATGTGGTAGTTGTTTAAGCAGTGCAGTATTGTCAAACATCCTTAGATCAATCAGTATATTTCCTCAGAAGAGACTATATGACCCATTTCTGTGGGGTCCTGTTTTTGAGTTGGGATTTCTCAATTTTGCATGTTTTCTTTCCAGGATATGATGCAGCTAGTGGAGGCTTCACCAAGCTTAAATGAGCTGATGCCAGAACCATGACCTGATCCTTCACATCTATGTGCTCAATAAAAGTATTTTCTTAATGAAGTTACACTATTTCAGGGTATGTCCTTATCATAGCACAAAACCAAATAATATCAACAACTTCTACCCAAGGGTGGAATACTACTGTATCTGCCTGCAGATATGAATATGGCTTTGGAACCGAGTAACTAGAAAACAGTGGAGTAGTTTGGATAAACAGAATAAAACAAAAGCCAAGAAAATTATGAGCAGAATGTTTTAGGATATTTTTAAAAGTGTGTAGAAGAGGGGCCTGGGGAACTAGTCTTACATGGAAATAAGGATTTCACTGGGCATTGGATGAAAGGCCTCCTTGTTTTACTGTAATAAAGAACCTGGACATGTACTTCCATGTCTGAAGACTTTGTGGAAGGCCAAACCTAAAGATTTTGGACTGGTTTAATTGGCAGAGGAGATTTCAAAACATCAAATCAGAATACAGCATCATTACTAGTGGCTGCCTTTAGTCAAATTTTATGGTCAGACTTGGGTGCAAATGAAAGCAAAATAGAAATACATGGAAAAATCACACCCTGTCCAGGGAAGGAACCAAAACATATGTAAGGGGATGGTCCAGGAGGTCATAGCTGAACTATGGCTTAGTAAACATTTTCCAGGAATGCTAGTAGGAGGATAATTAGGAAAAAGCCTTCAGAGGGTCTCAAAGATATTCAAGGGCACCTTCCCATCATATGCTGTGAACTTCCATGTGCAGAATGATTTCATTCAACACCTGGTCACTTCCTACAGGTTCATGACATAGTGCTGCTTTGGGATTTATTTCCTCTGCTCTTAACCAGTGAAACACTCAGCAGCTGCAGGCATGTTCAAGTAAACCCAAATGTAAATCATGTCAATGGCAAACAGTTTTGGTGTTTATATAGTGCTGGATTTCTAAGTGTACAGGATGCAAGAATTCTAATGTCACAACGATCTCTAGTAAGATCTCAAAAAAAAGCCTAGGATTTCAAGCCAAAGTTTGCTGCACCACTGGAGCCTGTACTGTGATACCCTCAACAGGCAGTGCCTAGTGGGAGTGGAGCTACAGAGGGGACCCTGGAAAGGTAAAGTGGCCAGGAACATGTTATTACTGCCCAGGAGATTTGTGAACACATACAGCTCCACAAGCTGGGCAGCAACCCACAAAACCACAGGGGCAGGAACACCCAAGACCTTGTAGGCCCACTCCTTGTCACCTTGTGCACAAGATGCTGGACTTAAAGCATGATGATTTTATGCCTGCTTTTGATGGATATCTGCTTCCTTCCATCCTGTTTCTTTAGGATTTTATGCTGCCCTGTTACACTTTGTTCTTCATTAGACTGATATCTCCTTTTTGCTTCTTTCTTTCTTGCTTTTGGATTAGGAATGTTTATCTTACCCCGGTCCAGCCATTTTATTTTAAAAGTATGTGTTTAATCACCTTTCCAGTCCCTGGGACAAAATATTTCATACTCGCAATGTAAAGGATTATGAGTCAGAATTGGGCTCAGAGTCCACGTCGGAATGAATACATGACAATTTGGGGGAACATTTTAGGCCTAACCCATAACATTCAGCCCTGGTCTCCAAAGGGTCAAGTTGATCTTATAAAAACAAATCATTTATTCCATCTCTAAAAGTGAAGTAAATCTTAAAAATTTTAGTATTGCTAAAAAGTCCAAGTCTCTTCTGAGACTCAAGGTAAACTCTTAACTATGAGCCCCTGTAAAAATAAAAAATGAACATTAAATATTTCCAACATACAATTACATAGGTTAACCATTACCATTCCAAAAGCAAGGAATAGGGAATAGAAAATAATTGATTCAAAGGAAAACCAAAACAAACCACAGCAAATATCAAGTCCAGAAACTCTGTGTCTGGCATCCAGGGCATACAGTGGGGAGATCTGAGC
Source organism: Chinchilla lanigera (assembly GCF_000276665.1). Lineage (NCBI taxonomy): Eukaryota > Metazoa > Chordata > Mammalia > Rodentia > Chinchillidae > Chinchilla > Chinchilla lanigera. The sequence goes on along the minus strand of NW_004955404.1, from coordinate 21,182,231 downwards.
TGATGAGGGTTTGGGAAGCTGTGCCCTTGTTGGTTGCAGCCCACATGACCTCTCTGTTAGGCTATCTCCACTCCCTTGCTACAGCTTCCCCTAGCAAATATTCCAGGTTCTTGGAATCTACAAATTCTTAGAGTTTTCTACTATATCTGTGGTTTTACTTTCACAGCTTCATGAATTGCCCTTTCAGGAACACTGGCTGGCAATTTAAGCCTTCCTTTAAAATCTGGGTGGAACATGTACGATCCCATGACCCTTACATATGCTGGTTAAAAATCCACCACAAGACGACACCAAGATGTGCTGCCAGGGTAATGTGCTGGGAACACCTGGGACCATGTCTTTAGTGGCTTCTGAATGCCTGTTGATGACTAAATTTCAGGATCTATTTCTTTTTTTTTTTTTTTGGCTTTTCTCCGGTACCAGGAACCAAACTCACAACCTTGCACTTGCCAGGCAGGGGCTTTGCCACTGAGCTAAATCCCCAGCCCCTCAGGATCTATTTCTTCAGGTGGCTGTCGATTAGCAAAGTACTCTGGGACCCTGTTTTTAAAGCAAAATCTTTCAAAGCTCTTTTAAAACTTTCAGGCTGGTCAATGGTGGGATCTGTCCAATTTCTGAGATGTCCTCAAGCCATCATTCCTATAGCATTTGTCCAAATCACTAGGATTCATTCATTTCAACACTGCTCACAGTTTTAGCAATCACACTCTACTTGGCTCCAGCTTCCTTTCTGGCCATGCTGTACAATATTCATACTTGTCACTATGTGTTTTTTCCTGATTTTCACTATAAATGTGACTAGAACCAGGCAGCAATACTCATACCGCAGCACGAAGAATGATCTGCCTTGAAATTTCATACCACAGATTAACTAGCTTGCCAAACCAATGAATTCAGCTTCACACAAAGTCAAAACTTTAGGACATGGCCACATATAGATAAATTATTTGCTAGACTGTAGCAAGCAATAGTACAACAGTAGTCTAATAACCACTACATTGTTCATTCTCATTTGAAACCTCATTAAACTGTGCTTTAAATTTATGAAAGCAGTTTGATCTTCTGAGCTCCAATAAGAGTTACCTATCAGGCTTTCCTTACAATGTTCTTGAGTTTCTTTAACCTGAATGTACGAACTTCCCAGACTTCCCTTATAAAACTTTTCCTCAGGCTTCTGAACCATATGGCTAATTATAGTTACAGCAATGACTCCACTTCTCTGGTGCTAATTTTCAGTGTTAGTCAGCCTTTCTGTATGTGGGGCAAAGTTCTTGACACTTGGAATGTAAAGGATGACAGTTTACTTGGCTCATGGTTTTAGAGGGTTCAGTCCATTTGTACCATGGGTTCAAGGTGGAAATAAGATTACAGAAGGGCCTGACAGAAGAAATTGCTTAACTAATGGAAGCTAGGAAAGAAACCAAGGTGGAGGAGAATTCTAGGCCAGAATATACCATTCTGGTTCATGCCTCTATGTCCCACATCTTCTATGCAGTTTCACCTTATAATAGCAAATTTACCTATAAACACATTAATGAATTAATCCCCTATAAGTATAGCAGTCCCACTTCTCAATCATCTTTCAGAAACTCCACTTCTGAACACATGAGTCTTCTGTGAGCATTTTAGATCTAAACTACAACAGTAAGGTGATTTCTGAGAGCCCCACAGGAGCATGAGATTGTCTTGAATCTAAGATGAAACTTTGGTCTTGCAGTTCTGTAGAGTATTAGAATAAGTGAGATTTTTGTACTCTTAAGAATGGAATGAGTGCATTTTACATTGTGAAATGAAAATGAACCTTGGGGAGATAGAGATTGTATGCTGTGCTATGGATAGAGTTTAAAACAGAATGTTTGGCTTTGAATATAGTAGAAATGTCCCCCCCAGGTTTTGCATATTGGAAGCATGATCATCACTGTACTAGTGAGAGGTGGAGGAGCTTAAAGAGGAGAAGCCCAGTGGGAAGTCTTTACATAACCTGGGTGTGGGCACTCCAAATGGATTGTGAGACTCCAGTCTCTTTGGTCTATTCTTTTTAAGATAAGATATCTCCTTCCTGCACATAATCTATCATAATACCATGCAACCACGAGGCACTTCATTAGACTGAAGTCAATGCCAGAACCATGTTCTTGAACCTCTGAAACTGTTAGATCTTTTCTTTATAAAGTCATGTTGCCTCAGGTTTTTTTCTTATGGTAACACAGCTGAACTAATAAGTAAGCCAAATGTTATTTTGATTTTCCTTTCTTCTGCACATTTTTTGTGACTATCACATACATAGTAATAACAAGACCTAAAGTCTCTAAACCTTTACTTTAAACCTTCAAAAATAATGATTAGGATCCTTTCCTCATGCACTTTAACACAAATAATAAACATGTTTTTCACCTTTGTTTTACATCTCAGTGATAGAAAATGAATATATTTTCATTTTCCTTATTTTTGATAGGAAATTTAGGTTATGAAATGCATCTGAGATCAATGATTTTATTTACCTAACTGAAAATGTTCACTATTACTTTTTTCTTCCATTGCCTTTTCAAACTTCTTATAAGAAGATTATTTTAGAGTAAAATTGTTTTAAATTATTCCCTGTTTAGCTTAAATACTTAACACAAACTCTAGAAAGCCTAACTTTCTCCCAAGGAATAGCTAATATCCTGTAAGGGGACAGATCTTTACACAATAGCATCATGATCATGTTTATCAAAGGAAATTATGGGTGATTTTTAGCCAGTGTTTCTCACGAGTCCTTGAAATGGTGCACAAGAGAAATTATGTATATGTACCAACTCCCCACAAGGTACGAAATCATTGTGTACAACAAACATATACTAATAAAAATAAATATTGAAAAACTAAAAGGTAACCTGTACTTTCACTTGGAAGCAGTAAACAGGAAATGTAAATAGTTGCGCTTGTTTTTTATTAGCAGTATAATCGCAAGGTACACTGAAATTATAAATTGCTTAGGTGAAGAATGTCATTTCTATTTAGGGGAGAATCTAACTTTTTTATGGGGCATGAAGAAGTTTCTCTTCAATTATAATTTTGATATTACCTTAAGTATAAAAATTACACCATGAAATAAATTTCAATTTACATACAACAGAAGTTACAGTATTACTAGAATGTTACTAAAGGCTCAGTTACAGTACTTCCTTCTACCCAGTGCATCCTCTCAGTGAAGAAAGGTATAAAGAATGCTAATAGAAAAAAATGCAGATGGAAGAGACAAAGCAAGGACTAAAACACGTCAGATATGGTAGAGGTATTTGAAATATCAGACTGGGAATTGAGACCAGTGATGAATAGTATTCTAAGGTACTTTGTTTTGTATTGTTATGATTTATTTTCTAAGATAGTTATAAGTTTTCTCTTTTGAGGGAGCCTATCATGCTGCATATCTACATGTTAGGCAATCTTGCACTTTCAGAAAATAAGGCTTGATTGTTTAATTACATGGGACACAATGAAAAATTGGAAGTAAACTACATACAGCAGAAGAAATTTATTATTTATAGATTTCAGAGAGGTTATTGGCCAAAAAAAGGTGAAAAGAAAGATTGGTAGTAACACGGAGCTCAGCTAGTGTGTGAGGAATGGCAGAAGTGGGGCTATATCTCTTTTAAAATTTATGAACATCATTATCCCACAGGTTTTCCCAGACAAACCATAGATTGTTTAGTTTAAAGAAATGTGCATGAAGAGAAAGACTTATGTGCATGACTTTGGCCTTAGCCACTTTTTTTTTTTTTCTTTTACCAGGAATCGAACTCACAACCTTGAGCTTGCCAGGTAAGCGCCGTGCAGCTGAGCTAAATCCCCAGTCCCAGCTAAATCCCTAGCCCCGTTTGCCACATGTTTTACCATGGTTGGGAGCTACGGGATATGTTGGATTTTAGGGCCATTACATGAGCAGCAAGCAGAATAAAAGCCCCACACCCATTCAGTGAGGGGAAAATACATAGTTCAAAGATGATATTGTACAATTCGGTTTCTAACTATTTATGTCAGGCTAAAAATGAACGCTGAGGCAGCAACTATATCATACAGTTTGTGACAAAGGTGCTCAAAGGGTTGAAGCAGGCAGCTTGCAGAAAAAGATTGACAAGGTAAACAGAGATACATAAATCATAAAAAGGCCGAAACGGAACAGTGGAGTTTTTTAAAAAATCAATCTTTAAAAGAAATGCAGAATGGCTTTGTTGGGCTTATTAGTAGTTGGATATGGATGAAGAATTCCCAAGGTTGAGAATATTTCAATAGAAACATTCCAAATTGAAATTTAAACACTGAAAACTGAAAAAATAAAAGAGTCAAACCATAATATTAAAGAACTGTGGGACAACAAAACACATGTCCCCATAAAGAAAAATGGTAGAAGGAAAAGAAATGAAGAGAAGAAATATTTGAAACGAGTGAGAACTAATCTCAGACAGAAAAGCATATCAGAGAACCTCTGAGCACATGAATTAGGATAATGCAAAATAAATAACATATTTTGCATACCATTTTGAAACTGGAAAACCAAAGATATTTTAAAAATTGTAAAATAAGTCAGAGGGAGAAAAACACTCTACCTAGATAAAATTGAATCGTCTGTCCCCCAAAATCATGCAACTAAAGTGTGAGTAGCCTGATATAGGTAAAACATGAAGGGAGAGGGAAAAAATATTAGAATTCTCAACCCTGCCAAATTTTTCTCTGGAATGAAGGAGGAATAGAGGCTTTCTCAGACAAACAAAACCTGAGGGAATGCATTGCCAGAACACTTAGGGTCAACTGATCTTTCACAAAGCCGCCGAAGGAATTCAATGGAGGGAAAGACATCATTTTGAATAAATGGTGCTAGAAAACTGTGCATCCACATGCAAAGTCTGAAAATGACTTGTATTTTCTCTCAGCCTAAGGAGTATTGCTGTGATCCCATATAACAGTATTTACAAAACCAGGTAAAAGAATTTGTCTCACAGGCCATAGCTTGCCTATTCTTCCTTTAGATTAATAAGACTTTAGGATAATATTAAACAAATGAATTCCAATCACATTACATTAAATGAAATATTTCAGACACAGAACACAAACACCCCACATTTCCTTACCTATTTGAATTCTAAAAATAGTATGAATGTAGATTAGTAATTATTAGAAATGAGGAAGGAAGTGGGTGGGGGGGATTGGATAATAGATACCAAAACAGTTACTAGAGGTAAGAAGACCAAGTGTTATAAAGCACCATACGTGACTATAGCTCAATATGACACATTATATCTTGAAAGAATAATAAAAGAGGAATTTTAAGGCTCCAAATACAAAGTAATGATAAGAACATCAATAGCTGTTCTCTACCTTGTTTTTTTTTTTTTTTTTTCCAGTACCGGGAATTGAACTCACGACCTTGTGCTTGCCAGACAGGCGCTGTGCCGCTGAGCTAAATCCCCAGCCCCACCATTTGTATTTTTATTTTATTTATTCTCTTGTGTTCTAAGAGTAGGACTTTTATTCTTAATATGTTACCTAATCAGTACCCAACAAAAATATAGTATAATGAAA
>NW_004955404.1:21046434-21176569 GCF_000276665.1 Chinchilla lanigera | reverse complement strand
ACCGGGAATTGAACTCACGACCTCATGCTTGCCAGGCAGGCACTGTGCTGCTGAGCTAAATCCCCAGCCCCTGTCTACCTTGTTTTGAACAATGACATTTTATACATGTTTTGAAATGTAGGGGGGCTGGGGATTTAGCTCAGAGGCACAGCACCTGCCTGGCAAGCACAAGGTTGTGAGTTTGATTCCGCGTACTGGAAAAAAAAAAAAAAAAGACAAGAAAAGAAATGTTACACTGTACTTCATAACAGTATATAATTATTGTGTGTTAATAAAAATTTTAAAATATCTCCAATGAAATCAGAAAATCAAAACAAACTACAAAATATATACCTGAAAATATAGTTATTACTTTTGTAGAACAGTAGAACAGATTTATTGATAAAACTAGGTATAGAAATCTTTGAGAAATAAGAGAAGATAGGGATGTATAATGCTTATATGATAGTTTTAAACAGATATTTATGAAGAGCCCCCTGTCCTTCATCTGACCCACTTTCTTTAGGCAGTGCAACTAGCAGCATCAACTACAAAATAAAAAGTCAGGAAATTATATCTATAATGAGTGGGCCGTGGACCAAAACTACAACAACGAAGTAGAAGAAAACAAAATATCACAAACTGAGAATATTCCTCAAAAAGAAATATAGAAAAGAACTCTGTAACCTGGAGTTGTTATAATAAAGCTCGCAACAAATTATCAAAATATAATAAAATGTCTCAGTAAATGACAGCTTAAATTTGGTCATATATTATTAGAACTGTTATATTTTCTATGATATAAGCTAGCATCCAATGCCATATGTAGTAGCAGAAGAGAAGACACATCCTTGTAAGTAAAACTCCTTTCACTAGTATTAATAAGAATTATTGGTAAGTTCTATCTGAATAAAGGACAAAGTGGGACTAGTATGTCTAATAGTTGAAATGAAGGAGGTAATAATTTTACCAGCATTATAATAAACAACCAAAATTATTTTTAAAAGTATTTTGGAACTTTTATCTGCTTATTTCCTTTTTAGGAAATAGCCACTTTTAGGAAATAATTAGATAAATTCAAAATATGCTCTGTTACTTATCATAGAAATGATTTGCAATGAAATCAAATACTTGAAGGTAATTTAATGTGTCTCTCTACCTACTTATCATTTTTCTTATACATACTGATATCAGGAAAAGAAATTCCCAACCTGCTAGATGTCTGGTAGAAATTCGTGTTCTCTGAAATTGAAGAATGAATTTTAGGAACAATACAGCTTAAGGGCAGAACATATTTATTTATTTATTTATTTATTTTGGTTTTTCTCCAGTACCGGGAACCAAACTCACGACCTTGCGCTTGCCAGGCAGGCGCTTTTGCCGCTGAGCTAAATCCCCAGCCCCAAGGGCAGAACATATTTATTGGGGGAAAAAAAGCTTCTGTCCAAGAGAGGGACAGAAGGGGCCCCGAATGCGTTGCCAAGGACCCTGCATTTTCTAGGGATTTTTATAGAGCAAAACCATGAGGTGAGGCTGGTCCAAGGTGGGGAAAAATGGGAAACTGCAAGGTGAGAATGTGGTGGGACAAAGTTACGGTCAACCAATAAGATTACAAGTATAATTGCTGAAGTAAAATTCATTAAATTGGGATTCAATGGAGAAGCAAGTTATGTAGCAAGTGGGAACGAATACAGAGCAGGAGCTTTTCCTGTAAGGGGGTTGGGTTAGTGACTCTTCCTAGCTTTCCCAAGGTAATAGATATCTATTTAGAATATCAATCCCTGATGTTTATCCTTAGGAAGTATGTGGGTACATTTGTTGTAACTTTTGTCTTGAGGTTAGAGCCATAGCACAAGTAACTGTCTCCCCCACAGTTGTAAAGTATCTCGTTTTCTGCACTGGCTCCTTCAAGGGCCTAGCCCTATCTGACTGCCTATAATATTTTATCTAACTTAGTCGTCTACAGCAATATTATTAGTTGGAAATATTTCAGCCAAGTTTTTGCTTCAGTGTTCCATTTCTGATTATGTTTATATGTTCACGTGCCATCACATTAGCAAAATATCTGAGAGGATGAACTTCACTAGAAACAGCGTTTTTCTTGTTTTCACAACAGACTCATTTGTTTTTCTTTTTTCTTTTCTTATTTTTTTGTCTACTTGGCTGGCTCCTTTTCTCTGATTTCTTTACCTTAGAAAACAGAGAGCTCGATCTTTGACCTTGCGTTCTTCCTTTGACATTCATTGCCTTGGTGATCTCAGCCTGCTTGATACCTTTTAAAATGACATTTTATAGGTGATTAATCTTTAAAAGAAATGCAGAATGGCTTTGTTGGGCTTATTAGTACTTAGATATGGATGAAGAATTTCCAAGGTTTGACATTCATTGCCTTGGTGATCTCAGCGTGCTTGATACCTTTTAAAATGATAGCTGTATTTCAGAGGCTTACAAATTCTATTTCCAAATGGTGAACTCTTTCTCATGAACTTCTTCTTTTTTCTCTTTTTCTTTTTTATTTTCTTGAGACAGGGTTTTACTATGTAGTTCTAACTTGTCTTGAACTCACTATGTGCTCAGGCTGGCCTCGAACTTGTGACCATCCTTCTGCCCCTGCCTCCTGAGTACCGGGATTGCACATGTATGGTATCACACTCAGCTTCTCTTAAACTTCTTTTTTTGGGAGGGTGGGTACCTAGAATCAAACTCAGCACTTCCTGCTTGCCAGGCAGGCACGGTGCCACTGAGCTAAATCTTAGGACACTCTTTTAAACTTCTGACTGCTCTTCAACTTCTTTTTTTTTCATATCTGGACTTAGATAATAAACATACACATGGAATTATGTATGAGAACCTGGAACGCAGATCTTGCTGTTCATGCTGGAAAGAAGTACCTCTAGCCATTGCAGAGTATAGTAGCCTTGACCTAAAGTATAACTGGTCATGTGGGCCCTGGATTTGTGTTGATAAGTCGTTCATTTTATTCAAAGAATATTAACAATGATTTAGGGTGAATAATATGTAAAGTAAATAAAAATCAGCAAATAACATTATTCCCATGAAAACAAAACAAAAGATTTTCATTTGTTGTTTCTCTCAGACATCTTTTAAAACAAGAAAAATGTATGAATGTTACTGACACTTCTATTTGTGGTTCATCTTTACTTTTCATTCTCTGTCCCTCAATCCTTCCCTTCCTCACTCCCTCCCTTTATTTTTATCTTTTTCTCTTCCCTATTCACTTTCTATTATGCTAGTCTTGGAAGAAGCAATTTCCATCCATTAAAGTAAAACAGAAACCCTGCTAGAGGTTTAATAAGACAATTAAGATGATCACGCTTGCATTGCAAAAGATTAGGGAAAGGAGAAACTACATCATGGTATTTATTTAGGAAGTCACTTCATTAACTCAGCTGCGAGATAATTATTGGTTTCAATATGGAAAAAAATAAGAGGATTTGAGAAATATTTAGGCAGTAAATCTAACTTATTTGCTAATTCACTGAATGCTGAAGATGAAGAAGGTAGCTTTGTTTGGAAAGATGTGAGGAGTTTTCTTGTTAAGGACAGCATTTTACGGGGAGCATGAAGCACGGATCAGTGGTACGCACACAGTAGGAAAGTGATCTGCAGCCCTGTCCTCGCAAACTCTTTCCTGATTTCTTAGAAGGTGTTTGAAACGTAACTCTTTCAGGAGGTAGGTAACTTTGGATATTTTTTTCTTTTCCCTAATAATTACAAGCACGTTTCAAAGGCTGTGGCCTCAAACGTGTAAAGACAGATTGCCCGCGAGTGTTCTGTACTCAGAGGTGCGCTTCTAAATCCAGTGGAAATCAGATGATTTGTTTCACAGGTGGAATTATTGACCACATATTTCTTCCCTAAAAACAAACAGAAAGGTGTTTTTTTCTGGTACAAGGAGTCAAACTCAGGACCTTGTGCTTGCCAAGCAGGTGTCATGCCTCTGAGCTTTATCCCTGGTGCAAACAGAAACTTTTCTAGCAGTTTGAGGAAAAGTGGACTAACTTTTTTCCTAGGCACACATGTTACCACTAAGCTCCCACTCTGCCACTGTAACTCCAGTACAGACTAAGCTTTTAAACACAGAGATAAATTTGTCTGTACCAAACAACTGCAAGTCTATCCCTATTGTGATTTTCTTTGTGAATAAAACACGCTCAATTCATGTAATGTAAGTGTTCATCACTTTGTGATGGGATTTTGGTTGTTATAATCTTTGTCTTAACTTACATTTTGAAAAATACCAAATGGGTGTTTTAATTTATTCTGAGTTAAAACAAATTGTCTTGAATTCTCAGAACATTCTCACTCTCTGTGTGACCTTGGACAATTTCATTAGCTTCTCAAACACAAATATATTATATGGTACAATTGATGTGAGTGATAATTTAGATCTTGCATGTAAAACTTAGATTTATACTGACTTGTGAACACTGAATGAGAATTACTTTATCTATGCTGCTTAGTATTGTTATCACAATTAATATGGTTCTTATCTAAAATTTTAAACACTGGTTTAAATTTTCTTTAAAGCTTACAAGGAAACCTGAAGCACTTTAATGAAAGATTAACATAACAAGATAAATATGTGTTTATGCTTGAGATAGATGATTATTTTTAAACAAATTTTTCGGTAAGATATTTGAAATTTTATGTAAGTATTAAGATATGCTAGGCTATATATATATATAAAATATATATATATATTTAAGAGCCTTTATCATAAAAATAAATTTTCAAAGATATTTACCATTTGCAGTAATATTTCTATATCAGAGTATATTTCAAAAATAGCACTGTGGTCACGTTACTACCTTATTTTAATAAAATGGATCTCATACCATTTTATGACTTTCAATGAACCTCATACTTAAATTCCATAAATCAGAATACAAATTCTTTCCTATGGAACCTGATATCCTTCACATCAACCTGTTCACATTGCCATATCTGTTCTTATTATGAACTCAAAATGCTTTTGCTTCCATTATAAACTCTTTATAAATGTGCCTTAGCTAGAGTAATTTCTGCCTTTTTCCTACATTAACAACTGCTATGTGTTTCCAGTGTTTGCTTATAAAAATTCTATTTGTTCTTTTCGATTCATACCAAATGTAAATTTAAATTTTGTTGTCAAATAGTCCCAGGCTTGTCCACTATAGGAATAGCTCTCCCTAAGGCCCAGTGGTCCTTCCCCTTTTCTGCTATGATTTGTATCACATTTTACCTCCTCAAGTAAAATAATTGGGTACATTGTTGCTTTAACCTTCTTTTAAGCAGTTTGAATGGATCTCTTTCTTAGTGAAAAAGAAAATTTGTTTTGCAAACTCAGTAAGAAAGCATGGTTTGTTACATTTTTTTAAATAAGTGATTCACCCACTTACTTTGCCAAAGTAAGTTCTTCCATCTTTATAATGAGAAAGTTAGAGATTATCCCTAATGCTCCTTCCAAATTTAGTGTAACATCATGGAAACAGTGAGCTGTCCTGTCTTCAAATAAGAACTGGATAATAAGATTGCCTCTGAGAGCTAAATCACCACACAATAGATGTAATTAGCCATCTGTTGGGAGTAACTCAAATTGTCTTTAAATGTATTACTGAAAAGTTTTGGAATTCCTAAATCCCCCATCAAAGTAGCCTATAATCATCTCAGGAGGCAAGAGTGGAAGGAGGCAGTAATTTAAGTAGAAACTTAATAGACCATATGCAATCTCTTTCATACTTGGAGCAAGGAGGTGCTTAGAAGAAATAAACCAGAAGAGGCAAATTTTAACAGAGTGGTTACTATTTTTAAGGACAAACCTATGCCTTAAACCCTATGCCTTCAATCCTAAAGACTAATATATGAATCTATGAAGTGTTTCCATTTACTTTATTCAATTTGCAAGATACAGTTAAATTCTCATAAAGAAGTAGATGAAAGGGTAGAAGATGGCAATGCTTCTAGAAGCCTTTCAGTTAGTGAAGGAACAATTACATTGTAAATAGGCTTCATATGCAAATAGAATTAAAGTAAAATTCTGTTGGCAAATTCAGGAAAACATTCAGGCCATTTCCCTGATGCCTTCACCTATATAAGGCCTGACATGTAACTTAAGATACGACAGTCTGGCATGGAAAGATATTTATTTTTAAAATTATCTTGATTTCTTCTGTTTTATTGAGGAATCTGCCTTAAATCACATTCCAACTCCTTCCTCCAGTCATAATCTGAAAATAACCCTGATGCTCTGAGGAAATCTGAAGGAATAGGAATGCTACCTGACTGTACAATTTAAGTATTATAAAACAGCAATAAGAAGATCATTCTCTAGAAGACAGACATAAAAATCTCTTCTCCTGCAAGCCACCTTCGGTTTTCGCTAGTCTTCATTCAAATTTGATTCCAATTCACAAAATACTCTTTCTTGATAAAGATGAGATAAATAAATACTTTATTCTTGACTAAGTAAAATTAACAGTGATGTACACCTGGCGTGAGCCTGACAGGTGTGTATATATTCTGCTTGGGAAACTATTCTGAAATTTGTAGCATCATGTATAATAAAATTAAAAGTTCTATTTCCTGTGATAGAAAAACAAAACATTCTGACTTATATGTGTTAAATACATACATGACTACACCAGACATATTGGAAATTAACATCTTCTGCTCTACATAATATTGTTTGAGAACTGGTAGCACATAGTAGGGGCTCAATAAATATTTAGTAAATGAAAGGAAAATATCAAAGTTTTTAACTTGTAATAATATCACTTCAACTTCATGAAATTTTAAAATTCTTCTTTTAAAATTATTTCAAAGCAGACAGGTTAAGTAAACCTAATCTATGGAAGTGGTAATTCAATTAGCCAGATGTAGGAAAACCAGCGTAGTTCTGGAAGGTTAGAGGTTCCCCTCCAGGTTAGCTGGATCCAAAACAAGCATTCTTTGTTCAGGGTTCACCTTCCACAAATCTTCCTATTACCCTTTTCCTTTCTAAAACACTCTTCTTCATATTCCCTTAAATAAAGCTGCTTCTACAGATTTGTAACTGACAAAGTATTTGTGTGTCATCCAAGCAGTATCATAAATTTCACTAAACCCAGGTCACTAGCAATTGTGGATTGATTGAAAGAAGGAAAGATTCGCCCTTATCCAAGGTAAATCTATTCTGATGTAATGTTTCAATAGAACTGAAATGAACAGACTTTTGAATGTATTCTTTGGTTTCCTTGAGTGGAATAATTATTACAACGTCTTTATCATGCATATATTTGTTCTTCACAAGTATAATTTACCACGTTATAAATTACTAACAGTTTATAAAATTGGTTTTAGGCTTCTTGCCTAATGCTTACCATAATCATGGTTCATAGATACCATCATTCCCATTTTATAAATTAAAACTCTGAGATTCAAAGAATTTAAATTGTCCACTGCTTCCCATTTGCTGTCCATGAAAGGTATCATGGTGCCTGGTGTAACGAAAAAATATCATGAATGTTTAAATCAAAAACCAATTAGCACAGTAAAAAATACATTGCCATTAACCCACAACAAAATACACCCTCCTGAAAAACACTGATCCCAGGGTTTGTGCTATTTTCTGAAGCTATTCTGGAAGTCTTTTTCCTGAGCATCTTTAATTTCCATCTTGTGCTTATTTTGATGTCTTAAATCAATTGAAAATATTCATGTTTTGTGATCATTTGAACATTGTCAGGAGAGCTGGTTCTTATGTACACAGTGGATAAGAAAAAACCATAAAGTTCTTATGAGTCACCATTTCATTGGTTGGTACCAGACTGGAGTGTTCACTGATTTCTTTTTAAATCATGTCTCATAAAGACAGTCACAAAAGAGGACTTCCAGAAGTGCTTCAGGAAGTGGCAGATGGATAAATATGTTCAGCATGGGAAGATATTTTCAGGAGTATTAATGGCAATGTATCTTTTACTATAATTTTAAAACAATTATTTAAAAATTCACAGTATTGCCTGTTATCCCAGCACTTGGGAGTCTGAGGGAGGAGGATCGCCAAAAATATTCACAGTATATTTTGATCATTCCTTCTAATCTTTCTCAAAAGACAAGTGCTGAAAATCTGCCTCTTTGCAAGTGGTTTTAAATTTTAAACAAAATAATTGGAAGATTACAATTTCATATGAGTGTGGAAATACTCCCAGACTTACCCTAACTGAACTTACACAATTTTCTTCAAGTATTGCCCAGCTTTGTCAAGTTCCAGCTGTACTTTGGTTTTTTGTTTTGACCTGAAAATGAGGTTTCACTATGTTGTCCTGGCTGGTGTTAAGCTCAGATCCTCCTGCCTCAACATCCTGGGTAGTTGGAATTACAGGAATCCACCATAGTGCTCAGGCTCTAGTTATATTTTGAATCATCTGAGATAGTATTTCTTCACCCGATTTTCTAAAATTCAGTTGCCTTTGCACTTTACATGTTACAATATCAAGACAATGTTCTAAAGGATTTTGTTGTGAGGCTAGGCCAAGTCAATGCATGCAGGCCACATTGTAAATCTGTCGAAGGAACAACTGTATTTATTAATGCTGAATCATATTCCTATTGATATTGAGGGAATTTAATCCATGAACAGTTTTAGGCACCTATAAAGGTCAATGCTTTATGGCAGATGTTTTGAGCAAGTAAAACTAGTGATTTCAATGTTCTAGGCACATGTATTCTACTTTTGGAGATTTAGCGGGAGTGACCTTCTCTTGTTGGAACAATGTTTTAATGAGAGGACTAACCAGCAATTACTGGTTTTCTACAGAGAGCATCACTAAATCTCTTCCAGTTTAGTAATATATTAATCACATAAAAATGTTTATGCTTGTACAGGACTACACAGCAGTTCAGATCCATGAGGACCCACTCAGAAGTAGCAACAAAGTCATGATCCATTGAAATGCAGGGACCAGGGATTCCCAATGCTCCTCTTCACTTAAGACACTTATACCTGTTAGACCAATATCACCTCTGTCTGCACAATGCCCAAAGCTAATACGAAAGTGAAAATTAATGAACAACACAGTTTTCCCAAATAGCCTCACATTTCTTCTCATGAACTGCTACTCTTTCAATATGTAGTCATTGTCCTAAGAATTACAATATACTCTATGGCTTTGGTTTTATTAAATAATTATACAATTTACTGTACTATCTTAAAAAAATAATTTATCATTAACTTTACATTAGATATGTTATTTTTTAATAAATCCATACTGGAAAGGAGAGTATTACAACTCATTGTGCTTTTTTCTCATTTGAATCAATATAATTTTATAAAAACAAATAGCATTTTACTGCCCTAGTAGATGTGATTTAAAAAATCATACTTTACTTATTTCTGTAAAGGTAAGCATTTTTTTCTAGTCTTAAGAAAGTAACTTTCTCATTAGGAATGTCTAGTTAAGACTAATAAATTTTTGTAATAACTGTAAGTTAATTTAATCTAATTTTGCTAAACCATTTATTTTTTAAATTTTGAATGTGTCTCCTAATAAAATTATATCTTTTAAAATTTATATATATGTGTATTATGTAGAAGTATTTTATCTCTAAAGCTTTAGAGTTTATGAATTTTTATTTGATACTTAGTAACTGCACATATTTATAGGGTAAAGTGTAATATTTCAAAACATGGAAACAGCATGTAATAACTGGAACAGAATAATTGACATATCGAACATCTCTGGCATCATTTCATTGTGTTGGGAACATTCAAAGTTCTCTCTGCTAGCTACTTTGAAATATTCAACTATTTTTAGTCAACCATAATTTTCCTACTATTCTACAGATCATTAGAACTTACTCGTTATCCAACTGCACCTATGTATCAACTAATCATCCTCTCTTCACCCCTCTGCTTCCCTGCATCCTTCCCAAACTGCACCACTCCAATGTCTACATAGTTCAAACCAGCTTTTTAGGTCCCTTTTTAGGTCCACATAAAGTAAAAGTAAAATTATAATTTTACCACCACCTAAAACTTACAAATATCATCTATAGTGTCCTTAGCTCAATACACAGGAATAATTCACACTCTTCTAGCCTCTGGAAAGGTGGCAAGTGAGACAGAGATCCGACATTGTCTGTAGCCATCTCTTTCCCTGCCTGAAGTTTCTCACTATAAACCTTATCTGTCCATGATGAGTGCTCTGGGGAAGAGAGTGAAAAAGTGAAAATGTAGAGAAGCAATTTCATGCTCTGTTGGACATGTGTTGATATAGTGTAAGAGAAGGCAAATTTCTTTCCCCAGGAACACCAGAAATTACACACATTAGGGGTGGAGTCCTATTATCATGTTAATAGTTAGCTTTTTAGTATTTTCTTCTGAACATGTTCTTTCTTCTTGATTGCAATGAGAAAAATGATTCAGAATATCACTTATCGTGCTTGTTTTTTTTTTTTTCTAAATCCATCAAGTGTGGTTCAACAACTTAAGCCTGTCTCATTAAAATTATCTCTATAACAGTGCACTCTATTCTTGAGGAATGCATTGTGGAATGTTCACACAAAAATGATAACTATGTGAGGTAATATATATGTTAATTAGTAGATTTAGTCATTATGTTATATACAAAATGTATAAAGGAGCACATTATAGTCAATAAATATAGTTTTATATGTCAGTTTAGAAAACAAATAAGGAAGCAGAAAAGTTATTAATGGATAGATATGGAGTATTATCAAATTGACTAATTGATGGATAGTAAATGGCAGGGAAATGATATATATAATTTCTTTGTACATGCTGAGCAAGTTTCTATCCTTAGCACAGACATATGTGCTTTAGTGATAAATGTGAGAAATTTGTTGCTAAATGATTTTGCCATTGTGTGAACATCATAGAGCGTACTCCCTCATAGATGGGAGTGTACTCCCTCATCTAAGTAGTACTCTAGCACTTAGATGGTGTACATTAATTAGTGAATGTGGTTTCTTGATGCAAGCAACATAGGCAGTAAACATGAGATATTCACCAGCATGCAATATATATGACTGTACAATAGTACAAGGACAGGAGGTAAGAGAAATTCTTCAACTTTACTATGCGTTTATGAGCAGGACAGTGTTGTTCAATTCCTGACTGTTTAAAAAATATAGCTACTTCCACGTTTTTATTAATGAGCAATCTGAGGCCAAAAGTGTTTGCTAACTTGTTGAGATACTGTTTGAATCTGGGCTGTGTCCTTAAGTTTTACAACTCCCAAATATTGTTTTCTGTATCAGCTAGCCGCTTTTCTTTGGATATCTTATTATCATGGCACAAATGTAGATGAGGTTAATTTAGAAAATAGAGAAAAATAAAAAAGTAAATACTTCATACCCATTAAAGGCCAGAAGGATGTGAAGAGTGAGAACAGTAAAGACAGACTGGACAGACCTTGCACACCTAGGCTAGTACATCCATGCTCATGCTGCTGAGACACCTCTAGATATCAGGGGAGAAAGCCAGGTCAGAGTGTGGAGCTGGAGAGCTTGGTGATGGAGATTCACATCTCTGTACACTTCCACAGTCCATTACGAATGTCTTGGTTACTTTTCTCTCGTTGCTGGGACAAAATATCTGACACCCAAAATTAAGGAAGGAAAGGTTTATTTCGCTTACAGTTTGTGGAGGTTTTAGTCCGTACTTGGCAGGTTACAAGGCAGAGTGGCACATGGCAGAGGGCTACAGCTCATGGAGGCAGAACACAGCAAAAGCAACAAGCACTAAAAGGGAGGAATGTCAGCAAGCACCCTCTTCCTCTCCCTTACATATGCTAACTATCCAGCCCAGGGAGGGTGTAGCTCTCACACCCATAATCAATCAAACTCTAAAAGCCTGCCCCATGACCACATGAGGCTTTGGGGGGACACCCAGAGGCAAACATAATAATGAAATTTCCCATACTCATAAGAATTTAAAATATAAACCTGGGGCCCATGTATTATGAAATACAATTTTACAATAAAGAGAGAATATATTTTTCCAGCAAGTTCATTAAGTTTATATACCACTTAAAATCTTAATAATATGGCATAGGAAGCTCCATTTGTATTTTTGACTCAGATATCGCAGTGCTAGAGAAGATAGGAAAAAAAAGTGGAAAAGAGGTTGAACCGTTGGGAAAATCATATCCAGAAACCATGGCAAAAATAAGTTCCAAGATAACTATCTGGCAACAACTAGTGTTGTAAGTTTCACTAGGGAAGAGTCAACCTTTAAAATTAAACTATTCTTTATAAACCATTGTAATAAGTATAAGAACAAGATATTTTTATGAATTTGGATTTTAAGAAAAATTCCAGAATTTGGAAATGGAGAAAAAGTATCAAAAGACTTAAAAGTCTTAAATTCTTTTCTCAAAAAAGGTTTCTATTATTTTCTTTATTATAGAAAAGATTTTTTGTGGGTAATGGACTAGTAACTTCTCTGTACCCTGAAATGTTAGTTGTCTTCTTTTAAAAATTGTAATGTACTTACCTTACCAAAAACAACAGACACCCAAGGGAAAAGGTTCGTGTCATAAGACAAGTGCTTTTCATTGCCCATGGATGATTTCAAACGTTATTGGTAGACAGGATTATTTATTTCATGGGAAGGTAATACAATTACTCAAACTTTATGCTATATAATATTTTAAAGCAAGTTTAAATTTGATCTCTCACAATATGTCACTATGACTCTCATAAGCAAATGGGTTGTTACTTTTAAAACTGCGGTGGTTATCATAGTCCTTTGACATTTGTGATTTTGGTAAGGACAAACTTCACAAAATGTCATGGATTAATATTTGAGAGAAGGAGTACAAGCATGAAGGGGATAAATACAGTGTGGAAGACTCATAGTAAGTAGTAAACATGGCCAAACTGCGTACATATTACTTTCCTGAAGGTGACTTTTATTCACAGCATGGAAAAGTACTCTGGAAGTCACTTGAAATACATTATAATTATAATTGGTAAAATCCAACATTGAAATTGTGGGTCCAACAAGTCAATGCAAATAAAATCAGTTTTATATAGTTGCATCCCATCAAGTTCATGCATGTAAGGAGTTATGATTTCTATTGTTACAATTGTTTTTCTGAAAAAGCCATCAAGTGTGGCTGTGATCAATGATAGCCACTTTCTAATTAGGGGTGCTAGTAGCAGGCAATCAAGAAGTCTTAAGGCAGCAGGGAGCTCAGCCAAGGCGTAGCCAGAGCAAGTGAGAGAAAGAAAGTTGAGAAGGCGAAAAGGAAAGAGGGAGAAAGAGAAGAAGGACTTGCAGGACTAGGCCCTTATTAAGGTCCCTGGAGGTTATGACTTCAGGGTTTATAAATTCACTAGTTTAAAAGGGGAATGTGTGTGCAGGATTCTGTTACCTACTTTACAGCTTATTGTGGTCAGCGATGCTGGGATGTATTGAGTTGGGATAAATTCAATGTGGAGTAGGAGGGCTTTGTCATAGCCACAGAGGAATGAGGTGTTAGACCAAAGGTGGCAGAGTCTGAACAAGTGTTGAACAATTTATGTCAGAATTGAAAGTAAATGCAGCAACTACATTAACACATTTATGAGGTAAGGCATTTCACACCTTACACTTCAGAGAAGCACAAGCACTCTGAAATGTGGTGGAAAATTGTAACTGGCATTCCTTAAGTGGGTAGAGAAGATAAAGTCTCATAGTAGTTACCAGGCATAATGCCCTGATGCCTTGTTATAGAGTTGTTGCAGGTATTAGTATGGCCTTTCCCAGCACAAATCTTGCCTTGACTTTGTATTTCTATTTTTTAAAGACTTTTTGTGATGAACATTATTTCCACATTACATGTTATGGCATAGGTTGTCTAAGTCAACTTCAAAATTTTCTTTATCCTTCCAAAGTCATAAAATACTCCATTAATATATTGGAGTGGTCAATTTCGCAGGTCAACATCTTGCAAGTTTCAGCTGATAGCATAGCAGAACGTTCTTTGGCCCTCTGGTTAACATTTATCTAGGGATAGTGAAACTAGACTTTGATATCTACATCTCGTATTCAGGAGAAGATGGCTGTCACTTTAATTTTGTTTTCTGTTCATTCAAGGTCAATTCATTCTCAGAATTTCATTCTGGGATTTGCAGCTTCAGCTGATCTTCATAAAAGATAATAATTGCTGAATCAGTTACCGTGTGGCCTGTAAACTCACTGTCATAAATGGAAAAGTTAATCTTAATCTTAATCTGAGGAAATATTTCCAAAGAGTAAATCTGTTAAGGTTTGACCTTAAATGTTATAAAGATGTATATTTATACAACTATCAGAAAATATCTCTGAATAAACTCAACTTCAATATTTGTAAATATTGATTAAAAAGAATGAACAAGCTTATTACTATTATAAAATGTGACTATATTTTGAGCTTGACTGAAAAAATATTATTGTAGCATTGAAGCACAATAAAATGTGGTATGTCATGTATATCTTATTGTTTGCATGACCTCAATTGTGAATAAAATGAGCAATTGTTGATCACCTATGCTGACCAAGCAGGCATCAGAGAAAGTCTTAATTAATTTGGATAAAGCAGTCACCATGTTGTGTTAAAAGCTCTTGACTGATTTTGTGGGCTGAGCCATAAATAGGACAGTGTCATGGAGATTTGTCATAGAGAACTAGTTGTTGGCTACAAATTAAAGCTAAGCTGCACCTGAAAACTAGCAACAATGTTGCTCTAGCAATAACATGCTTTTAGTTTGAATCATGCTATAATTGTATAACAACTATAGCAAAAATTGTTTTAAAATACATAAAAACGAGCATTGTAAGGACTACTGGGCTATTTACTCCAGCAGGGGTAAAAAACCAGAGTGTGCCTACAGTCACTCAGTCATGTAAAAAATTTGTGTAATGCACAGTGAAATACATAGGGGCAGGTTATCTTCTCCCTAGAAAACAAAAGGAAATTTTGACTAATGTCCCAAGACCAATAGTCTTTGGAAATATCTTTCATAGGAAATATTTAAATAAAATATGGGATCAGAATTTTTAGGGGCCTTGATGTACTCTCAAGTCAGGATTTTGCTGAATAGTCAGTACTTTGTGACAATGAGAAAATTTTGTCTATGTGTATTGGATACAAGGATGCTTGATTCAATGTGAAGAAATGACGAAAGTGATATGATGTGTAACACCTATAAAAGTGACATATCGTCAGCACAACATTAGAAAGATATGTTTGTGTCTAAGGAGACATGTGAATGCTCTGTGTAACATGGGTTTAGTTAGAGATGAAAATAAACCATCATCAGGCGTGTTGATGCTGCTAGTTCCAAAAAATAACACTGTGAAATCATGTAACTGTGAATTGAAGATAGACAAATACAACTTTGATTTTTGCCTTAATTTTCTTTAGGACAAGTTTGTGACTATTCTTACACAGTAAGAAAATATATTCATATACAAGTAAATAAATCAAATAAGTAAAAGTATAAATAAAGTTAAAACAAGAAAGCGTTTTATAAGAGACTATAACCAGACTAATGTTACATAGTCTCATAATAATTTCAGTCATCAGTCATCTCTTTCTCTCACACTTTTCAAGATGCTACTGTGATTTGTGCTTTCTGCGTGTAGTTAAATTTGTTGAAATCTGAATCAAAGTGTTGGGGCCTTGACCTTTTCTGACTTACCTTATCCTATAAATGCTGCTGAAGAAATTGTTTATAATAGTACACATAATTTTCAGATTTATTTTACAGAAGCTGAATGTGTTGTTTACTATAAAACGTTTCCAAATTCTAAGGTCATGGCTTCAGCCTCCTGCCAGTCCTGTGTAAGTATACTTCATGTTATAGACTACCGGTAAACTGTAAATCCATACACATGCTTCCCTTCCTCACATTTGGGCATGTTCATTCAGAAATGGTCAGCCCATTGAAGTTCTTTCTACCTAAACTCGTCATTCTGAAGATTGAGTTAAAATGTGATCTCTTTTCAGAGATTATCCTTGAAAACTCAGAGTGAAACTGGAGTTCCCAGAGTTTCCAAGTCGAAACATTTTCTTTTAATATCAACAGATAAGCTTACCCTTGGGGAGTTTACTTATATTTTTCACTCTAGCATGATTTGCTTGAATACAGAGACATGTTGCTTCATTTCTATAGTATCCATGTCTGTGTTTGATCTTCAGAAATAGACTGAAATGCTGAGACTATTATCAATGCATGTTCTCTGTAATAATCAGTTGCTAAATCCCACAGAACACATGCCCCTGACTGACTACTCTCTGCTTTGGAGAACCCCAATGTCCCTTCCTGTTGGCTGACCTGGGCTTGGATGCGCTGCCTTAGGCATCTTTGTTCTGCCCCTCTTAACAAGAGTAGGAGAAAAGGAGCAGGGAAAGGTCAAATTTAGGTTAGGTTATTTTCATCTTTCCAATAGTTTGTATGGAAATACATTCATGTACTCTTCTTATATAACAACTTCCTTTCAATTTTTATTTTCAAAGACTGTTGAGAAGCATGAAGCCATAAATGTAGCTTGATCAGGTCAGTAGGTGAGATCTTTCTCTCCCCAGGAAGTTTTCCTGCGAAACCCTTTATCTGAACCATTGTTCTTTCTCATGGTTTGTGCATTGTAGTGTATCTTTGCACAGGGAGTAGAATTGATTCATCATATTCATGCTACTAGATATGTATCAGCACATAAAAATTTAATTTTGCTGCAATTGCATGTATTCTGTCCTACAGCATCACAGATGCTTCATGCAGCAGGAGAGAGGCTGGAAAATGCAATAGGGCAAGAGTTCAACATGCTTTAAGAAATTAGAGACTAAATATGAACCAAAGCCAGAAAGTTTTCTCTATTCGCAGGAAGACATTATGACTTTGCCTGTCAATACAAAGGTGAGGGGCACAAGTACAGTAAACTGGCTATAAGGTGAACAGTGGGATAAGGGCGGGCATTTATTGTATACTAGCACATAGCTTTCATTGTTGCTGTTCTAAGTAATTAGAGGTACATTTCTGAATATTCAGAATGAGCTACAAAGATTGACTTTGGTGACCAAAGCA
Source organism: Chinchilla lanigera (assembly GCF_000276665.1). Taxonomy (NCBI): domain Eukaryota; kingdom Metazoa; phylum Chordata; class Mammalia; order Rodentia; family Chinchillidae; genus Chinchilla; species Chinchilla lanigera. The sequence goes on along the minus strand of NW_004955404.1, from coordinate 21,159,538 downwards.
GGGCATTATAAAAATCTTTTCTTTATTTTAAGTAGAGTAGTAAAAACTAAAAAAGAACAATAACAACATATCAACATCACAGATATAAACAAAACAAAGCAACAACATTGAAAGTGATACAGGGTTTCCAAACAAAATGATAGGAATTGACAGTGGTGGCTATATTACCTATTGTTATCTTCAAATTCTTTGCTCAGGTTACCAGATGTAAGAATGGAAGATTGTTCAAACCATTAAGGAGAATAAAAATCACTATTAAATAAAACTTTAGAGATAGTACAGAGTTTCACCAGACAAGGTGGTAGGCACCACCAATGGTTGTTCCATTGCATATTGTTGTCTTCAAATCATTTGCTCAGATTACCAGATATAAGCATGCAAAAGTGGTCAAATGATAAAAAGTTTTAAGCAGTAATTGTTCCTTTCAATAAAAAAATCTTTATATGTAAGCCAAAGCTCAATTTTGAGTCATACATTCAAAATACAGTAAATGAATACAATGAGAATAAGATAGTTAATTTATATGCAAAAAAACAAAGTAGGGGCAAAACTATAGAATATTTTAGGGGTTAGGAAGTTTTTCCAAACACTACTCTTGGGTTTGTATAATGGTAAGTGGCTTTCTGAAAAGCTAACTTACATTGATAAACTACTCATTCTTTGTAATAAATCATTCAAATTTTTGCACATTATCATAAGTAAATGATAAGAATATCATTCAGACTATGGTAGATGATAACAATCATATCCTTACAAGAATTGTGCATAACAGAAAAAAATAGCTAATGTAAGTGTTTAAAAGATAATGTTTAAATAGATGTTACTATAAGTACAGAAATGACTATCAGGAAATATATTTCAAAGTATATTCAGTGATGTAAGCGAAATATGAAAACATTATTGGGAAAAGAATTTTTGCAATGACATTTTCCAATTTAATATTTCCTATATGTTCACATATTGTAAATGAACGTTAGTGTATATTTCAATGCAGTATAAATATGATTGGTGTTTTCCTTTCAGTTGTACATTTTCCAAATTTAAGTAATATAATGTATTGTCTGTAATGTTTTTAAAAATTATTATTTTTTTATTCCCTTTAATGATTTGATCAATCTTCTATTCTTACATTTGGTAATCTGAGAAACTTAGTTGAAGATAACAATATGTAATATAACAACCACTATTAATCCCTATCATTTGGTTTGAAACCTCATATCATTTTTAATATTCTTGCTTTCTGTTGTATGTATTTTGCTATTGTTCATCTTTTGTACATTTTTCTTTAAAATAAAAAACAAACAAAAAAACCAAAAACACATTTAAATAATGTAATAGATTACTATTTGGAATAGTAAAACAATGTGATATTTAGAATACTTTATATTAAAATGAGATAGACATAAAACTGAATGAGACAGACTGAGATAGAATGAGATAGAATGAGACAGACATAAAACTCACTTATTAAATCCTAAGAGTAAATAAATAGAAATAACAAAGTCTACTGACTTTAGGATAACTATTAAGCCAATGTAAAATTTAACTAATATTCTTTATGTCTTTGTAAGGAAAAAGATGTTTTTGATACACTTTATTTTTAACTAATTTAACATGCTACACCCTTATTATAATTCATATTTTTCATTGCTAACCACATATCTTGAAAAATGAGAATATTAACTGTTTAACTCCATGCATATTCACACATTCTTCCACCCATGAGAGGAGCTCTCAGATTGGAGACACAAACACTGTTATATGTGAAAAATTCTTGGTGTTCAAAATTCTCAGCACCCCTGAGGAAGCATTTGATGTAATCTGGTTCCACTGAAAAGGAAAACATGCAGTTTTGGTAGGACAAATTGGAAAAATGACCCAATGTCTCACCAGAATAATTATCATTTTTTCATGGTTTTGTACAGATAGGGTATGGTGATTGCTAAAGTAAATTTGAGCTAGGATAATTGTCGCAAACTGGAACCCAAAATAAGGTAAGAGCTGACATATTTTGAGGTATAAGAAATACAAATACATAGGAAACCAGCTTTAATAGTTTAGATTCATCCTTGTAATGACATTTTTCAATGTCTCATATAGTAAAATAAAATCTTATTATTACAACCACTTTGGAGAGAAATTGAGAATCAGTAAATATGCAACATAAATTCATACTCATACAAATACACATAAGCAAGAACATATTTGAAGGTATATTATCTTGCTTAGCAATATTATTTTAGACAAAAATTATTCTGCATAAATTGTATTATTTTTGATAAAACTAATAGTTCTTGTATTATGATTAAGATGTATTATTCTAGATATTTATATAAATTTATTATCAAATATACTGATAGTATATTTGTAGTAGTAATGTTTTGCTTTCTTGTAATAATATAAAATTTGTATTTATGATTTTAAATGTTTTAATGAAGTAGAAATAGACACCATGGGATGAAAATTCATCATCAGAGAGTTGATTATAATTAAAAGACTAAAACATGCTTTCTTTTTTGGTTTTTTGTTTGTTTGCTTTTTCTAGTATCAGGAATCGAACTCATGACCTCATGCTTGCCAGGCAGGCACTGTGCTGCTGAGCTAAATCCCCAACCCTGCTTTCTTAAAATATAAATATACACATGGTTGAATGTGTCTCTGTGTGTGTGCATATGTGTAGATCATAACTAAGGAAAATGACACATTATAGCCAATAATTGAGTAAAATTTGCTCCTTATGACAGTAACTCAAGTAGTTGGAGAAAATATTGAAGATGTATTACAATCTCATTTTGAAAATGTAAAAAGCTCTTAATATCACTTTCATAAATATGTATATATTTTTCCCTGCTAGAAATTGGTGTTCTAAGTAGGAAATTTGAACTTCTAAGAAAGAAGAAATTATCTAAGATTGTCATTCAAAGTATGTGTTTTATACATACATAAATATATGAGAAAACTGATTATACTAAAACTAATAAGTTTATATTACCTGAATTTCAAAGTAGATGTGTAGTTTCTCTTATACATCTTCACTCTGATCACATGTGTATGTACTAATGTGTCAGTACACACAAGGGTATATGTACACATACTTTCATAGACACACAATGAGAAAGCCAGAGTCAGAGGTACACATTGATAAACAAATACAAAGACAAAAAATATTTCCTTGTATTACTGGAGTTTTTCAACAAAGAAAAGATTCTGTTACTTATGTCTTCTTCAAATTGCCATGTGTCTATTCACTCACTCACTGTTAGCATATTATTCATTTTGTGGTAATGCAAGACTTAGTTTGTTGATGTATAATGAATAAAATTTTAATTCTACAAGCCATACACTTTCTTATAGTTCTGAAAAATCAGTCCACAAATTAAACTTCAAAAATTGACTGCATCAGTCAACTTTTCATTGCTAGGACAAAATGCCTGAAATTCACATGTTACATAGAGAAGAGGTTTATTTTGGTTCAAAGCTTCATAGATTTCAATCCAAGGTCAGCTGCTCTGAGGAAGAAACATTGCAATGACAGAGGGTGTAGCAGAGGACAAGTTCTCAACTCATGGCATCTGGAAGCAGAAAGCAGAGAACGACCTCCAGAAATGAGAAGAACAGGAACCAGATGTAGTCCCCAAGGACATGTCCCCATGACCCACCTGACACAATCAGAAGTGTGCTTTACTAATCTGCTAGGTGGCTTTCAAAGCTGATCGAGTTGACCATCAAGATAAACTGACATACTGGCTAATGTTTTAATTTTTGTAAAATAGTTTATAATTGAGGTATTATAAAATTAAATAGTATATATACAAATGTATCTAAAATTTCCCACAACTTCTAATCTATTTTGTAAATTCTGATTGTCATATATTTTTACAATTACATACTACTGAGAATCTGTATATATTTATGGCTAAGTAGGGGATGGTAGGAACTAATGAGAGTGATAATCTGCTAAAATTGTTAGAAGCATTAAAAAGGTAGTGGAACATAGATGCTCCACAACTGAGACGAAAAGAAAAGGGGATGCCTCATTGCACTAGTTCTCAATTTATTTACTCTTAATTCTAAATCCAAACTTGATCAACCATTCTGAAAAAGTTGAACTTAGTTATCCACATAGTTTCCTTCTGCTAACTGGCAAGATACTATACTTTGTCACAGGACAATGCTGAAGCCACATTACAACATCTTCCTTCCTTCCTTTGTGTGCACCTTTTAGAAGGAGAATTCTCCAAACATGGCTTTTCCCTGGCCTGAGTCCTGTCGCATTTAAGTTTTCCAACACCAGTCTCCTGAGGAAGCACTGTCATCTCTTGAACTTGACTTTTGCATCTCAGGCAGATCCCCTAGAAACAAGATTATAACTTGTCCAGCAACACTGATGAATATATGGCTTCTTGAGTTCTTAGTTTCTATGGAAAGGCATTTTCTCTAGAACTTGTATCCTTTGGTGCACTTGTGCTTTTTGCAGCACAAAAGCTCCTACAGAATGGAGACTTCTCCAGGATTTAGTTTTTGCACTATTCAGTGGTACATAGAACTCACAGGCCTGTAGATTCCCTTGAATTCCAACTTCGGTAATATTTTAGTTAGACGCTACTAATGAGATATGGCTGTGCAAATAATGTCTTTAAGTTTTTAAACTGTTATGTATGCCCAGGAACAGATTCCCAGCAAGTTGCACCGGCAGAGTCTTCATACACAGTAAGCCTCGTTTGTGCTATCTTAGGCAGGACCTTGGTCTTATGGAAGGAGGCACTTTTGCAGTGTTCCAGGCCAGTCTCCCAGGCCAGTATTTTATCTCTGTTCCATATCCTATCCATTTCTTTTTACTTTACTCGATTCCTAGACAAGTGCTCTCTAGTCTTTTGTTGCAGTCACGATATTTTACAGTACAGTTTTCTTGTTTCAGTACCAATATGGTTTCTCTCTCTTGACTGAATCCTGATGGAAACACCACTGAACAATTATGTTTTAAAAGGTTGCTATGGCCAGTTTCTACTCTTTTTTTATTTTATTTCATGTCTCTGAAACACTGGACATGTCATAGTTGCTCCTGCCCAGAATTTTAAAATAAAACTGTTAACTAAATAAGCTTTCTAGATGGTGGTCGGGACAGAGAAACACCTTCAACTCAGGTTTTTTTCTAGAATCCTCATGAGGAGACATCTAGCTTGCAACAATTCAATTGTCATTATATGTCTAAGAATTAGACTTATGTAGTTCCTTGAAGGGAAAATTGTCCATACATGTTTAGAAAAACAAATGAGGCTATAGTAAAGACAAACTAATAATTGGTGGGTTAAAAGTGGAGTAATAATTTCTGTCACTAAAAATGTTTAAGTTGTATGCAGGTAACTACTCTTCTCAGCAATTACTGAAGAAAATGTGTTTCTTAAAATGAATTCTGTTAAAATAATTTCACTTATGAAAGTCATTACTCTGTACACCTTTTACCATAATGTTAATCAATAATTGTTAGGCAAAATAATTTGTAAATGATTTCATCTTTTAAGAAGCTTTTATATATTTTTGAAGCTCTAGTTAACACTTATCTATGTTTTACCTTTATTTTAGTTTATAAAGGTGAGTGAAAAGCAGTTTATTTAGACCAGAGATATAGCTCAGTGGCACAGTGCCTACCCGGCAAGTGCCAGGTGCTGAGTTCCATTCCTGGCAACCCCCAAAGCACAGTGTATTCAAATATTGCTTTCAAGTGAAGCCATTTTTCTTGAAGTACACAAGATTTTAGTGGCAACAAAAATAAAGTCAGAGCAAAAAGCTCATATAGAATTTAAGTAATGTAATATTCCCATAAAAAGATAAGGTTTCTTTCTCTTAATATTAAAATATTTGTATTAGCTCATGATAAAATTATTTTTCTTTAATTACCTTATTCTGTTATCCTTACTGAAAAAATGTGCACTGTTAGGTCTCATGTAAGCTACTACCTAAAGTGTTAAATAACAATTCAAGAACTATACTGTTTGAGTAAACTTTCAATGTAATTTAAGGATACTGAATGAGGTGAACTAAGCTGGCATCTCTCTCAGGCTCTAGAGTAAAGCGAGAGCTTCAGTGAGCACAATCATTCAGGAATTTCATTTCACTTTTTAACCTTGGCACTTGAGCCATTTTGAATCCCTGTATCATTCTTGGGTATTGGTGCATTTCTAACTCTTTTGAATTGTATTATCTGATGATCCATCAGCACTATTATGTACTGTCCTTAGATGTTCTTTAAACCTCTTTCCTATTTTATTCTTGATTTAAAAATTTAGCACTTTTCCATTTGTATATATCTGTTTGAATTAAACCGTCTGTGCTAAGCTAAGCAGGTAGAGATTTCTGAGTTTGCTTATCCATTTCTTCTTTCAATGGTCAATTTAAAAATTCATGGTCTGGAGATATTTTTAAACTGCATTACATACACTCGTGCATATATTTATATACCTGTATGAATATTCAAACAATCATTCTTTGATTATTTACTAGTGGTATTTAATGGACTATTCATGTAAAAATCAAAACATTGTGTATTGTTGTTTCTCTGAATATAAACTCCCATATAAATTGAAAATTGAACTGTAAAGGATGAAAAATTGTGATAGACATGTTTAATTTTCCATGAGTTAGAGAGAAAATGCAAGCATAGCCACTGTGAGAGGGCCAGGATAGCATTTAAATAGTCTTTACATAGGCTACCAGAGAGAGGAGAAGAGATCTTTTGGATAAAAATAAGTCAAAAATTGTAGCTAAATTTAGCTTGATACTGTTGGTGGTAAAGGCAGCAATGAGAAAATGAGGGGAAATGAAACTGGAAGTGGAGGTAATGTTAGCAAGTGAAACTTGGATCAGATCTGTACCTGAAATACTTTTCTGTCCCTTATAAAAGAAACACTTAGGGGCTGAGGATTTAGCTCAGCGGCACAGAGCCTGCCTGGCAAGCACAAGGTCATGAGTTCGATCCCCAGTAACAGAAAAAACAAAAAAGTAAAAAATAAAAAAAAAAGGAAGCATCTAGAACTCTAGCTTACATTAAAAGGAACAAAATCAATGAATAAAAGACTTTGAAGCCATTTTGTTTCTGTCTTGTATCCTTGCTTTACTCTCAGATGTGTCGTAGTCATTACAAGAAACAACGCATTTAAACAATAATGTGGAAAGCATTTAACAAACTTGACTTGAAGGTGACGACAAATAATATAATCAAGCATCGAGACAGAATTGTGCCCTAAAGAAGTGAGATAGAGAGATAAGGATTACAGGAACCTTCAGGTGTGCAAGAAAATCAGGACAAGTGATAAAAACGGGAAACACAAAGCCCAGACTCAGGTCCTTTGTCTTTCCTCTTATCTCTTAGCAGTGCTCCCATGAGCCAGACCCTGCAGTAAATAGTTGGGACTTTTTCAAGTTCATATTTTCTAATACTCAAAGGTGATGGTATTAGGAGGTGGTATAATTAGAAAGTGATCAGATCCTGAGGATAGAGCCTTCATAAATGGGATTAGTGGCCTTAAAATAAGAGACCAGATTACTTCCTGGCCCATCTTCAGGTGAGGTTACAGTGAAGACAGTTATCTAGGGAAAGGGTTCTTATCAGAGACTGAATCTGCCTTGACTTTGGACTTTTCAGTCCCCAGAAGTTTGGGAAATAAATGTTTCTTATTAAACAACTCTCCACTTGGTTGTATTTTGTTACAACAACCTGAGAAGACTAAGAAATGAACCCAAATAGGAAGCCCAAGAAGAAGGATGATGTGGACAATGATAAAAGTTTACTTCTACGGCATAGAGCAAACTAGAAGATAGGGCAGAGCATGCAGAAGGCAAACCAGAAGATACCCAGTGCCCTGCCCTGCACAACATTCAAATCAGCGACAATTTTTAATTTTTGCTTCCTATATTTCTCTAGGATGCTTACATATATGTACAGCTAGGAGTTGGGATTTTCTTTATGTATACATAAGATTCATAGAAGGTATTTTACAAAGAAATGGCATGTTTAGATTTGTGTTTTAAAATCAGCATTTATAATATTTTAATGTTTAATCTGTAGGATGAAGAGGCAAATCCAGTGACAGTTTTCCAAGTGGATGAAAATACATGCTTGAATTTTTTTCACAACATAGAGGTTAGAGAGCAAACAGAGAATAAAAGTTATCATTAGCTAAGTTACACTGAGTTTAATAAACATTTGTGAGTCTGTGTCTAAACAAAAAGGTCTGTAAGGGGTCTGAGTGTAGTAAAGTATAAAATTAAAATTGATTTCAAGGATTCATCTCAGCGTTATCGGTCATGACATTGGCCTAAATATAGGGGGAAAAATACATTTTCTCCTCTGGGAGAGGACAGTAAGTTTAGTTGGGAAGTTGAATTTGAGATGGTCAGGAAGCATACTGATGTGATTAGTGATAAGTAGTCAGATGTATGTGTCTGAGGCACAGAATACGGGTTTAAACTCAGATACATATTAAAGTTGAAATCATAAAAATAGATAAGATTGCTCTGGGAGATCTTCTGCAAAGAAAAGAATGTCATTGGTACATGTCTGTCAAAATGTATTCATATTTTAAAATTTACTACATATAAGAAAAAGAAATAAAAAGCTTATTTAAATATAAAATATGTAAAGTTTTCATTATTCACAGATGGCATAATTATACTGGTAATTTGAAATTTGCTAAAAAAATGGTCAACCCTAATATATCTAATAGGCAAATTTAGCAATTCTGCAGAACACAAAATCAATTATATATTACTATGCTAACACTGAAAATTTGGAAAATATAAAAATTTTAAAAATATATTTATGATAACTTCCAAATGTATAACACTCTGGAATTATATTTAATAAAATACTTCAAGATCTTTATAGAGGAAAGACTATAAAACATGGCTGAGATCATTTTTAAAAGTTCTGAATAAGAGAGTAATGCACGACACTCACGTATTAAAAGATACAAAGTTATCAAATGCCACTAACATGCTCTGTAGTTGCAGTGCATACCAAACAAAAATCTCAGCAGGGCTTTTTTGTACATAATATCAAATGATTTTAGATTTTAAGTACAAAAGCAAAAACCCTAGCACAACCAAACATTATAAAAGTAACACAAAACTGGAAGACTCTGCCTTTCTGATTCAAATTTTACTATTTTCCAATAAATACTAGCGTAGTATTTAAAAGAACATTAGAGACAATACATAGTTTCACTAGACAGGATTGTAGGAATTCACCAATGGTTGTTATACTACAAATTGTTATTGTCACATAAGTTGCTCAGATTACCAGATATAAACATGCAAAATTGGTCAAAATATATATAAAAAAATTTAATCATTAACTGTTCCCCTTTAATGATTTGATCAATCTTCTATTCTTATATCTGGTAATCTGAGCAACTTTTTGAAGATAAAAATATGTAATATAACAACCACTGTCAATCCCTATCATTTGGTTTGAAATCCCATATAGTTTTTAATGTTCTGGCTTTGTTTTATTTGTGTTTTGCTGTTGTTCTGTTTTTTGTACTATTTTATTTAAAATAAAAATTTTAAAAAATAGTGTAGTATTAGCAAATGACAAATCTTTCCCCAAGATGATCAAATGACTTTTTCTAAGGCCTTTAGGTAATACAATAAGGAAAGAAAATTCTCTTCAAAAACTGCTACCAAAATCATTGAATATCTATATGAAAAATAAAATAAATACAAGAATTGACCTGTAAGTCACATTTACTGAAATCAAAGTATCATTTTGAATTCTTGACCTAAAGATATAAACATTAAAGATAAAATTCATAAAGATATCAAATCCCAGAGAAAACATAGAATTGTTCATTTAAGGTAGACAAATTTTTCATCAAAGATGGTTATTTTTATGTTACCAAAATTAAAAATGTTATTTTCACTAAACTCCTGCATGAGAGTAAATCGGTTAACCAGAAACTAGAAAAATATTTTAAAACATCTGTAAAAGTACTTGAATCTTGAATGAAGGTACTATATAAAGAATTCTTAAATCATTAAAAACTGATAATGTAAAATAATTTGCAAAAGTCTAAAATCAATACTTAACAAATTAGAGAAAATTGAAATTTCTCTACAAGAAGTGTTCTGTATTGTCAGTAATTAGAGAAATTCCCCTTAAATGTGCAAAGAAATATTGCTACATACACTTCAGAGTGGCTAAAGCCAAAAGAAGAAAACCTATCCCAATTTGATATTGTCAAAGACGTGGAGAGATCAGAAATCTCAAATATTTTTATAAGATATTATTGTACTTTTAGGTTTTTCAATATTGTTATGGTGTGGGAATTTTGCAAGGGGAACAATATAATGCAGGAAACATATTTTATAAGATTATTTACAGTAGTCACTCAAAGAATCATACAGAAGAGAGTATAGGAAATCTGTCCATACACTGAAAGAATCCAGTTGAGGGCCTGGATCCCATGGAAATACCCTGCATGAGTCTAGCTAAAGACCTAGAGTTCACGGAAATGCCCCCCACGAGGCCCACAGGAGGCCTAGAGCCCACAGGAATGTCTCACGCAGGTCTGTATCGAGGATCTGCACCGGGAAGGCCCAAGGTCAGGGTGGGAGCCAGAAAGTCTGTGCCAGTGGGATGGAGGATCTGTGCCAGCAGGCTGAGGGATCTGCACTGGAGCTAGGAAGTGATGCTCAAAGCAAGAACCAGTGCTTCCCTGAAAAGTACCACAGCCATCCTCAGCAACAGAGTGGTCCTGAACTCCTCCACTGATGAGGAAATCCGAGTTCCCCTCAGGAAAGCCAATGCAACAAGCTTCTCCAGGAGACTGGCAGTGCACCATCTTCCCCTTCTGAACCAGGAAGCAATGCTCAAAGTGAGGACCAGAGCTCCCACAAGATGAACGAAGGCTGTTCTCAGTGCCAACAAGATCCTGAGCTCCTTGGAGGATGAAAAGAGACGAGTTCATCAGGAAAGCCAGCATGACAAGCTCCTATAACAGAACCAACAGCTCCTTACAGCTTCTCTCAGCTTCAAACAGGCTCTCAACAGCTTCTACCAGCTCCCAACAGCTTTCCTGATTCTCCTCCAGTTCATCCTCTTATGCTGCTGGCAACAGTCCTCAGTTGGGCCTCTCGTACCCAGCATCACGCTGATTCAGTTCAGATGGGTGTTATAAGTTGACCACCAGTTGTCAATCCACCGCAGATATAAGATGGCTCTGCTAATCAGGAATCAGTCAATTTTTAAAGAATTTAAACATTAATTTATTAGATGGCCAGTGATTCTATTCAATGTATTATCTGAATTGAATGAAAACATGTGCCTAAATAGTGGAAGAATAAAAGAATAATGCAAGAATATTTGTTGTTTGATTTGTGAGCTTCAAATTGGCAATAACCTAGTTTTTTAGCAATAGGAGCAACTGTAGAATGCTAATTTAATAAAGTAGTATTTTACAACTCAAATAAAACTACTAACACATGACAACAATGCATTCAGATATCAAAAATGGTATAATGAGTGAAAGAAATCAGAAATGAAATGTTCAGTTTTTATAGGATTCCATTTATGTGAAATTCACAAAGAAGCAAATGGTAACTGCAATAAGATTAGTGGGGAATGCTAATTAATTGAGAAAGGACACGAAGACCTTTTCCAGGTGGTAGATTTCCATCTATGTTTTGATACTGATATGCACTGCAAAAAATGTACACATTTCTAAAACTTGTGTTTTGCTATACATGAAATATTTGCATGTTGTGTTACAAGAAAAGTACACTCAAAAGTAAAATTACACATAAAAGTACACTCAAAAGTAAAATTAACAAGATGTTTCATAGTATATTTGCCATAAGACAGATGTATTCTTTCTAAATGTCTTCCTCAAACAATCTTACAATAAAGAACAATTTTTAAAAATAAGAAGAGGGTTATGGTGTCATGTGGATGATAAATTTTTCTGTACAAAGTGATGATCATTATTATTGGCTGGCAATTGAACTTTGGCATGAAATAATTTGACACTGCAATTTGGCATATGGTAAGTATCTAACAGTCATTACTTGCCTATTTGTTTGATACTACATTTTAAGTAATAATTGGAATATATTTAGAATAAGAAAAGAAGAAAAATGACATTCTGGTTGGCTGGAAAATATTCTCACATTTGTATCAAATACTAAAAAATGTCAGAATAAGCTTCATATCAATGTGCTTTCGAAATGTTATTAAGATGTTGGCTGTTATACTTACAGTTAAAGGGCATTTTTTTCAAAGGGTAATCTGGCTTTCAAATTCAAAATACACCAGTGGGGCTGTGTACTGCTCAGTGGTAGAACGTTTGCCTACCACATACAAGGGCTTGGGTTTGATACCCAGCAAAATAAAACAAACAAAAGACATTTAAATAGAGGAATTTAAGTTAAAAATAAAAGTTCATTAAAAGAAATTCTACTTCAATGAATCTTCTTAGTGAATGACATAAATGTAAAAAGTGCACTTCACATTAATATAATATTTTCTTTCAATTCAACAATTTTTCATGGGATTGCTATTACTAGCACTGAGGGAAGGTGATAGGTTAAACTTTAATTAGCTTGTGCGTTGCATACTTTTTCTCACCTCTTTAAGGATTGTTTATTTGCTGTAGCTACACAAAACTGAACACTGCATAGCAACAATGATTATTTACTTGTTAAACATACACTGAGTTTGAAATTTCAACAAAAAAAAGGAACTAGATTTGGGTTTCACTCATTTTTTCTTCCACAAATACCCATTTTTAGTGGGAAAGTAACAGGAAGACAGGAAGTTGTGTCAATAGTGTGCCGGTCAGTTTCATAGGTTGACTTCAGGGGATCATGGGTTGCCCAGTAATTTGGTCATACCTTTCCCTGGGGGAAGGTAGGATGTTTGTGGATGAGAGGAACATCGGACTTTGTGGACTGAATAAAGCAGAATGTCTTCGCTAGTAGAGACAGGCCTCGTCCAATCAGTGGAAGGTCTGAATAGAACAAAGAAACTGATTCCCCTGTGAAGAGAGATCTTTTCCAGCCCGCCTGCTTTGAGCTGTAGCAAAAGTCTTTTCTGACCTTCAGACTCAGACTCAAACTGATTTTTCTTGGGTCCCGAGCTTGCTGGCTTTTAGACCGCAGAGGCACTCTCTGTCAGCTTCCCTGTTCCTCAGACTTTGCTCCTGTATCTTCAGCTTGCTGATTGCAGATCCTGAGACTTCTCAGCCCCCAAGAAAATGAGAGGAAATTCATTACAGTTAAGTCTTTTATTACATAACTATGTGAATCCTACTGGTTTACTTTCTTTAGAGACTCCTCACTAATACAGTTGCAATATTTGGGTGCAGTGAAATCCTGCAAAACGGGGAAGAGGAAACCAATTTATCACTCCACAGAGAATTTAGAATTCTGGCTTTCCTCGGGCAAAATTTTCACCTCCAAAACACATTCACAGAGGAGAATTGGGACTATTTTCCTTCTCTACACAAGTCCTAGGAAAGAGAGTGGTGGTAGTGAAAATAGAAGTGTGGGAGAAACTTTAACTATTCACACAGAAAAGATCCATGTTAACAGAAAAACCCCTCTTGTCCTAATAATACTGACATTTGTTCCTATCTATATTGACCCATTGCAATGTACCTTCTTTCAGAATTATTCCTTATGAAAAGTGTTGAGTGTGTCTTTTTCTGTCTTTTGGTTTTTCTCCGGTACTGGGAACCAAACTCACAACCTTCTGCTTGCCAGACAGGTGTTTTGCTGCTGAGCTAAATCCCCAGCCCTCTTTTCTGTCTTCAAATAGAGTATATGTATATATTCAAATTATAGAAGAAAATATAATAATTAGAAACTCGCTTCTCAAATTGAGAAATGAAGCTTCACTCCAAGCCCGGTGTGTACCTCTCCCAGTCCATATTATTTCTCCTGTTCATTCTACTATACAAAAGGTAATTTTATGGGAATTGGCATAGGTGAGTGCCTCAGATCTGTCAAAATTTTGTGACATGTTTATCACAAATCAGCACATCAAATGCTCTGGGTTTTTATGGTCCTTGAAATGAATTTATTATATTAGTTATGTCTTTTTACTACTTGCTCTTCTTTACTGTATCACTGAGGCCCTGCTTGTCCTCACGTGCTGCTCCATTTTCTGCGCCACAGTTGATTGAGATAAACTTGTGATCTTCTATTTTGAACATTTTGCCTTTTTAAAAAATGTTCTCCTTTAGTAAATTTGAAAGTACCCTGATGAGTATTTCAGGCATATTCTGGGTGAGAGCTCTGGTTTTGGCAGGAGTTTGTATGCCACAGTTGTTTTCCCTTTTCAGAGCTGAGCTGAAGTGTTAATTACTTATTCCAACTGGCAGTCTTGCAAAAATTTCTTTGAAAGCAGGGGATAAAATTGTGGAGATAGTAGCTGTGAAACAAAAGCAAGACAACCTACATTTATACAAAACAAAGTAACAAAATGGACTAAAGCATTGTCCCTAAAACTGACCAAGACTTACAGAGAATATATATATATATATATATATATATATATATATATACTCATCCCCCAAAAAATCACTGGACATGAGATAGCTGGAATAAGCTAGGACAGTTCTGCCATTTACTCCAAGTAGAAGGATGGCACTATTTTTCCAGCTCAGAGAATGTGGGATGCTTTTGGAACCAGCACCAAGGAATTCTGAGTGAGTCAAGAATTCTCTGGCCTCCATCTGTCTGCCTGAATAATGTATGAGCTTTGCGTCTAGATGGAGGGAGGATGGTGACGGTGGTGGCGGCAATGATGACAATAATAATAATTGCATTATTTGAATATTTACTGTGACCCTAGCAAGTTCCTTACATGAACCTTACATGTAACAGATTCTTTACAATAATCCTATAAAGATGAAATTATTATGTTTTAATTTGGAATTGAGGAACATCAGTACAAATTGATAAATACTCAGCCCAGCTATACAAATCTTTTTTAGAGCCAAAATAGAGTTCCATGGTAGAATTTGCTCATTTTATTTGGATAGTATTCATGTCTGTGAAGGTCGAAGGTGAAACTCCAAGAATAATCACATTTCGTATCCCCTTTAACCCCCTTACATGTGAGCATTTTAGATATTCTGAAGGCTTCTTCCAGATACTAAAGGAAGATGAAAAGAACTTGGGTTTCTTTATATATAAATTTTCTTTAAATATAGATCTATTATTTCTTAATTGCAGAACAAACTAATTTTTTTCATACTTAGAGTGGCATACTCATGGTACTTTATGTACTGCCGTGATAAACAAATAAATTAATGTAGAAATAGTTGTGTTAAGTGGGGTTCCTGGAATTAGATGTGAGACACAGAATTGTGAATTAAATGTGTGAAAGGCCGAGTTGTGACGTTAGTGAAGTATAAACTGTTAGAGCAAGATAAAGCCCCCAAACCATTCTTAGAGGAATCATTTCAATAGAAGCGGTCCCATCACCATCTTGGTCACCACCTGGGTGACGGAAAGTGAAAAGTAGAAGGGACCTGGCCACAGCCTTTCAGTTGACTGCAGTTCACAGAAAGAGTGTATTCCTTCATCTTTCCTTCTACCACAGAAAAACCATCAAGAGATCATCTCAGAAAGCCTAATCACCCCTGCACAGACTCTGATATTCATTCTCTGGTTACATATTCACTTCTTCATGGATTATGTTGATATTCTCAAGATTTTCAGAAACAGATAAAATCATGAGAAAGATTTTACAGGTGAGATAGCTGGAACTGAGGGCCAGGACAACTTCCATCCAAACCTATTCCAGAATGATTGATCCCTGTCATGCACAGCATTCAGGATGTCAACCATAAGCCAATGTAGCTATGGCTTTTCTGAGGACAAAACCAGAATAAGGAAAAGAAATACTTGCTCAATTTGATATGACCATTCTTCTGGAGGCAATCTGAATTTCTATTTTCAATGCACAAGTAATACCTGGCATGAATACTTCGGATTCAGCCTTTATCTGCAGGACTGTCTTATGCCACTAAAAGTCTGGTGGAACCCATAGAAAATGAACTTGAGAGAACTATGAATAATGATGGAGCAGACTCCAAATTTAGTACAGAGATTATTAAAAGAACACGGTATTTATTTTCTTTCAAGAACTTCCCTTTCATAAATCTAAATGGTCAGCAATGGGAGAGGCGTGAAAATGAAAGAACAGATCTGTATTTCCCATTGAACTCCAGCCTCCTCAAGCAGTTTAGCTTGCACTTGTAGTAAATAGGAGCTAAGAGAGGAGAGGTTTGAATAAAATCAGAAACCAAAAGTGTGAAAGATGGCCATGTTGGGAAATTCAAAAGTATCTGCTTGAGTAATTTTAGGTGCCTGAAATGTATAGAATTAAACTTAGGTTTTATTAAGGAACCCAGCTATCAAGTGATAAAAGTAGAAGTCTTGATGCAACAGTGCTTTTAGCCATTTTTTTTTAAAATAGGGAAATAACATTAAGTGCATCTTCAAATATTGGCAAGTTAAAATTGTACACTTGATCCCTATGCTAGTTAGTAAGTCAGGGTCTCATCCTTGTTCTATGTCATTTTTTTTTTGCTGCTGGTGTTGAGACTATGGCAACCATAGTTCTGATTCACCCTCAGGTTTCCTCTAAGAGTCTACTAATGGTGGAAAACAGAGTAAGACTGAAAGATTGGTGAAGAGATTTGCCTTTGTGTTTGCTTCCTGACCTGTCAGTGTCCCCTCTGCAATGTTCCTTTAACTCTTTATATTTGGCGCACCAGCTGGCCAGCAGCATCTTCTCAGAAGTATGATTGACAAAGCTACTGAATACACCTCACAGATTCTAGATTCTAACATTTCCATCCCTTTCCTTTTGTCTCTCAGTACTGAGACAAGGGGTCTTTTGTTCTAAAAGACTGACCATGTTAACTCCTAGTACTAATTTTGCATTTCCAATTTTCCACCACTAGTTCAGCTATTTCTTGTAATAATAAATATCCTATTAAAATAACAGGTGGGTTTTTGTTGGTCCCTAGATTGAACACTGTCTGACATGAACATGTACAGTAGCTGCAGGCTTAATAGGTAACAACTACTCAGCTCATCTCAGCTCCTGTCCCTTGGCTGCAGATGGAAATAAAAGTTGAAATTCTACTGTGCTTTTATCTCCCTAGAATATTTACTTGACTATTAATAGGGATATTATATTCAAAATAGGACCATGAAGATGGTTACTCAGTCTTGATACAACAATGATATATTCCATAGATTTGTACATATTTTACTTAATTTTGGACATATAACTCTACAGGTGCACGTGTGTGTGTACACTGATACATATAAGTGCCTTTTGTGTTTATATACCAGAGAGAAAAATAGGGGACTATTAATTATAATAATGGTTAAAGTATTTTTGCATTTAAGACATTTATAGTGAGCTTGCTTTAAATGGCATTAGCAAAATTACTTTATCACAATTTCAAGGGCTCTGCTTTTTATAGCCTTAAACCTGCTGACACTAGCAGTGTATACTTCTGTGTATTAAAAGTTACTACCTTGGTCACTCCATAGGAGCCTTAAAGTTTAATCAATACATAATTAAGGAAGGTACTTTACAGTCAAGTCTCTGAGCTTGGTGTAGGCCTCCTGTCAGAAACGATGGCCCCTTGTTCTGCCATTGAAGAGTACAATTGAATCACTATAAAATCTTCTTTTGGAGAGGATGGGAATTTCTTGATGTCATATTTTCATCACCAGTTTAATGAAGTTTTATTTCCTACCTTTACTTAGTTTTTAACTTTTTTAGTCTAATAGTTTCATACTCTTTGCTGAACAGTCCAACAATCTCCTGCAAATGATATGAATGTTAGCTGTTCAACAGGATTGAAACTCATTCTGCAGCAAGAAGACAGCATCATTTACACCAACCAGGAAGGAAGCCGAAGTCTGGAATGTTGAACACTGACTTTTTATAATTGGGACACAGTCTAGCTTTTATAGTTTCTTTTTAACATTACAGTTGCCATACATTCTATTGAAAATAAATATGGAAACCACTGAAAGATATTGACCAGTGGAAAGTAATTATATACAAATTAGAAATAAGAAACTTGGGTAAAAGCGTATCATTTGGCAATAGAATAACCAGCTAATATGGAAAAGGCGGCATTCTGTGATATCTTGAAGAAAGTTCTAACAGAATTTGCTGAGGAATGTGATATAGGACATGAGGGAAAAACAAATAAAGGAATATAAATATTAGTCAACACTTTTGGTCACCTGTGATGAATGTATCACTATTTTATATATTTCTATTTTATTTATGGAATATAATTCTATTAAAATATTTTACAGTAAAACTCATTTTTTCACGTCACAGATGAAAAGGTGAAGATGGCTAAAGTAGGTAGCCATCCTACCTACCTAAAGTAGGTACCATCCAACGTACCTTTGCCTAGGTAGAAGTGTACCTCTTACAGATCAAGGATTACTGTCCAATCAGTCCATACTTTACCATCTCTCTCTCAATGACTGTGCTTTACTGACATCCCTCAGAGAATTCTTTTTGAAAAAAGTGTGAGAATGGAGAATATATCTGCACTGTGTAACATACAAAAAATTGGAAAAAACTTTAGGGAGAAAAATCAAGAATTTAGTGCTGGAGATGTTAAGTGTGAGTTGTCAAAGGGAAGTCAGATATATAGACCTCCAAGTAGAAATGGGGATTTAAGTTGCAGAGATAAATTTGACATCATCAGACTATGGATGGTATTTATTCATTTATTTATTTATTTAGTTTTTTTCTTTTTTTTTCTGGTAGCAGGGATTGAACTCACGACCTTATGCTTGCTGGGCAGGCGCTGTGCCACTGAGCTAAATCCTCAGCCCCAATGGATTGTATTTAAACGGAGCAAAAAAGTTTTGCAAGATGTGATTCTAGATGGGTCTACCTTCTATTTTTTTATTTTTTATTTTTTAATTTTTTGTTTTTGGTTTTTCTCCGGTACCGGGAACCGAACTCACGACCTTGCACTTGCCAGGCAGGCGCTTTTGCCACTGAGCTAAATCCCCAGCCCCTACCTTCTATTTTTTTAAACTGAAAGAAAACAACAATAGAAAAAAAGTCTACAAAGAAGAAATCAAGGTTGGAGAATAATGTATTTATCATATCAGAAGTAGTTTCCTTTTATCATGTTTTTGCATGACATAAATGGCTAAGAACAACTGTGATGGATATGTTCCTTTTTGCTCTTTTACTTTGACATATTAATATGAAATCATTTTGAAAGTAAAATTAAATTTTCACTTTGAAATTTATTGGGACCAAAAGGCAAACTGTTCCTTCCTAACAAAGATAAAGCGACTTGAAAGCAAATATTTCCTCCCAAACAATGAATTAGCTCCAGAATTTAATATAATGTTAATTCCTATGCCACCTCCATTAGGCATACATGTCACACAAATAGGAAACAATATGATGGTAAGACTATTTTATTTACCATGCGATTTTATAATCAAAAGATGATAAATTAAAAGTAACACCAATCTTTAATACTGTTTTATTTTATATAATGAAGATATTATAGTATATATTGTGGGTCAAACACTGTGTAAACATGTCACAAATATTAAACCATTTCACCATCCTGATAATAGTATATATAGTTAAAACTAATTTAAAGATGTAAATTTTAAAGACAAGTTATATGTGGTTACAAATATGCATCTAGCAACTGATAGTGCCAGGATTTTCACACAGATAGCAATGAATCTGAGCTTTTCAACTGTATAAAAATGTCATTGTAATGGATCATTTACTTTGTTCTTATTTATTTTATTTACTTGTTGACAACTTGAGCGTGCACATCAAAGACTCAGGAAAAGAGATTTGCACTTTGAACTTGGGTAGTCTTTTGATGCTGTATTCCTCTTAGTGAAGTTAAAGGCAGTTATTTCACTTTCTCAGCTTCCTGTGAGATGCTTCACTTCATGCAAAGCTCTTTCTATGTTCTCATATCTACCTATTCTTACACTTTTTCTTTGCTTTCCCCATCCTCTAGGAGATAGAATTCAGCTGGTACAGTTAGCTACATTTTCTCCACTCATAAAGAGTGTCAGTAATCTAAACTGAAAGGAATTTAAGAGATATTTTAATTCAATTTTCTATTTTGGGGGAGAAAATTGAAGCAGAATAAAATCTAAAGCCATTCAAACAAACCTTACCTGCCTGGTAAGTAGAAAGTCCTGAGTTCAATTCCCAGTCCCTAAAAAAAAAAAAAAAAACCACAATTGCCAGTTTCAATTTTCCACTGTGGTTGTGATTCTAGTTATTCTTCACTCAGTCTTTCTTCAGTTTTCTACAAATACTTATGAAGCTCATACCCCTTTTCTACCTCATCTTTAAGACTGCAGATGCTGCATCAAACAGATTCAGGCTCCTCTGAGCTTCCTCTACTGTAGAATGGGAAGTAAGGACATAGAAGAGTAAACAGAAAACTAGAAATTCAGTTATTTGTAAGTAAAATGTGGAACACAAAGCAAGGCAGAAGAATAGGTGGACCACGGAGGTGTAGAGCCTACTACGTGTTGGATGGTTAGAGATGGCCCACCAAGAAGACAGCTATATAAACAATCATGTCAGCAGTGTAAGGCAAATGCCAATATAGGGCACTATGGCTTTAGACTGGCACTGAGGTGCATGTTAAAGTTTAATTTTCTTTTTTGAGTGTCCAACTTGCTGATAGCTGCTTGTGTTAAAATCCTGGCACCACCAGATGCTAAATGCATATTTTTAACCATATATAACTTACCTTTAAAATTCTCACTTATCATCTGTGGATGAAAACATGCCATGAACAAAACAATGGGATAAGAAAGCTTTACAGAAATAGGCCGGGAGCAAAACAGTAACCTTGGACCTTAGTGAACCAAGAAGACTGATGACAAAAGTGGGTTTTTGGGGGAGTGGAGGTTAGGTATTACTCTGTTATGCGATTTGTAACTTACTTTAATTTCAGTGGCAGAGTATTTCTGGATTTAAGAAATGAAGAAATATTGGAAGACTCTTGCTTTAAAGAAAATTATCCTGGAGACTGTATTATTAAAAGTATAAGAGTGGAATTTGAAAATGTAGATGTAATTACTGAAAGAAGAAAATTCAGACAAAGACACCAAAATGTTCTATAATGAATACTCAATTTTCAGAAATAGAGACCTAAGCATGGCTTTATTTAAATGGTTATGGTTTATTTTACATAGCAAAGTTTCAGGCTTTCCTTTTTTTTTTTTTTTTTAAAGAGAGCACACTTGTAGTATAAACATAAGAAATATAGCAACAGGCATTCCGTTATTTACAATTAGAGATACTGTAACAACTGGTAATATTGTAATAACTTGTGTTTCCCAAAACATTAGGAATTGGCAGATACTGGAAACTCAGGTAGCACATCACTGTGTATTGATGTGCTTTTCTTTGGGTAATTAATTTCCGCACCTTTATGAAGAACCCTTTAATGCTACTTACAATTGAAGAAAAAATCCAATATTTAAAAGATTTGATGTGCACTAATGATTCTTCTTCCTTTGAAAATATTGATTTCTAGTTCATCATAAGCATAACTGATGTATTTTGTTCAAAAGGAACATGAGGTTCCGCTTGTTTATCTTTCCAAATCATACCTACATACTAAACAGAAATACAGAGGAAACAAATTAAGAAAGAAAAAACTAAAGAAGATACAACATAGAAACAATACTAATTTTCACAATGATCATTATTTAAATTGCTGTCTATGTGGGGCATGTTTGCTTGAGGTATTTAGAGGAAGCTGAGTGTTTGTTTGCTGTCCGATGTATTCACGCGTATATTAAAACTGATTTTAAGCCTGTTCTTTATTTCACTGTTTTCTCCACTGGTAAACATATAAGTGTTCCAACTGCTCCTATCCTCTCCCTCACTACATTAATATTCTTCCTTCATAGACCCTACTAGCAGAGTAGTTGGCTGGAAAGTCAACCTACTCTTTAACCACATTTGCTCAATGTTTTTCATAGAGACCTGCACATATTATCCAGTCTCCACACTGCGCTCTGCACTGACTGAATGAGGCGACACTTTTCAACTCTCAAGTCCCAGTTCTACACAACACCAACTGCTTCGCATTCCTGATGTCTCAACACGAACGTCCCCTGCACACAGAACCTCTCATCCCCCCAGTTAAACCCTTCTTTATCATTTACTGTACTGTGTATTTTTATGGTAGTGTCTTGCCAGGCATGTGAATATGTGTTCATTTAGTTCCTTTCTGTCCCTACCTTTAATTAAGGAGAAACACTCCTGTTTACTAGACATTCTTCACTATGCACAAAGTGGGCTTGTGGTAGATGCCGGTCAAATCCACAAATAAGTAAAACTGTGAGCCTGGGAACATAGCATGCCACTGAAAATAATATGACATGATGTTCTCGATAATCTGATTAGAAAAGCAAAAATGATCATTTCATTTGTTTGTACTGTTGGACAAAAAGACGATGTGGTGAACACAGTATCTAACTGACTTTACTGATTTATGCTTCCTCCACATCCACTGGCATTAATTAACCTACACGTAGAAGAAAATATTCAAATATCTGGAATTTTGCTAGATTACAGTGCCAACTGCTTACGTGTCAAACACAGCCATTGCCTCTACCTCCTGCACTGCTGATTGATAATTCCTGAATTTTGGTTTCTCTGGGAAAGAGACAGCATCACTCTCAATTAAGCATTGTAGGGCCCTGAAGAACACTCCTGGAATAAACTAATTTAAACAGGGAAATTAACAGAATGTAGAAGGATTTTATTTGACTTACATTATAGTCATGTCTGAAGTCAGAATTTTTTAGCAATGGTAATAAACAATGCCTGGGGACATGCGCTAGCCACTCTGAAAAAAATCCCTGCGGTACAATAAAAGCTCAACCCTGCAAAGGAACTAGACAAAAGGTTGCTCTTGAATTTCTGAACCAAGGGACATAGAAAGATATGGGACACAGAAAACTTCACTCGTTCTTCCTGATCATAACTGCAATAGCAATAGCAGCCAATAAGACACTTTTCCTACACATCTTCTTTTCTAAGCACTTTTCATATTTAACCACAGTTTAATATAATTAGCATGTGCATAGCCCATTGTGTGAATTGAGGAACATACACTGAGACAAACTATGGAACCTCATGCCCTACACCATGAGATGACAGAGTTGGGCTTCATAACTGGGCCACATGAACACCTCAGTATACTTTGCTGCCCTGGTTGGTGGTTTAAACAAAGGAAGAAATGAAAACTTTGTGGCGTGGCAAATAACAGTTCTCTGAAGAGATTTGTGGATTTTAGCTACATATACTCATTTCTTGGATGATCAAAATCATTAAATAAGTGATAAAGACTATACTGTAGTTAAGACACAAGAGAAAATGTCTAGCAACACAGAGAAAGATCACAAGAAAGACAATGAGACCATGAGACTGCAGTCATTGTATGTGCTAGCTCTGGGTGGTCCATTTCTTTTTCCCTTTCCCATTAGTAAAAGATGTATCTCGCTGTTACACTCTGTTACTTTGTTTTATTCATGCAATAGTTAAGCTGTGTGTCCTATTTATTTAACTTACCATTATATTCTCAAGGTGCATTTTCCTACACATGACTTAAATTTCAAGATCGGTTCTCACTAAATTGGGCAGGTTGGGTTCAAATTTCTAATTTTCCGGCCTCAGCCTCCCATGGCTCTGGGATTATAGGTGTGTGCCAACATATCCAGGTTTAAATATATGTGTTTAGATATACCTCCTACTTTGGTGCTTGACATAAGGTTATTGAAAAATAATATTTTATTCCAGAAAAAATGAAGGGGATTAAACATTAAGCACTACTATGAAATACAGTATGCTTCTTAAAATATTTCTCTACATGTATATTGGTAATAAAATCAGTACTGCAGGCTGGAGAGGTAGCTCTGTGTAGAAGCATGTGGTTAGCATGTGGTTAGTGTGATCAGCCTTTGGTTTGATTCCCAATACCACAGAAATTGACAAAGACATTTATTAATCTCATTCATCCTCAAAAAGAAACTGCTGTAGTGATCCTTTGATACTTTGAGAAAAGAAGGCAAATCTTTAGTGTGCCAAGACTTCATAACTGCGATTTAAATTGTTGTTTTGCTGCTTACCTTTTTTTTTTCCCCACTGGCTTTTTAATGAACAGCTTGTTTCTGAAGGAGACGCACACAATTTGGCGCAGTTCTCCACAGTTCAGCACAGTACGGTTGAATTGGCGGTGTCTGCTCTGAGGAAGCCATTACTGTCTCAGTACCGGAACTTCATTAGTCAAATCCCTCCAGAATGAGATCTTAGAAGGCAAGGATAAGACTAATGGAGTAACTCGGCACTGATACGCTAATCTTTATACTTTCCCGAAGAGGCAATATGGCACACTGGCTTACACTGAACACAAGTTCTTTGGTAATTCATTGTGAAGAAACAAGCGTTTCATTTGCTGCTTCAATGTATATTTTAATAATGAAAATTTTAAAATATCTCTTCACCATATGCATGTATTATATGTCAAGTTAATTTTAAAATTTCTTTTTCTACACTGACTGGTAGCATGAAGCCATTATAATAGTTTACAAATTTTTATATTTTAAAAATTTGTTTACAAGATTTGCTGGCTGCATTAAATATATTACACAATCTTCTCAGTCATCAGAATTCAATAAGGGATAAACATGACTGAATAATAAATATTTCTCTAAAAGTTAAATCATTTTGTTAGTTATTTTTTAATGTTTCACAAGTAAATGATATACTTTCTAGTCTAGAAAGTACAAAATAACACACATAATATTTAAAATTTCCTACCAATCTCATCACTATTATTAGCTATGTGTGTACTAGCCTATAAAAATAGATCTTATGAAGTTAGTGGTGTACTATTTTATTTTGTAGAACAACGTGACATTAGTCCAAAATCATCTCTAGGCATAGACACACAAAATACACACACTCCCACAAACATACACCTACAAGATTATATATATTTAATTTTAGGTATCACTTACATTTAGCATTTAAATTGATGCATTTAATACTGAAAGCAGTTGAAATTTCTAACTTAATCCTGTATTCAAATACAGCTTATGGGAAGAATTGCCACTCAGTTGATAACATATTATTGTGAGGATACTTGATGCAATACTATCTATGAAATGCTACTTGTAAACCATGATGAAAGTAGGCTCAATGTTTGACTATAAGGCAAGGAAAATTAGTGCCCTGATAGAAAAATAACAGAAATATGTGACACACTATGAAGAATAGTTTTTGATGTGCAGAAAAACAATGAATGAAACTTAAAATAATAGAAAACACCTTTTTCAGCTGAGTTATCCACTAGTGTCTGGAGACCATCCACAGTACATGCCTGAGGTGTAAATTGATGTTTGTACTCCAAGTTTTATGCGTAACCTCTTCCCATTGCTTCTAGATCAATAACTAGGATCAAGACTCAGCATGGACAAAGAGAGTAAATGAAAGGAAATGGGTTATTCAGTGAAGAACCTGCAAAACCTTGCTAATATTTATCAAAAGGAATTAGGAGTATATGCATGTCTTGGTTACTTTTCTCTCATTGCTGAGACAAAATACCCAATGCCCAAAATGAAGAAAAGAAAGGTTTATTTAGCTTACAGTTTGTGGAGTTTTCAGTCCATACTTGGCTGGCTCCGAGGCAGAAGGTAGCAAAGCAACAAGAGCAAAGGGGGGAATGGCAGCTGAACAGCAAAGCAGCCAGAGCAAAAGGGAGGAATACTTGCAAGCAACCTCTTTCCCTCCCTTACATTGTAAACAGGCTACCCCCACCTAAGGGGCGTGTAGCTCTCACATAACTTCCATGCCCTCCTCTTCCACAGGCTCAGGATGTATACAAAGTAAGCACCCTGGCTTCCTGCTGAGTCACTTAGCCAAACCTCTAGACTCCCCAAGTTGACACAATGTATCAACCATAACAATGCAAATGAGCATATAACTTAAAAAACACATTAAAACAGGAGGCATGGACATAAAAGTCAAGATAAAGGCCAGAGAATTTACATAGAAAATTCTTAAGACTCAGGATTCAATATCCTGATAAAGATTCTAGGAATGGAAATTTGAATTCTGGAGTTATAATGGCTTATAGGAAATGGGTGGACACACCAGAAAAGCCTTGGCAGTGTATTGATGAAGGGGTCAGATGGCTTGGAGATTTACACACAATAGAACAGATTTATTATTAAGTGTAGAGAACTACTTTACTGATTTTTTCTTCTAGAAAGACCAGAAAAGTTTAATCACTAGAACAATGAGGAATATGCTCATGAGAGTAGCCCTGGAATTTGTGAAAATGTCCAGTAGTGGCTGTCCACCATAGTGGACTATGGAAAGTAAAGTTATGATAGTGTGCTTGCACATGTCCATGTGTGTAAGATTCTCTAAACATAGAATACAGGTGACAGCATCTCTCTTTGTTACCGACATGTTGGGTACATTCAAGTTTGAAATGAAAGGTATCTTACGTGTCTTTAGCCCTGCCTAAGAGACTATGATATTCCTAGAGGCAAATTACACAGCCAGAAAAGAAATTGCTTAGACTGTATACATCAAATAGGTAGAAAGTTGTTTAAGAAAATGGTGCTATTAGCTATCGTAAAACAAATCCTTGTTTCTTTCCAAGTTTGTCTATTCAGTCTGATCTTAGATAGAAGATGGCTAATTAAAAGACTATTGTTGGGGATATAGTTCAGCGTTTGAACACTGCATAGCATGCATGCAGCTTTGGGTTTCATTCACGGTTTAACAAAAGGGGGTGTTATAGGCATGCACCACTATCTCTGGCTCAATACAAGCTTTTAAACTAGTTATTCCTCCACCGTTTGCAAAATTCAGTTTTTGGTCATATCTGTGAAGGGTTAGGGTTAACCTAATAAAAATAGCAAGCAGCTGTTTTCTTGTAATAGGAAGGATCCATTAAGAGATCTCCAGGGTCAGGAGCTATACCATAGGGCATATATGCAGAGAGACAAAATGAACATCCAAACAGAAAGACTCACCTTCTAGGGTCACTGACATTTCCTGAAGGCCTTGCTGTCTCTGTGTGGTTTGCATTTCCAAGTGAATGACTGCTTTGCTAATCCAATGAACAGAGGAAAAAAACAGCTTCTGATCTCCTCCATATTTTCTTCTCAAGAGTGAGAAAAGACATTTCTGCAACTGTGTTAGATTTTACAGAACTGACCTCGTACCAGCTGTCACGCCTAACAACACACATATGAGCATTCTCTTTGGTCCACATCATCAAAATCAGGTATTAGTACACTTAAACATTTGCCAGTCTGAAGTTCTTGCAAATGTATTATGTCATGTCCTTAATCTCTCCAGTTTCAAATAAGCAGGACACATACCTTATTTGTATTCTCCACTCAAATTTCCTTCTCTCTAAATTGACTGTTTATATTTTTGGTGATTTTTTAAAAAAGATTGCTGTTTAGTTATTGTTTTTAAAGAATGTTTTAGCTTAAATACACATGGTTTCTCTTATATGAGAAAAACAAAATGAGAGACAGAGAGAAGTAGAAGATAAACAAGAAGTAAGATCTTTTTCAAGTGAAACAGAGGACAAGGGCTAGAGGGAGACAGAAGAAAGCAGAAGGGGAAAAAGAGTTGAAGGGAAAAACAATGGTTGAAATAGTTTTTGAGATGGGAAGGGGATCAAGAAATGAAGTGAGGAAACAGAGAGCTAAGGGGTAGGAGATAAAAATGGGAGAAAAGATAGAATTAAGGTATATATTTTGTGACTTGCCACGATAAATGTAATCATTATATGCTGCAAACATGTACTACTAAATTAAAAAAAAAATTGTTACTCGTATCAGAAACGCAATACCACCTCAGCACCATGCCTAATTTCCATATAAATAGGATCTAGTTCTATGTGTTCTAGCATATTTTATTAGTATAACTGTCTCCACTACCACACTAGGACAGTTAGTCACTGTAACTGAATTGCAAGTACAAATATATCATAGAGAAATCCTCTCACCCTGTTTTTGCTAAGAATCTTTTAAATGTATTAATGTTGTGTTCCTTTATTTATAGTTCAAAATTAATATATCAAATCTACAAAGAAATGTATATTATTTTAGCTTACTTTGAAGAGGACTAAAAGAATTACAATGTAGATTTTCTGATTTTTAGGAACAATTACATTTAGTTGCTTTATGTAGAATTACCTTAATACTTAATCATTTTAGTCATCTTGCGAAAACTTTAAAATTAAAAATCTCTTGACTCCTGATTTTATGAAAGGCATTACATGGTGATATTTTTATATCTTTTTGTAAATTTGAAAGTTTCAGGAAAAAAGCTTCAATTCAAACTCCAAAACTTAGATCAACTCTATGATAATATATAATAAAGTATAATTGTTTTATTATGCTTTTTTGTTGCATCCAGGATCTAGGTGAAGTTAGATGGGATTAATTTTCTTGCTGTTCAGTTTTTCTCTTGATATAGTCATTCTTGAGACATTAACTTTGCAGATCTGCTTCGGCGTGAAAGTCTTTCCCTACATTCCAAAGTGCCACTTAACACTGATCCCCACCAGAGTAACCCCCTCTGGCACATTCTAAACAACTAGATTATGCAGGTGATGTATCAGTCTGATTTTTCATTTCTTTTTCATTTGTTTCCCACAAATAATCCTGTATGCAGCCATATATACTTTCTGACAAACATCATCTACTTAACATGCTTTATATTTGCTATTAAATATTTACTAGACTAATATGTTGCAGAAAGTGATGTTTCATTCAAGGTTATGATTATGAGTATGTGTTATTCACAAAAAATTACCTAGTCTTTTTTCTGCCTTTGTGATCAAGAAGAGTAAGTTGGCAAACAGTCAATATCCGTGAGGTTAGTACTACTGGATTTTGAACAGGGTTATTAATATGCCTGTTTAGAAATGGAAATATAAATATTCACATGTGAACAGCCAGAAAAAGGGAAAGCTATAGAGCCCAAATTCTATTGATGAAAGTAAACACTCTTATTCCCTGTTAAACAAATCTCACAAAAATTGAGAAGATGCTAATGGAAACAAATTACTCATCATTTTGAAGAATTTTAGTAACTGAACATAAAATAATTATCAAGGAATTCCAATAATGCACTGATTTCAAGATGCATTTTTAAAAATTTGGGTAATTATCAATCGTCTGTACATATACATTATATACTTAGTATTTTGCAATGTTAAATGAACAGCAGATGTCTTAATGAAATTCAGATTTAATGTCTGAGTAAACTTAAATATTGTAATCAATTAGGTTTTGAACAGCACTCTCATCTGCAGAATTGAAACTAAAGCATCCACAACAGACAACGTTCTTTCAAAGTAACTGTTACATAATTGATGTGAGTAATCCATCTTGAGCATAATCTCTCTCAGTTACCAAATTTTATGAATTAAGGAACATCACTAAAATCAGTGTTACTGCTTTTTCTTTTTGTATTTTACTTTTGATACTGTAAATGTTCACATCATTGGAAAAAAACATTTTTATCCAATTTTCTTCCTCTTTTAAAGAAGGATAAGAAATTGTATTCTTTCCTCACATAAAGATATTTTGAGAATGGATATGGCCGTATTATCTAATAACATTATTCTTGAACTGAATTCCTCTCATATTAGGTGATCTTGTTGAATATCCGTATCTTTAAACATTTCGAATCACTGGAATAATGGTAATTTGTGTTGATAAAAAAGCTCCCAGAATGTGCTCTGAATCATCAAAGAAAGACAAGATTAGGTTCAGAATAGTTTTAGTTCCAAGTGACTCATCTGTCTCATTAATCTGCTAAATTAAGCCTCAAAGTCCTTCAGTGTATTTCTTCAGAGAAACTCACACTCCATAGAATTTTTATTAAATAATGTTAAAATAGGTCTCTCTAAAAAGTTTCGTGGCAAAATATGCATGTTAAAATAGGTTCACACTTTTCATGACCTACTACATGTGCAATTTTAAGCAACAGAAATCATCTCCATAAATACTTGCCTTTCTTTGTAAAACTGTGTAATAATGCTTTGTTTAAAGTGTTTTTTTTTGTTTGTTTGTTTTGTTTTTAAGTGCATACAATTTGCTTAACTTTGAGCCTGGAATTGTAGTACATACCTTCATGCTCTTAAATGCCATTATTTGCTTAATTACTCTCATCTATTATTTTAAGTACCTTCCATTATTTCCAATAATAAAAATGAATTCCTATTTACTGCCGTATCTGAATGAAATT
Organism: Chinchilla lanigera; assembly: GCF_000276665.1. Lineage (NCBI taxonomy): Eukaryota > Metazoa > Chordata > Mammalia > Rodentia > Chinchillidae > Chinchilla > Chinchilla lanigera. Next base: position 21,129,168 of record NW_004955404.1, on the reverse strand, counting down.
TCTCCTACTTACTGTTCAAAATAGAAATGAAATATTCATAGAACAAAAGCATTCTCAAATCCCATGGTTTTGCATTCTAGGCTGGCTATTTTTCAAAAAGTGTAGGTAGAGGAACCCCTACCTCAGGGAGGAGGACTGGAAGGGCTGCCTACCTCCACGTGGCACACAACATACATGTCCTATACAGCCATGGAGCTGTGGGAGCTAGCAAAACAAAGCAGAAGGTGGGAGAAACAGTGCCTGCATGGTTGCTATGGCTATGGGACAATGGGGCTGACAACATGCAGTTAGGCCCACAGAGATGTTCCAAATAGCCAGGATGGCCCGCTCCTCTCTTTGAGGCAGGTTCTGAAGGATGTGAGAGGACCACCCCAGAAGCAAATAGTCAAAGTGGATAAATTGATTGATGGCAGTCGCTCACATGATTTGGGAGAAACCCAGGTGACTTGCTGGAGCAAGTCCCTAAATGGACAACCTATCTAGACTTCATAACTGTTGTACATGAAACAGGCCCCTGAGTGGGCTGACACTATTGCAACACGGTTTGGGTTCAATATAAACTAGGAAATGGCAGTTTAAACCATGAGACCATTTTTCAGTTAAATTGTTTGTGCTTAAAATAGAGAAGGTGGAATTAAATCCCTTATATTCTAGCCTTTTTTATTTTTTTAAAGAGCCCAGAAACTATGGTATTTAGAGTGGGTCTAGAGGAAGAGAAAGATATCTTTGATGACCAAGTCATCAAAGTACAACTTACACTTTCTCTTCTGTAAACTGACATATTAATATAACATTTGTATTTATAAGTTTTAAAAAAATCTCAATTTTGTTTTTAAAAGAAATCAAAATTAAATTATTTGTATAATGAAAAGCTTGTAATAATAACAAGCATTCTTTTGATTTGGTGCCCAAAGAATGAAATTTTTGTGCCCCTTTCATGTACTCAGCATCATGAATAATTGATAAAAATTATAGGATAGAAATATGAGACATTCTGGCCATTGAAAATGTGTAATGTGATTAAATGAAACAAATACAAAAGAAATTTCCAGAATGTCTTGATTACCTTTCTCTCATTGCAAAATATTTACAAAGTACCTGATGCCCAAAATTAAGGAAAGAAAGATTTGTTTAGCTCACAGTTTGTGGAAGCTTCAGTCCATACAGCACTGTGTTTTGTATTCTGGGTGCTGATTGGCTCAGTGACCATAGCATCACTTTGTTTGCTCTCCTGCACTGTACCGATACCTTCGTCATCTCTGCTTGTCTACTTCACATTGAGTACCCATATAGAATTTTACATGTTATTGAAGTTACGTAGGTTTAAGGGTGTAGAAAGTGTTTAAGAGCTTATGAAGTGTTTATAAGAGTGTGGGAAAGGTTAATAAGAGAGAGGGAAATATTTATAGGAATGTAGGAAGGGTTAATAAAGTCTTAAAACATATATAAATAATAAGATAAATATAACACCCCTACTTCATGGATTTTCACTTATTGTGGAGTTCTTTGGAACGTAACTTCTGCAATAGGTGAGGGATGAGGGATCATTTTATATATATATAAGTTATATTTATACTGGAACAGTTTGTAATAGCTAAATCTTGGAAATAGCCAAAATGTGAATCAATTGATGAATGTGTAAATAATTACTTTTTTAGACAATGGAGTTCTATTCTGCCATAAAAAAGGATAAGCTTGAGACTTTTCCAGCTAAATGGATGGACCTTGAGACCACACTCTTAAGTAAAATAAAGCAGGTACACATATTTAAATATCACATTGTTTCTCTGATGTGAGAAACTGAAACTGTAAATAAGGACCACAACATATAATAGATAATTGTGAAATAGAAAGAAAATGTTCAAATGGGTAGAAGAATTAGGGGGGAGGGAAAAGGAGGAAGAGAAAAGAAAAAGATAATAAAATAAGGAAAAAGAGGAACAAAGCTTTTGTAAGTGGGGTTGGGAAGAGGGGTTAAAGGGAAGGTAGGGGTATGGGAAGGATACAGGAATATAGATATATCATGTAGAAGTTCAAATTTCCTGTCATGAATGTGATCATTATATATATCTAAAATATACCAATAAACTTAACTGATATAAATTTAAAAAGAAATAAAAAGAATTAAAAAGAAAGATATAAATTTAAAAGAAATAATAATGAGATGAAAATGCTAATTACCCGGGTTTGAGCAATATATATTGCATATATTTATACATGCAATGAAATATCACAATATACTCTATATGCATGTACCATTATTATGTGTGAATTTAAAAGAAAAAAATGACAAGAAGTTTAGGAATGCAGTAAAGAATAACCATTTCTGATTGTTGTACTGATGTCAGATTAGTATCATGCTAGCTTTCTGTACTAAATCTCATCAAAGATTTAGTAGAAGAATATCTCTCAAGAATAACTCAGAAACAAAAGTAACATCTTTATGTAGCTTAAATAGATTCAAAACTCTCTTTATCAGGTGTCATGAATGGGCTATATGAAGGTCCCAGCAAGATGATGAGGTGAAAGCTAAATTTAACTTTATTCCTTTTTCTTCTTTTGTTGCTCCATATAAAAATTTCCTGTGTCATCTCAGGTGTACCAAAGGGGATATACAAATGCAATACAGAATGTGTGTCATTCGGTTAAGGAATTTAGGTAAACTGGTGTTTGCCAGTTGAGCTCTCCCTTGGTCTTTGTTGTTCATTTTCTCTTGCTCAAAGTCCCCGAAACTGAAGATGTCTTTTTTTTTTTTTCTTTTTTTTTTGCAGTGCTTCTTTTGGCCAACAGTTAAATGGGACAAAAACTGACAGAATCATCGTTAGCTTGAGTACCAAAAATATGAGTCTTCTATAATGTCTCTGTGATTCAGGTCTTCCTCCATATTTTATACTTTATTTACAAATCTTTTTTGGTAACATTCCCTAGGAGATGAGTATTCTCTTCAGAAGATTTGGGGAAAATGTCCCTGAGAGCCACAGCTATGAAATAATGAATAATTGAGAACTAGAACTGAGAAAAGAAGGTCAACTGGAATGAAGTTGCAATGTTGCCCTCAGTCAATTTCACAAAGTGCTTTGCAGGAGAAGTTGCCCACAGAGATTCCCTTCCCACATGCCAGCATCAATCAGTCAGTTGATATAGGTTGTTTTTAGGAAAAATAAATTACCTTGTATTGAGTAGTTCTTTCCATCTAAGGTCAATTTCCCAAAGGGGCAGTTACATGAGTCTTCAGCAACCAACGCTCTTGAGGAAAGAACAGGGGCAGGGCATTCCTGACCCATTTGTACCCTTTATCTACTTCAAAACATAGCAGATCTCCCCAGTAGCTGTGCCTCTGAAAGTTTACTATTACATAACATTTTAAAACCATACATCACATCATTTTAATCCTAGACATAAATCCATCCATGAATAATTTCCTGGAAGACCAGAATAGTTTGAACAGTAATAAAACAGTTGAAAAGATTTTATGATACTGCTTGGGAAAAGCAGTGTTTGTCTCATAAAATACCGAGAAGTATGATCCCATGTTAAGTGAATTAGCCCCTAATATCACTTAGAGAAAACTAGTTCTGCCCTCACTTAGTACAATATTCTATGCTCCTACTCTCAATTTTTAAAATTATTTTGCACTAATTTCACTTTTCCCTTCAATTATACCTTTTACTACACTTATTTCTCTTTCTCTGCTTCTCTCATTGGACTGTAAACTCTACAGAAAGAATGCTCTTGTCCAAAGTTCACCTCTGACCTTCACTGTAATTGATTACAGCACTGACTCTGAAGAGATTTTGAAAATGTGAAAGTATTCTGTAGATGTGATCATAGCAATGTGTGATTTACATATGTGTGACAGGGTTTTATACTTGGATTATCCTATATTTAAAATGAGAAGACTAGATCTCAACATACTTACCCATCAGCCACTGGCTATTTAACTTTGAAACTTCACTTAACATTTTGGGACTTACATGGGTGAGACTCATGCCCATCTTGATAGTCTGTATTAAGGCAAATTCCGCAGCAGTACATCATAAAACCAGTCTTCATAAACTAGCTTTTTGAAAGTAAAACTGGTCACCAGGGAAGTGTCAAGATGTGTGATGGCTCAATGAGGAAGGGTGCAAACCAGCAAGGGTGCAATTTTATGAGACGTCCACTTTCAGCCTGACCAGTTAGTAAAGCTTTGAACTAGACATTATATCTTAGCATTTTCCAGTCAGAAGGCAAGACAATTAGACTTCATATTCCCATGAAAGCAAACCTCTGTCTTTCCTACAAATGTTACCCCTGAATAGCATGGGGGAAATATTCTTGGTCACAGCTATCCAAGCAAATGCACCTAGTAGCCCAGATCAATTCCCTGAAGTGTATGGTAGCTGGAGCGGTTGGAATAGACAATCAGGACATGCTAGGAATAAGTACCCCAAAACATTAAAATATATCTAAGAACATCTACTTAGCACAATGGCAGAATCTACTAAGTCCCTCCAAAAGGAACTGGTTTGATGTGTCAGCAAATTGTGTGGAGTTCCTTGTGAACACCCAACAGGTCAAATCTACTTAGGTTGACGGGGGAAGGGGAACTGCTAACCCCAAGGAACCAGAACATCTTGAAGATGGGATATTTTACCAACTCAAACAGAGACGGGCCTTACTGGGAAAATCAGGAAGCTCCCTGTAAGACAATGAGACAAAAGTTAATAACTGAGCCTGTCATCATGCCTTGTTAACCTGAGAGAGACATCTGTGCTCAGTGGAGCACTATGCTCTTGTTATTCCTCAGTAAATCTGGATGTCTGAGTCAGTTTGGTGCTTCACTTTGGTGAAGTCTCCTGACTCCCTCTGTCTCTTGCCTCTTCATTCATCCCTCTCTCAGGGGTTACCTCCCGGAAGGTGGCAAAATTGCATTAATTTACAGGGTACACTGGTACAGATTCCACAATAATCTAGAAAAGTATCTGCTTCCAGCAAAAGCTATTCATGTCAGCATCTTTTAAAACATCAATTTCCCTTACTTGTCCTATTAAAGTATTTGTAAGAACTTTATTTTTTACAGGGACTATGCTTTTGGAAAAACTAAAATAAACTTTATAAAATAAAACATATTATTAGGAAAATCTGTTCATAAAATGTGTCATAAATATTGGAACAACGGAGAAACTACAAACTAGCTGAAGAAACTTTTATTTATTTACTTAGGGAGTCTATCAAAGTGTCCCATTGCTCAGTGAATTGAGGCTAATGGAAGATGCAGCAAAGTCTCAATTACTGACTCCAGGCTTCATTTCCTTCTGTTTCCACTACCCGCTGAATGGAAGGAATGGAAAAGAACATTGCACGGAGTTGGGCAAAGCAAAATGTGGGAAAAATAATTAAAAGGGTTTATAATTAAGAAACAAAAATTAGAAAAAAACCGATGCTTAAAAGTATGCATCATTCCATTTTTAATAATTGCCATCAAAATAAAAATAAATATATATATTTGATTTTTTTGCTTTATTGCAGAGAACTGCTCTCAAACATTAACTGACTGATTGATTGTTTTGCTTGTTAAGCAATAGAAGGCATCTTCTCCTGGGAATTCAGGTATGTGATTTTTAACATCTATTCTATAAATCATTGTCTTTTTTTCCGTTGAATGTTGCAACAAAATAACAATATAAAAATCAAATAGAATATACATTGGTAGAGATCTAATTTTTCCACACATTACAATTGTAAAATATTACCAGAAAAAGACATTTTTTTTTTTAGGAATAAAAAGCCATCTGCTAAAGCTGCCCAGACATCTTTAAAACAGGAGCAATACAAAATAAATGGGAATAAATCACTACACATAATCCTTTAGTTAAGAGAAAGTAGCAAACAGGATGAAATTTTAAAGCTCCTAAATTTGAACCTCTGGGATTGGAATATTTTTGTGCAATAAAGCAGCACTGTTACAAATCTATTCTTTATAAATCTAACCAATAATGTCCTTAAAGCAAACACTTGCTTTATGTCAACCCTTCACAAAGACGGAAAATCACAAAAAGTATCTCATAGCACAGATTCACTTAGATAGAAACAAGTAAAGATAAGAAATATAGCAAATTTTTCTGGAAGCTTTGTCAAACACATCTTTCAGAGCTGAATGGTTTTATCTGAAAATGGCTCTGTAATATTTTTTGGAATGTTTACTATTCATCAGAAAAATGAGTGTTTCTATAAAATTTAACAAAAGAGAAAATTAAATGTTATACTTGTAATGAATACTCCATTAGCAAAATGGGAAACATAAACAGTTCTGAATTGCTTTCAAATGAACAAGTGAATAAAAGGTAGGGTCCACTGTTGCTTGTTTTGGCAGAGAGGGAAAACTTAATTTTCATTTTCATGGTTTGTTAAATGTTAAAATATCTTGAGGAAACATATAAAGAAGGAACCATTTAAAATCATTCCTTAACATAATGGTAAATTTAATGTTTTATATCAATTGCTAAAACTAAAGAAATTCTACCTTGAAGATGGTGACAGGCAAACACACTAATAATAGGCAATTACTAAGCCTTAGGCTTTATTACTATGTACTATGGTACTGGTGAAGGGAAAGGAAGAAATTATTAAAAGAAACTGTATGTCATAATTAAATATCATGTTGGATATACATCTTTTAAATGCATTTTTCCAAATAAAGAGGCTAACTCTTACAGCTAGTGTACTAAGTATAAGAATTATGTTTATTTAATTATCAATTTTATTACTTTTTTGTTTTATTTTTCTATTACTACATGCTTGCAGTACATAAGCCTTATGTTCCTTCTGGGGAGATGGTATATATGCCTAACACATTTTCATTATTTCCCCAGACCTTTCCTATCCACTGAGACATCTGTTCTCTCCCTGCCCTCTATCTCTCTCTAACCCTTTCCCATTTCAGAAAGTTCTATCTCCATCTTTAATATTACTTTTATTTTGCTCTTTATTTATATTTTGAATCTCTCCTATAAAAAACTATGCAATATATAAATTTGTGTATCTGATTTTGTTTCATTTAACATTGTGGTCTCTGAGTACATCCATTTTCCTACAAATGACTCAAGTGTCTCTTCTTTGTGGCAGAGTAGTACTCCATTGTGTGTATTATTCATTCATCTTTTGATGGACAAACATATCGCTTTTAAGATTTAGCTATTGTCAGTTGTTCTGCTGTAAACATGGGTAAGGATTTATCACTGTGAAATGATGCCTTTTTCTCTTTGGGAATGATACATAGAAGGGGAATACTTGGGTCTAATGGGATTTCTAGTGTTAGATTTTGCAGACTCTCTGTACTGATTTCCGTAACTGATTTTGTGGCTTACAATCTCGCCAGCAGTGAAGAAGGGATCCTCTTCACTTGCAGCTATGTTGGCATTTGTTGTTAATTGATTTTTTTATATTGGCCATTCTTTGTAGGTAGAATGAAATCTTGGTGTTGTTTTAATTTGCATTTGTGTAGTAGCCAATGAGGTTGAACATTTCTGTATTTATTGGCCACTTGAATTTCTTCTTCTGGGAAGTGACCATTCACTTCACTTGTGCATTTTGGATGAGGTCTTTTACTGGGGGAATCTCATTTTTTGTGTTCTTAGTATATTGCAGATATTAGTCCTCTGTCTGAGGAAAAGCTGGCCTAATTTTTTTCCATGCTGTAGACTGTCTCTTCATTCTGCTGCTTGTTTGTTTTGCTGTGCAGAAGCATATCGATTTGATATGATTCCATGTGTTGACTTTTTGTGCAAATGTGGTTTTCTTAAGAAAATCCTTGCCTATACCCATGAGTTCAAGAGTTTCTTCTGTTTTATCTTTCACCTGAGTAAGTGATTTGTTTTGAAGTTTAGGTCTTTGATCCATTTTTATTTTAATTCAGTATATGCTGAAAGATAGAATTTAATCTTCTGCTGTTTTTGTCATTGTAGCTTTGTAAAATAACTTCTTGTCTGCGATTGTGATTCATCTTGTCTTCTTCCTGTTACCCAGCATTGCTTGTGCTATTTTGGATCTCTTCTGATTGAATATGAATTTTAATATTGTTTTTTCAAGTTCCGTGAAGAATGCTATCCGTATTTTGATTGGGATAGCATGAAATCAGTACATGTTTTGTAAACATGCCATTTTGGGTGTATTGGTTTTGCCTTTCTAGAAACCGAATAACTTTCCTTGTTGTCCTCTTCAAGCTCCTATATGAGAGTACTATAGATTTTGTTGTAGAGGTCTGTCTCTTTCTTGGTAAGATTAATTTCTATGTATTTACTTTTTCTTGATGCAGTTTCGAATGATAATGTTTCCCTAATTTCTTTCTCAGTGAGTTCATTATTTGTGTAAAGGAACACTATTGATTGTTATGTGTTGGCTTTGCATCTTACTACACAGCTGAATTTTTTTTTTTTTTTTTTTTTGGTTTTTCTCCGGTACCGGGAACCGAATTCACGACCTTGCGCTTGCCAGGCAGGCGCTTTTGCCGCTGAGCTAAACCCCCAGCCCCTACACAGCTGAATTTGGTTACTAATTCTAGAAGCCTTTCGGTGGACTTTTGGTCTTCTAGGTAGAGGATCATGTCAACTGCAAATACTGATAATGCTACTTTTTCCTTTCCGATACATATCTCTTTTTTCTCTCTTCCCTAATTACTCTTGGTGTTGTGAGTAGCATATTAAATGGAAGTAAAGTAATGTACATTCTTTACTTGCTCCTGATTTTAGAGGAAACAGTTCAGGTTTTCCCCATTTAATATGATGTTGGCAGTAGGTTTGCCAGCAATAGCTTTCATCAGATTGATGTAAAGTTCTTCGAACCTGTTTTTTCTGTGTTTTTATCATGAATGAATGTTGGATTTTATTGAAGGAATTTTCTGCATCTATTGAGATGATCATATGATTTTTTATTTTTCTTCTGTTTATATGATGTATTACATTTACTGAGTTTTATATGTTTAAACCTTCTTGCATACCTGGGATGAAACCTACTTGGTTATGATGTATAAAATTTTTCATAATTTGTTGCATCCTACTTGCTACTATCTTTTTTCATTTAATAAAAATAATAAAATTTTGTGATCAAATAATAAGAGAATAGCAATAGTTATTACACTGTGTATCATTATCTATAAACTAGTTACTCATAGTACAAGACACAAACCAAAATAATTCTAAGATGAAGTAAGATAAACTACAAGTAAAAATGAAACCAGTTACCATATATGTTGAAATATTTTTAAAACAATGGAATTTGTATCTGGGTGCAAGATTTTTGCATCTGTATTCATTAAAGAGATTGGTTTATAGTTCATTTTTTTGATTGGATCTTTGTCTAGTTTTGGAATCAAGATAACGACAAATCCAGGAGTGACTTTAGTAGTACTCTTTACCTGTGAATTTCACTAAAGACCTTGAGGTGTACTTTCGTTAGAGCTAACCTAAAGTTTTTATAGGGTTCAGCAGTGCACTCCTTACCTGGGCTTCACAGTTGATAGGTTTTTGAAATTTCTGCTTCATTCTCATTGCTTTGTTTTGGATTATTACTTTTCAGTTTGAAATTCTTCAGCAGGCTTTTTTTTTTTTTTTTTTTTGGTTTTTCTCCGGTACCGGGAACCAAACTCACGACGTTGCGCTTGCCAGGCAGGCGCTTTGCCACTGAGCTAAATCCCCAGCCCCTCAGCAGGCTTTTCTATGTGTATTGAATTTACTATGATCTTTCTCCCTCATTCTTTTAAGATAGTATAAATGACCATTTTTCAAATATTAAAGACCTAACAGCTTTGCCCAAGCATCACTCAGGCAGCGTATTTATGTACTCACTGTCCTTGTCTCTTGGGGAAGGGTCATTTCAATCAGTTAATTCTTGTAGTGAATAAATTTGATAAAATTGTTGTTTACATGATTCTTATTACATTATTTTATAAAAATGCAATTTTTGGTCATCCTGTATTTAAATAATTGGACTGGAAAGTTAAATAAACTTGCAATGACCAGACAAATAAAAATGTTTTATAAAACAAGTTTCTTCCTTGAATTGATTGTGTCATTTTTATGCTTGATATTTCCCTATCTAAGTTTATGAAGAAGATTGTGCTTTGATTTTTATTTTACATAATGTTCTGGTCAGATTTTGGCTTCAAAATTATGCTGGCATTGTATTTATGTTGCAAATGTTTCCTTGCTACAACTTTGTCCCCCCAAGATAGATGCCATTTCTTCCTTAAATATTTGATAGAATTCACCATTGAGATTGAATCTGAATTTGAGGATTTTCTTTAAACAGATTTTAAAATTTGATTTATATCTTTAATAGTTATATATCTCAATTTTGAATTTTCTCTTGATTCATATTTAGCATTCCTTGCATAGAGCATCTACATTTTCTAATTTACTAGCATGATTATTTTAAATTGTATCCTCATCATTGTTTTACAACCTACAAGTACTGCACGACATTATATCTGCATTGTGATACCTTCTCTCTTTTTTGTTATCAACATTGTCCTGGTGATATAGGGTAAAGAATATCCCAGCCTGTTAGACGTTTGGTATGAGTGTGTATTCTCTAAAATTGAAGAATGTATTTTAGGAACAATAGAAGTTAAAATTAGGATGTATTTATTGGGGGAAAGAAAGCTTTTATCCCAAAGAGAACCAGGAGACCCGAGTGGGTTGCAGAGGACCGTGCATTTTCTAGGGATTTTTATAGAGTAAAGCCATAATGTGAGGCAGGTCCAAGGGGGAAAACAAGGGAAATCGCATGGTAGGCATGAGGTGGGACAAAACTATGGTCAGCCAACAAGATTACAAGCATACTTGCTCATGTAGAATTGATTAAATCAGGATCAAATAATGGAGCAAGTTAAGTAGCAAGCAGGCATGCATACAGAAGACTGGCTGCTCCTGTAAGAGGTTGAGTTAATGACTCTTCCTGGCTTCCACAAGGTGATAGATACCTATTTAGAATATCAATCCCTGATGTTTACCCTTAGGGAAGTATGTGGGTGCATTTGTTTGATCTTTTGTCTTGAGGTCTGGCCCACTGAGCAGGTGCCTGTCTCCCTCACAGTTACAAGGCAACTCCGTTTCTGCACTGGCTCCTTTGAAGACCTACCCCTATCTGACCGCCTGTACTATTTCTATCTAACTTAGCTCCCTACAACAGTGGCATCGTCAATTATTTTAATCTTTTCATAAAGCCTATTTTTGTCTTTGTTTATTCTTGCTCTTTGTTTCCTGTTATATTATTTTCATTTAAATAATTTTTATTACATATTGTGCCCAATATTCTCTTTCACACATCCTTAATGACTAAGTTGATTTCTATCTTTAGTATTTTCTAATATTTTTGTTGAAAATTGTGCTTTTCCTTTAAGCGTGGCTTTGCTCCATGTTGAAAATTTAAATACGCTCCATTTTTCTCATCTTATTATTTTTTCTACCAAATCTTATGGAGAAGTGCGTTTCTTAATTTCCAAACATTTGGAGAATTTCTAATCATCCTTTAACTTCAATTTAATTTCACATCTAGTAAGATAATGTACCACTTTAATTTTTGAGGTTTACCGAGATCTATTTTAAGCTCACCGTTGGATCATCAATGATAAATGTTCAATAAGCATTTAAAAATTAGGGGCCTATTCTTCTGTAGGTAAATGTTTTTATTCTATCTTGCATTAGTAACTTTTAATAAGTGAGAGAAGCTTTAGGTTTCCTGTTGTTGTTGCTTCTTTTTATTGTTATTGTAGTTTTGTGGTATGAATGGCAAGTGATAGGTATATACGTGGGGTAACAAAGTGCGACAGTTTTGTTTGCTTAAAAATATCTTTTCCCATTTTTAAAGATTGCTTCCCTACGTGTCGAATTTCAAATGAGCAGTTATTACTTGAGATTTTAAAACTACTATTTTGTCTTCTAACATTCAGAATTTCTTTTGTGATGTCAACTGCTTATCTCATGCATTTTAATATGTCATTCCCTCCTTGTCCCTACCGTTTATGCCACTTTTACACTGTCTTCTTTACCGTTATTGTTATTATTAATGTCATTATTGTGGTTGTTATTATTTTGGCATCTTAAATAAGATGCAGTTAAGTGTGTTTTCTCATTATACATTTGCAGCTTAACAATTTACTGAGCTTTTATAATCTCCAGCTTTTATTTTTCAACTTTGATGTTACCCTTGTACTCATACGTATGGTTATTTTTTGTTGTTGTTGTTGTTTTCTGGTACCTGGAATTGAACTCATGATCTTGCGCTTGCCAGACGGGCACTGTACTGCTGAGCTAAATCCCCAGCTCCCCATACTAATGTTTATATATTGTACTTCATTCTTTCTTTGTTCCTCTTCTGAAACTCCAATGATACATTTAACGTATCTTTGCACATTAGTCACTATATCTCTAACCATGTTTTCATATTCTTGAATCTTTGCATCATTATTATTCTACATATTTTCTTCAAATTTATATTCCTTTTTCTCTGTGTACATATGAACTGTTCAAATATCATGGGATTGGGGCTGGGGATTTAGCTCAGCAGCACAGCGCCTGCCTGGTAAGCACGAGGTCATGAGTTGGACACCCGGTACTAGAAAAACAAACAAACAAAAAATCATGGAATTTTATTGTTTTCCAACTATACAATTTTATCTTCAAAATTTCTAGTTTTATGTAAATATTACCAAGTTTATTTTTGTTTCTTGGACCTAGTAAGTAGTTAATTTATAGTGTCTCTATAGCAGCTTCACTATATACCTTTGCCATACTGTTTTGGGTCCTGCATATTTGTGTCCATTGTGACTGGTTGTATTTTGTTTGTTTTCAGATATCCTAAGTGAAATACATACACATACTTTAAACTTTAGATGTTTTACCGTCTTGCAGAAAATACTTATACTAATTTTCTGCACAAAGATAGGGTATTAGACAATTGCAATAAGCTTCACAATTTGAGCAATCATTCCAAACTGAAGTCATTTTAACATGGTTTTTAGATTCTATAGAGTAAGAATATTTTTTACCTATTGTTTTTACTGGAATGTACATTTAAACTTTTCAACATGAGCACCAGTAGTTTACTGACTGGCTCATTTTCCCTCCCCAACTTTTATTAGGCATTGTCAAATTTTATTTCTGTTTATCACTTTCCATGTTGAGAATGATTTGTCTCTCTACTTCTTATTATCTATCGTTTATTTTTCTCTTTATTTCTACTTTGTCCTTGTATAAGAGAAACATTGTGATACTTAAACTTTTCTCACTGATGTGTTTCATGGTCTCACAGTCCACCCGTTTTGCTACAAACCACTCAAACTAAGCTTCTTCATGGCATTATAGTACTCCATGAGGTAAACATTACATTTACTTTAGCCGTTAATCTGTGGGTGAACATAAGGGCCACTTCTAACATTTAGCTGTTCTGAGTTGTGCTGCTATATACATGGACATGCACATATCTCTGTAATACAATATCTTTAATTTTTTCTGAGAATACCTAGAAGTGCAATGCCTGGGTCAAATAGGGTTTACAGTTTTAGATTTTTGAGGAATTTCTGTTTGAGTGCATAGTGGTTATACAGTTTACATTTTCACCACCAGTTCCTTTTTCCCCATAGCCTCTCCAGTACTTGTTATTATTTGATTTCTTGGTGTCAGTCAATTTTTCTAGGGTAAGATAGAATCTTTGAGTATTTTACATTACATTTATCAAGTGATCATTTTTTTCATGTATTTGTCCTGCTTTTGTGAAATATCTAATCATTTTATTTATCCATTTTTTTGATTGGGTCTTATTTTGGGGTTGTCTACTCTTTTTTAGTTGTTTATATACCTCGATATGAACTCTGTCTGAGGAATTGAAGGCAAATTTTTTTCTTCATTATTTTTTCTGTTCTTTAGGCGGTTTTTTCACTCTGTTGTGTCTGCAGATAAAGTGTTTTTTGTTTAATAGTTAGTACTTTGATCTATTTTTATTGTAGTTTAGTACATGATTAGAGATATGGATTTCAATTAAATCTTGTGCCTGTGAGTAGCCAGGATTCCCAAGAGAATTTAATAAACAGGCTCTCTTTCATTGAGTGTGTGTTTCTTTTGGACCCTTTACAAATGAGCACACAGTTGAGTGTACTTGAAGTTGCTTCTGCATTCTCTATTCTGTTCCACTCATGTTTGTGTCTGTTTTCATGTTGGTACCATGCTGGTGTTTTTCACAGTAGCTTTGTAATGTAATTTCAAGTCCAGGCCCATAATGCCTTTCATTTTACTGTTTTAAGCCAGGATTGCTTTTGTTGTTCTGCTTCTCCTCTGGTTCCATCTGAATTTTATGATTGTTTCTGTAAAGAATGCTGTTGGAGCTTTGATGGGGATTGTATGAAAACCTGTTTATAAATTTTAAATATATTGTCATTTGATTGTATTAGTTCATCCTATTCAGGAGCAAGGGGTGTGTTTCCATTTTATGATGTCATCATTAATTTTCATATACAGAGTACTGTAGGTTTCATTTTAAAGATCTTTTACTTTGTTGGTTATATTAATAACTTAGTATTCAATTGGAGGAGGCTATTGTGAATATTTTTCCTTAATTTCTTTCTCAGTAGGTTCATTATTTGTGTACCTGAGCACTACTGATTTTGAGTGTAGATTTTGTATCCTGCTAAATTACTGAATTAGGTTATTAATTCTAAACATTGCTTGATAGATTTTTTGAGGTTTTCTGCATAGAGTATCATGTCATCAACAAGTAATGATAATTTGACTTCTTTCTTTCCTATACATATCCCTTTCATATCTTTTTAACCTAATTGACCTTGCTAATATTTCAAGTACTATGTTCAACAGGAGTAGTAAAAAAGAATATCTTTTTTTTGTTGTTTCTGATTTTAGGGGAGGAGCTTCAGTTTTTCTACATTTAATATGAGGTTGACAGTAGAATTGCTAAAAATGACATATCAAATGGAAAAAATGTCCTTCTATAATTATGTTCTTTGGTACTTTATCATGAAAGTATGTTGGATTTTGTCAAATACTTCTTCATCTGTTGAGATAATCATGAGAATTTTGTCCTTGATTCTACTTATGTATTACCTTCATTGAGTTACATTTGTTGAGTCGTCCTTACATCCCTGGGAAGAAGCTTACTTGGTTCTTATGTATGATTTTCCTGAAGATTTGTTGCACTGTTTGTCTCTAGCTTGCTGAGGATGTTTGCATCTATATTCATTAAAGAGATTAGCCTATAGTTCACTTTTTGGTTCGATCATTTTCTAATCTGGGAATCAAAGCAGAGGTAGCTTCCATTAATGACTTCCCTGTCAATTTCTTTAAATTCTTCAAGAGTATTGCTATTAGGACTTTCTCAAAGTTTTGTAGAATTAAAAAGTAAACCTGTCCAGACCAGGTTTTTTTCTGCATTGCTAGATTATTTTTCACTGCTTCAATTTCATTGACTGTTATTGGATTATTCAGAGTTTTTAAATCTCCTCGGTTTAAACTTTACAAATTATATGTCTCTTGAAATCTATCCATTTCCTCCTTATTTAACTCTTTTAGTAGTACATACATGTCATACCTATTGATCATATTCATAATAGAGAATTTGTACCTGTATATATCTGTTTTTTTTTAAATTCAGTGCTTCAACCACTCTTCTCCCCATTTACAAAAGCTTTGCTTCCACTTTTTTGTCCATTTTTCCCTCCCCCCATACTCCTTTCCATTTGAACATATTTTTTCAACTTTCTCCTACATTATGCTCCTTATTTACCCTTTCAGTTGCTTATATAAGACAAATAGGGTAATATTTAAATTTGTATGATTTATCTCACATAAGATTATGGTCTCAAGATGCATTCATTTCCCTACAAATGACTTGAAGTTATGGTTCTTTATGGCAGAGAAGTACTCCATTGTGTTTAAATGCCACATTATTCTTATTTATTAATTTTTAATGGGTACAGGGGCTGTTTCCAAGATTTAATTGTTATAAATTGTGCTGAAATAAACATGGATATGTACATATCACTGAGGTATGATGCTTTTAACTCTTCCAGGAAGACACTCAAAAAGGCAATGACTGGGTCAATTAGAACCTCTAGTTTTAGATTTTTGAGGCTCAACATACTGATTTCCATAGTGGTTATACCAGTTTATGCTTACACAAGCAATGGAGAAGAGTTCAATTTTGTCCACAGCCTTTTCAAAACGAGTTATTGGTTTTCTTGATGATAGCTGCTCTTTCTGGAGCAAGATGGAGTCTCAGTGCTGTTTTAATTTGCATTTCTCAAATGACCAACGATATTGAACATTTTTCACACATTTATTTGCTGTTTGTATTTTTTTCTTTTTTTTTATTTTAAGGAGAGTTGTAAATGATAAACAAACAAGCAAAATTAGAACAGTAGAAAGTTACTTATTTCAGATGCCCATATTCAGATAGTGGCTTTAAATTTGAAGGGACTGAACTTTGTTTTTTTTTTTTTAGTTCTTTAAATGTCCCACATACAGGAGTAGCTGCTAAAACTTTTTGCATTCTATGTGTTGTCTCTTGACTCTGGTAATGGTGATGGTGATGGTGATTGTGTGCAAAATGTTTTTGACTTGACAAGATTCTAGTTATTGATACTTTGAAAGATTTCCTGTGCTTTCTGAGTTTTGTTCATAAAGCTTTTGGCTGCACCTAAACTTTCTAAATTTTTACATATTCTATTCTGGTATTTAAATTTTGATCCATTTCAATCTTAGTTTAGTGTCTCTTTGAGAGGTCTCTAAGTTCAACTTTTGGCATGTGGAAAGCCAATTTTCCCGACGCCATTTATTAAAGAGACTATCTTCTTTCTGGTGAAGGTGTTTGTCAAAGATAATGTGGCTGAATGTGCTTGGAGCTGTCTCTGCATCTACTATTCTGTTCCATTGATCTCTAGATCTGTTTCTTGGCCAGTATCATTGGTTTTATCATGGTAGCTTCGTAATATAAATTTTAATATGGGATTATGATGTCCTCTGCCTTGCCCTTATTGCTCAGAAGTGCTTTTGCTATTCTACACTTCTTCTGGTTCTGTACAGAGTTACGATAATTATTTTTACTCTGTGAGATATGTTATTGGTATTTTCATTGGAGTTGCATTAAATTCGTACAACAATTTTGGAAATATGGCTGTTTTCACTGTATTTGCTCTGCCTGTCCAACAACAGGGGATATCTTTCATTTTCTGATATCCTCTTCAATGTATGTTACAGAGTACCGTAGTATTAAATAAATAGGTCTTTCATACCTTTATTAGCTTAATTTCTAAGTATTTCATTTTTCAGGCTACTGTGGAAACTTATTTCCCTAATTTCTCACTTAGTGATTTCATTATTCATGTATAGGGATGCAATTAATTTTTGAGTGTTCTCATTGTATCCTGCTGTGCTGTTGAATTTGATCGTTAATTGTAGGACTCTTTTGGTGGACATTTCGCTGGTATCTTATGTACAGTCTTATGTCACCAGCAAATAATGATAACTTAATTTCTTCTTTTTGTATACACATTCCTTTTATTTCTTTCTGTTATCTGATTGCTCTGTCTAATGTTTACAGAATCGTATTGAACAAAAGTGGTGATAGTGAGCACCCTTGTCTTATTCCTGATTTTAGAGTGAAATGCTTCAATTTTTGAGCATTTGGTATGATGTTGGCTATTGATTTGTCATAGAAGACTTTTATCTAATAGAGATGAAGCCTTTCTCTTCTAGTTTTCTGTTGGAAAAATAAAAAACTTTCTTTTCCCAATCATGAATTATTGTTGGAATTTGTCAAATGCTTTTTCTGCATGTATTGAGATAATCAAGTGGCTTTTGTCCTATATTCTGTTAATGTGATATATTATATTTATTGATTTGCATGTGCTGAACTACTCCTGAATTCCTGAGGTGACTTCTGCTTGATCATGGTTATAATCTTCTTGATGATTTGCTCTATTTCACTTGCCAATATGTTATTGAGGATTTCTATATCTATGTTCATTAAAAAGATTGGCTTGTAGTTCTTTTATCTTCTCTCTCTTTCTCTCTCCCCCTCTGCCTCTCTCTCTCTCTCTTTTTCTCTCTCTCTCTTTTTGATTAGATCATTCTCTGGTTTTGAGAATAAAGTTTACTTCCAGGTATGACTTTGGGGATATTGGTTCTCTTTTGATTTCTTTATAGATTTTGAGGAGTAGTGGCATTAGATCTTCTCTAATATTTTCATAGAGATCGGCTATGATTCCATCAGGATGTGAGGTTTTCTTTGTTGGTAGCATTTAAATTATTTCTTCAATTTCATTGACTGATATTGCGTTATTTAGAATTTTTATATCTTCTTCTTTCAGCTTTGGTAATTGATATGCACCTAGAAATCTGCCCATTTCTTGAGTTTTCCATTTTATTGAAGAATAGGTTCTTAAAGTAGTTTTTGATTTTTCTGAATTTCTGCAGGATCCACTGTGATTTTGTCTTTTTCATTCTTAATTGTATGTATTTGAGTCTTTTCTTTCTTTTTTTGGATAAGAGTAGATAAAAGTTTATCTATTTTGTTTAATATTTCAAAAATAAACTCTTTGATGACTGATTTTTTCTGATTACTGCTCTGCCATCTTTCCACATTTCTCTAGCCATTTCTTCTGAATTCTTTAATTTATTGGTGAACATGTTTGCAAAGTAGATATTAATACTGTTTTATATTTCTGCAGAGTCCTTTGTGACATCACTTTTCTAACTGTGTTGATTTGGATCTTTTCTCTCCTTTTACGTACATTAGCTAAAGTTTTGTCTATGTTGTTTATTCCTCATAAATACATGAATTCTTTCTACTGTTTTGTTTTTGGTCTCAATTTCTTTGCTTCCTGCTCTGTCTTTATAATTTCATTCCTTGTACTTGTTTTAGGTTTGTATTTCTTTTAATTTTGTAGGACCTTGTAGCACAATGGTAGGTTATTTATTTGGGATCACTCTGTTTTACTGACATGGGTATTTGCAGGTATAAACTTCCTTCTTAAGGACAGGTAGTATTCTATCCCATGAGTTCTGGTATGTTGTACTGGCATGATCATTTAGTTCTAGAAACTGGATACATTAAATTTTGACTTAAGGTTATAAGTAAAGAACATGTAGTTTGCTAACTCTCTATAAAATTCTTTGACTTACTGCAAATATCTCCATGCATATCTATGAAATTGTCCTACATTTCTTACAAAGATATATTTTCTTTGAATTCAGACTCATTTATTATGCATTTATTAATTCAGCACCTGCCAATAAATAAGCTAATAAACAACTTTGCCACATTAAAGGCAAAAATGGATGACAATAGCAAAATTGTTAGTTTAAAAAGATGAAGTATGATAAAATATTAGGGCTATGTTTATACTGGAGTCACGTCAAAAATATAGAAATGTAACAGACTATAATAGATATGATCTGATGTCCTGAAATTAGACAATTCTAGCTAGACCACTGTAGTAGAGTCCCTAACCTCTACCCTTGGGAAATATGTCGCTCTTATTTATATCCAGTTTCTAAGTTAGGCCTGTGCATAGTTGACGGCTTTTTTCCTCACTTTTTTCATACGAAAAACAAGACTGCCTATAAGAAGTGGTCCTAAAAATTAAAGTTCACAGAAGATTCCTTTAACTAATTCCTTTAACTAATAACTTGATCATCACTAATAACTTGATGATCACTAAGCTTATCCTAGCTTTACTTTGTATGTGACATTTACTATATGTCTAAAAGTTTTCCCATGATACTGAACTCTAGTTTCTCAAATTGTTAACTAGGTAATAGTTAATCTGTAGCTTACTCAATTTGTTTCTCTGACTCTCTTGCTCACTCCTCAATTAATATTGCTTGTATTTCTCAAATAACTTGCTTGCACTGAATTTAATTTTAGGATTTTCCATTATCACATTCTACTTTTGTATAAAAGCATTACATTATATTTGTTCCAATGTGCTTATCTGAAAAATGCAATTACAAAATCATCTATATTTTCATTTTTCTAGGAGATACAAATGAATTATATATATATATATATATATATATATATATATGATATAAGCCAGAGTCTGACATGTATTAAATACTCAGTAAATCTGATTTTAGTTTTATTTCTGTCTGACTTGACTTTGCTTAGTACCAAGTACAGATTCTTTATGAAATCATTGCAATAAAAGATTGAATCTTAAAGAGGAAAAATAACTTGCTGAAACCTGTGGAAGAGATTTGAAAGTGGAAGTTTAGTTCATGTTATTTCAGAGAAAAATCTCTTTTTTTACATTTTTAATTTCAGTTTTGAATCTTGGCAAGTACTTAGCTGCTCATTCACAGATATGTAATGGTTAAAAAATAAAGAAAATATATATCTCCTATACATTTACAGAAAATAGTTTTCAAATTTTTGTATGGGCAAGATTCAACTGGAGTGTCTTCTAAAATCCAACTCTTAGTCCCAAACCTAAAAATGCAGAGTCAACTGTGGAATGGTTAATTGTGACTTGAAAACATCACCTTGATTGGATAGAGAAATACCTCGTAAATAAAAAGGGATAGCTCTTGGTGAGTTTGTGCCTATTCACCGCAGTGACGGGGTCATGAAGGCTCTCTTTTTCAACAATAGACCAATCCATTGATGAGATGTAATTTGTTGGCATTATTGGGAGATGGTGGAAGCTTAGCAGGTCGGGCTTCCACGAAGGAAGTGGGTCACGGACACGGTCCCTGTGCAGGCCGTCAGCCCGATTCTGGCTCTTCCTCCCTGCTTCCGCTTTTTAGCTGCCCTTCCTCAACCACCCTCTTCTGCCACAATGTTTCTACCTTGCCACAGGCCTGAAGTAATGGAGGCTGAACAAAATCAAAACAAAGCAAAACAAAATTACCTCTGAGTTGTTTTTTATCAAGTATTTGGTCAGCAACAAAGAGTTGCTCAACACAAACTGATACTGGGTAACATTTGCATTTTTACCAGCAGTTAAATGGTACCAGAAACACAGTAAAAAAATGCATATGCCTTAATGTACATAAAACCTCCGACTTTTACAATACATTTTGTGAATTTACAACACTGTTCCTCATCGTATCACAACAGCCATGACGTAAATCCAATTACTGGAACAGGGAGGACCGATCTATGTTTGTGTTACTAAGTTAAAAAGCTCTCAGTAAGAGGCACTCAGATCTTCTCTTACACACCTTTTCTTATTTATTTCTTTGCATTTACATGCTAGGATCATTTGGATCTTTTGCAAAATGGAGGTTGTATTCTGGTCACGTTGAATAGGTCACACAGTTTGAACTTCCATAAAAATGAAGGCAAAGTTCATTTTATTTGAAAACATCCCTTTTTTTGTTAACACATGAAATCAGTGGGAGGTTTCACGTTAACTTCATGAATAAGGAGACATAGTATCCACTCATGCAGAAGTAATGGTTTAGCTCTTTGTATTCTCTGTGGTACACAATTCTCAAGCGGAAAATATAACCTTATAATTCTTAAGCTCACCAGAGGGATGTACTCGTTGCCTCTCTCCAGGGTTTTCCCACAAAGAGATTTTTTTTAACCAGGTGCTTTGTTTCACTGTCTCTTTGGATCACCCTTCTTAAACTGGAATGTATCCTTGGATTGTCTGTGAAAGCCAAAATTTGTTTCCTCTCACTGATAAGTAAGGGGATGCTCCAGGAACATCTGTTTACTTTTATTTCTATGGGGAATTTGTTTTCATAAAAGAAAACAGCAAATGGCTGCATGATTTAAATTGTCGCTTTTACCAAGGCATCATTTCGAAATCCTCAAGACAAAATATTGAATATGAAGAAAGAAAACATGAAAAGCAGCTAATGCTGTAAGACTCTATTATGCTTTTCCACCACATCAACAAATAAATTTTAAGCCTATCCCTGCTCTTTTTCTTCCACTTTCTCTTGTAGTTGGCAGCTAGAATGTTTAAGTCAAACAATAACTGGATTATGAATGTCTGCCAATTGCTTGCTTTCTTTGCTTACAAACACAGTTTTTAGATTCCTGGCTGAGTCAACTAATTCCTACACTGAATGCAAAAATTAACTCATGCAGATTAAATTGAAGAAAAACAGCTAAGACACAGCATTTAGGTAGCACTCAAAGAACTGTGAATTACTTTGTACTTTTATGTAAGTACGTTAGACTTGCTTTAAAAATGACGAGCTTTAACTTTCTACCTTCATCTGTTTGGGCTGCTAGAGCAAAATACGACAAAATACCATAATGGGACATGGGGTATGAGCGACAGAAACTTACATCCACTAATAAGCTGTATAATTGAGAAAATTATTTGGATAAAAGAGAAAAATAAATTGATTTCCTGTCTCTTCTTGCTTATGTATATTTAGTAGAACAAAAGTGCCCTGCCTAACAATAGGTTGTTATTTCATACTTTCTGAATCAGTTATACTCTATTGCCACCATAAGGATAATGAACTGTGAGATGACTTTATAATTAGTTTCAATTTGCTTTATTAGTAACTAAAACTTTGAAATAGTTTAAGAAAAAATTATCTAGGGCAAAGTTATTTCCTATAGAAAAATGCCATAAGCAATTTTTTATTATTATCTTTTTGACAAATACAGATCTTATATGTGTTTTTATTATTATATTAATTAAACTCCCTATATGAAAAGATAAGAAAATCTACGGACAAAAGAACACTGACCTACTTTTCAGAACAATAGTTTCTCAAATGTGGTCTCAGTAGATTTCATGAAGGTTACTCAGAAATGGATAATGATTTTTAAACAAGGAGGATAAAAAGAGCTTAAAGTTAGCACTACTGGGATTTGGAGGGAAAGAGCTAAATTAAGCTGACAAAGTAGAGTGAAATTTACTGTTTTTCTGATGATGACAACTAGATCTGACTTTCTAGAATAGCAAATTGCACTCATCGATGTATTGTTGAGTTAAAAAAGAGAGACTCAATAAGAATAAATGCTCTGAGAAAGACAGTCAAATATTTACTCAATGCGTACACTGTGACAGCCTTGCATTCAATACAAGGTGGGATAAAACACATATAGTTTCTCACGTCAAAAGGTTCTTTAAAATCAGAGTTTTTTATTTCTGCCTTGGACAGTGGCATTAGAGATATAAGAAAGGATTTGTGCACTCAAATGTTTATGGATATTAACTGTAAAATGATATAGCAATCATATGCTCTTTAGTGTCTTCACTAAGCCTGGAAACAGGTTCTGGACCTTCTCAAGTTTCAGTCGAGAGAACTGCATA
Source organism: Chinchilla lanigera (assembly GCF_000276665.1). NCBI lineage: Eukaryota > Metazoa > Chordata > Mammalia > Rodentia > Chinchillidae > Chinchilla > Chinchilla lanigera. The sequence goes on along the minus strand of NW_004955404.1, from coordinate 21,105,890 downwards.
TATTCACAAGTATTGAAGACAATATAAATTTTGTTAACGATCTCTTCAAGAGAGAACTCTGACTTTTATCATGTATGTCACCTATATATAATTTGAAGAAATATGGAAAGAGATATTTGTGCTATTTTTGTGATGACAAAAAACACTGGACAAATTTAAATTAGCTATGGTGCCATGCATTCCCCCAATAAGTACTTAATAAGGTAAGGAATGGGTGGTACAGTTTTTGAGATTCTACTGTGTTAAGTTCTAGACTATGTGGTAGGAACATATGGATCAAGGTGACATCATTTTTCTTTAAAGACAGGTGTATGGATTCATGTCATAGGAAAGCAAAAAGTCCCCTGTGCATATATAAAATGTAATATTCTTTTCTACCTCCTTTTTTTTCTTCTCAACTTTCTCCTTAATTACATATTTATAATAATCCTTATAGAACCACAATTTAATGAAATATACCTGATATTCACCTGGAGCTGGTTTCTACCATTTTAAGTCATAAACTAAGATTAAATATAATGAGCCTTAAAAAATAATAACTTGGGGCTGGGGATTTAGCTTAGTGGCACCGTGCCTGCCTGGCAAACACAAGGTTATGAGTTTGATTCCTGGTACCAGAAAAAAAAAAAATAGTAACTTGATCCTTTGCATAAGCCTTGAGTTTTAGAGATCAAATACAGTATAAAGCAAATTAAATTCACTTCTAAATTTCTTGGTAGAGTGAAAAAATCTTCTCTCTGACCTTAACACAGAAAAACACCTTAAACATATGGAGAAGAAAAATTGGTGTTTTAATGATTTCTTTGCAGTGGGATCTGGGCTTACCCTGTCAATAAAATTAGGATCAGTTTATAATTTACATTATCTGTAAATTAGGCTGCGTGAGTATTGGTCCCTGAGAGTGTGAATAAAAATCAAATAGCAACTTCCACTTACCTCAATTTAAACCTGAAAATATTTTTAGTTGTTTGTACAAAGTGTGCTTGGGCTTAGACAGAGGGCATCTCATTGGTAAGACACTCTGTGCAATTGGAGAGATCCAAACCAGTATAGGGCTGGAGAAAGACAAAGTTATAAAGATATGGGGAGTTATCTGTTCGGGGGAAAATGTGTATACAAAATGAGCTCTTAGTGGGCGTGGTGGTACACACCCATAATGCCAGTACTTGGGAGGCTGAGGAAGGAGGATCATCATGAGTTCAAGGCCAGACTGTGCTACAACAGTGAGTTCAAGACCAGCTTAGCCTACATAGAGAGACCCTGTCTTAAAAATAGTGAGTTCCCAAAAATATTTAAATTTCAGGCAGAAATTCAAAGCATGGTTGATACAAGTTGATACAAATGGACAAATGTATATTTAAATAAATTATACTGCTTCTTTCCAAAAATTAAAAAACTACATTTAAAATAGTCATTTTTTTTTGTTTTGTTTTTTGTTTTTTTTTCCAGTATCGGGAACCGAAATCAGGGCCTTGCACTTGCCAGGCAGGCGCTTTGCCTCTGAGCTAAATCCCCAGCCCTAAAATAGTCATATTTTAAGCATAGTGAGCTATGACATAAATAAAAGTGGAAGATATATGTATTTAACATTATAAAGATGATCACTGGAAGAAAACAATAGAAAGTCTTAAAACTTGTGCAGTGGTCACTGGAAGAAAACAATAGAAAGTCTTAAAACTTGTAAAGTCATAACTATAAATGAGACAAGAAAATTGAAATGTTTTAAGATGCATCAAGGAAAACAGATTAAAATTATAAGCTAGATATATAACAGGAGCTAAAGAACTCAAAAATAATAGTTCTATCATAGGAGTTCACCAAACAGTGAAAAGAGAATGGAAATGGTAAATGACAAAAACTTACATAGAATTAAAGAAAAATGTCCATCCTCAAATTTCAAAAGTACATGTATAACTGGCCGATCTAGTTTTAATCCTTTTTAAACTGTTAAAAATGAGTGAAGCCAGAAAACAAACAAACAAGTATGCAAAGAAAAGCCATTATAGTTAACAGAGAGATTGACCATGATGAAAAGGCAATATGACTAAATCAGTTTCCTATGTGACCAAAATAGACCTGTACAATAACTTTGAAATACTAAACAAAGCCCGAACCTTTGAAATGTATAACTGTCTATAATTTTATTGATGAGTGAGAATGCAATATCACATTTTAGACGTAAAACTAGTAAGGAATTTTATTGCTCATCAACCGCCATTATTAAAAAATATTCTCTAATGAAAAAGATACATGGATTAAGACTTCAAAAGAAAGTTGCAATGATCAAGAGTGAGCACAGAATTTAGTTTTATGAACCTAGAACACTGTTATAAAATGATAGTAATTTGTTATTTTAAAAATTTAAAAATTCTAAGGCTCAGAATAGGGAAAGTAGGAAGTTGGAATTCAGTTGTTACTGATTAGAAACCTTAATATATGTATTAGTGATAAAATGGCAGTCACTAAAACAGTAAAAATATAATGTCCACAGTTCAATAAGTTGTGAACTAATACATGCAAAAAAACTGTATAAAACTATCAAAACTCAGAAAAAAAAAACACATGGCAGAAAGAAACCAAAAAGCAAACAAAATTATGTGCATTAGTTAACTCAATATAAACTGACTAAATTTTTCAATTAAAAATCAAAGACTCTCAGGGTGAGTTATCTCAACTCCAGGTGTATTTTCTCTAAGGCTCACCCTTCCTGAGTCTTCCTAGTCAGATATGGTGCACGAAACATTTATAGTCCTTTTATTTTCTGCATCTTTCTCTGAACATCTAAATTAGCATCCCTTTATTTAGGATATCTCAGGAAAGCTGTTGGACTACAATATGGAGGACAGATACATAGATGCTGAATTTTGGTAGTTAATTTAGGATCATGTTAATAATTGTAATGAAGAATTTTCTTATACTTTACAAAGATAAAATGAAATTTACTTTAAGGTTTTGTTAGATGTTCAAGCCTATGCTTTTATTTTATTCCCAAGGTAATGATTCTCATGACCAGGTGATACATACTCCTCTCCCCTCAATATCGTATCTGTTCTACACAACACATGCAATCATGTATGTTATTCTTATTCTGTGCCTTAGAATTACATGAATGACATCATTATCTTTCCACCTACAATATTACATTTCCACAGTGTTATCATTTTAGGTTCATCAGACACTATGCTAGTATCTACAAGTTGGTGTTGGGGATACTGGGGATGGAGTCCAGGGTCTTTTAATTGAACTATGTCACCAGACTTTATACATTTTACTTTGAGAATGGTCTCTTTAAATCACTAAACAAAACCCTCATCCTCCCAGTGCTGGGAGTGTAGGTTTTCAGTATTTCTTCCTAAAGCTATCAGTATTTCCTCTGAATGATATCACATATATACATAGAGAATGCACTGTAATTAAGGGACTGGTGGCCAGAAAAGAAATATGCAATTATCATTTCATATGTGTTTTTGTGTTTTTTTGTGCATGTATATGTAAGTATGCATATTTGAGAGAAAGGAGATGTCCTAAAGCCATTTGGTGATATTCAAAGCATAATTTTAAAAAATGTTATTTTTCAGGTTCATGATAGGACATTGCAAAAATTCCCCTCATGTATAAAATTTCTGAAATGCCTTCATATAATTCATTTTCTATTTTGCAGGCCTTATTAAGACAATTATTCATAAAAGCATTTTATGAGCTGTCTTTTTAAATACAGCATAAGAACAGCTATTTTAATGGCCAAAGTGGCTCACAATGCATATGTTTAAATGTTTCCTGCAAAAAATCCCACATAATATTAAAATGTAAAGAGAAAAGCAGGCCGTTTTAATGAGGATTGTACACAAGATATCTGCAGGACATAAAAATAAAAACTAAAATGTTGAGCAGACTAAAGTCATAGACCTGCTGGGCTTTTGATCCAAAGCAGTATTACACACTGGTTTAAAATGTCTCCCTTAAGACAAGAGACAGATCCAGGTTCATTGTGCAAGGCCAGAGACCATGAATGCAATTCTTTGGAATATGAAACGATAATGGAAAAACCACTGGCGCAGAATTCTTCCTGGAGCTATACGTATTCACCTAGACAAGCAAAACACAGACAAAACCTTGGGCCAGGAATCCAGCCAAGATAGTCCAAGTCACTCTTGCTTCAAAAAATGTCAAAGATCCCTGGGGACATACTTGTAGTCAAACACATCTGACTTTAGGAAATGTACGATATTTCATGAGACATAGTAGACCTCAAACCAATGGAACCCTGGTTGTCTCAGAAGTGATTTTTTTTTTTAAATTTTTTTTTTTTTTGGTGGTGTTGGGGATTGAACTCAGGGCCTTGTGCATAAAAGGCAAGCACTCTACCACTGAGCCAAATCCCTAGCCCCTTCAAAAGTGTTAAGAAGCAATTGTTAAAATAATTGTGCATCGTTAGTTCCTGGGAGGATGGCCCAAAGAAATAGGAGTCTGCTTTGGAACAGGTGCTGGCTAAAAGCAAGTGAGGACGCAGTAGTCACCTGAGATAGACAGCCAGGAGAAGGGACCATTCGGTTATTTACATTGTTACCGTGAGTATTTGTTTCGCTGTTCTTGACTGTGGAAGAATCTTGTAATTTCCTCTTTCCACCAGTATCATGGGGAGGCCACTCTGATGTCAAAAGTCTGTAAAAAGACTTATTTTCAGCAAGAGAACAACCTGGCTTAGCTCATGTGGACTGGGCTAGATACAAAATTTCAGCTGTCAGGACTATGTGTTTTGTCATCAGTACAGGATAACACTGACATGGTCAGACCTGTCCGGACAGGAGGCTCACAGAGGACGGAGTGGGGGCGTCGGCACTGGGAGAGGCGCACTAAGAAAGGAGGGAGGGAGAAAAAGCGATGAACGTGAATATATCTTTTAATCAAAATATATTATTGGCAAAGCAACATTCCAAAATTCACAAAGGAATGACAAAAAAGAATAAATTGTATTATAGCCATTTTATTGAAGTATTTTGTACAGTCACTTTCAGATAGGTATGCATAGTAATAATCTTTAAACAGTGCAAAAGAAGACTAGTTGTCAATGATCAGTTTAGGGATAAAACTTGTTTATTTTCTTATTCTCTATTCTCTATTCTCTATTTTCTTATTCTCTTATTCTCTATTTTTTGTATATTGTACAATTCTCAGAAGCAAATTTCTGAAAACTTTATGAGAGCACTAAGGATCCAGCATGTGCTCAGCATCTATGAACTAAGGTACAGATCTTGTTATCCTGATCAGTGAAGGTGGAAAGGGTATCATCCAACCCCAAGAGCTTGACAACCGAGTTGAGATGACAGTTAACAAGTCATACAATGAAAGGGGAATAAAATATAGCTTAGAAATTTCTTTAACTTAATTTAATTTTGTAATTTTAAAAATTAAAAAAACTAGCAAAATAACAGTGAAGACAAAATTAAAACACCGCAAAAACAACAATAATGACACATGACCTCAAAACAAAATGATAGGTATTAATAATAGTTGCTACATTGCATACTGTTATCTGCAATGAAGTTGCTCAGTCCACCAGATGTAAGAATGTAAGATTGATCAAAGATCAAAGACAGTAACAAGTAATTAAAAAGAACTTTGGAAATGATAAAGAAAAAAATAACAAAATAACAACAACAAAGACAAAAACAAAATAGCACAAAAATAATAAAAATGATACAGGATTTTAAAACAAGATGAGAGGAGTTTACAATGGTTGTTACATTCCATATTGTTATCTTCAACGAAGTTGCAGAGATTACCAGATGTAAGAATGCAAGGTTGATCAAACAGTTAAAGAGAATAAAGAGTGGTACAAAATTAGAAACAGTACAGAGCTTCACTAAACAATATGGTAGGAAATCAGTGATGGTTGTTATACTGCATATTGTTATTGTCTTCAAATTAGTTGTTCAGATTACCAGATATAAGCATAGCATAGAAATTTTCTGAAAAATAAAATCCAAGTGATATGCATAGAATTCTTTGAAATGGCAACTAAGTAATGAAAAGTTAACATATTTTAAAATATATTTTGGACTAAAGCCAGAAGACTTATGACAAAATAATTGAAAGAAATATAAGAGATTCTGTAAGTTTCTAAAGATAGTATTTAATTATAACAAAGGAACCTAGAATAAAACTTATGTAATATTGAATATGGATGATTAGCCAGCTAATCTATAAAATAAATGGAAGGAAAATATGTTGTTTCATTTTTTTAATTTATAATATTTTATATTTGAAATTCTTTTACATTTTATAGTTTGCTAATTCTATTAACTTGTGATAAAGTATATATCTGCATCTATATGTATATTATCTATGTCTATACCAATCTATATCAGTCATTTACATCTATCTGTATCTATATATCTCTCCACTTCAGCTGCAGAGCTGCCTTTGTCCCTTTATCCTGGCTTAACTTCTAATCATGCTTCCCTTGCTCTTTGATGACTTTTGTTCCAAGGATCTTCCTCTGAAAAACTTCTTCTATGCTGCACTTATCAAAACCATTTTCCATGCAAATTTACTTATTTCTGTATTTATTTATTTATATACAATATATTTCATTATTTCACTGAGCTCTTCAGTGGCAAAGATTTGTTTGGGGTTCAATATATTACTGACTGTAAGTCGAATTCAATAAAGTTCTAATGGAACACTCAAAAGGTCACATAAAATGGCTGAGAAAGTCAAAGGGACACATTATCAGTGACTTTCCAATTTACTGTGTCAGTGGAATAACTTGCAAAACAGTGATTAACTATTGACTAATTTGACATTCTAAGAGATAGAAAATAAATTCCAAGCTACAGAGATTTATGCTGAAAATACCTGAAAAAATTTTTTAAAAACACCGTAGAATTCTGGTAATTGAATGACCAAGGGTCACATCTAACATTTAGCTATTTCTCTTTTAATTCTTCTCCAAGAAATAAAATCACATTTTTGTGAAGATAATTTCTATGAAAGAGAACACATGCATTCTCTTATGAGTTCATGCTATGTAGAGTATCATATTTGTACACAGTGCCAACAATGCGCTAACAATGTTTAAATTGATGAAGTGAACACAGTATGACACTTTTAATATGACAGATATTTTACTAGTTGCAACTTTAAAAGTTAATCTCATCCAAGAGCATAAAGATCAAGCGAAAGAAATGTTACTTTAAAATTGCTTATTCTTGCTTTTATTATTGATAATTTGCCAACAAATACATATTTTTATTTAAATTTATTTTTGTTATTTATCTTCATGGTAAATAATTGGAGTTGATTTATCTATTTGTCTATGTCTACATATATTTTTCAACTTCATATTTCACAATATAAGATCAGAAACCTGTGAAAATTTGAAAATGGAATCAACAGTTAAAGTGATGACCCAACAAACTCATTGATTTCTTGCATTCGGCATTCAGAAATCATTATTCGATTGAATGATTCTTGCTCTAACCACTGCCCACTGAGAGGATAAAATATGGATAATACTAATACTACTAGGCAGGATTGCATAAATTATGCATCACTGGAAACTGTAATAACCAAATAGAAAAAAAAAGAAAGGACCCAAACCTTCAACTGTGCTTCAATCATTCTGGAATGCATGTCTTAGTTTCTAATTGCATATTTTGTTTTCCAAAATTTTTTCCTTTTACCTATTTTGTGATATTTTTTTTCCCCAAACTGAGTCAGGTTTCTTCCTAAATATAGTTCTCTAAGCTCCCTTTTCTTAGACCATTTACATTTTAGGAAGTATGCAATTGTAAATATTGCTTCTGCTGCTTTGAGATGTAAATACTCCCCCATGTTCTTCCCAGCTGTACCACCTAGAAATTTCGTTTTTCTTAAAATGTGTGGCCATCCTAAATTAAGGTAAATAGTGGCCCTATCCTTCTGTGACATCTCATCTGTGCAAATAACACACATATGAAAGAAAAGCTAACAAATAACATTAGCCTATGACTCCTAAATACTCTGGTAATTTCTCATCTTGGTGCTTAAAATTTCCTGATTTTGGTAGAGTCTGTGGGGTCTTCTGTGTAGACTATCATGTCATCTGCAACAAGGGATAATCTAACTTTTGGCTTTCCCATACCTATTCCTTTCCATTCTTTCTCTGGTCTATGTGTTCTGTCTAAAGTTTCTAGAGTTATACAGAATAAGATAGTGCACAACCTTGTCTTGTTCCTGATTTTAGAGTGAAACCTTTCAGGCTTTGTCCATTTAATATGATGTTGCCTGATGATTTGTGAAAGATGGCTTTTGGCTTTTATCAAGTTGAGATAAAGATCATCTGTTCCAATTTTCTGTAGTTTTCTTTTATGCATGAATGGGTGTTGGGCTTTGTCAAATGACTTTTCCATACCTGTTGAGATGATCACATGGTTTTGGTCTTGGCTTTGTCAATATGGTGTATTACATTTATTGATTTGTATATGTTGAACCATCCCTGAATCCCTGGGATGAATCCTATATAGTCATAGTAATAATCTTTTTGGTGATTTGCTGCATTCTCTTTTCCAATACCCTATTGAAGATTTTTGCATCTATGTTCATTAGTGAGATGGGTTGGATCCCTCACTGGTTTTAGTATTCGGGTAATGTTGGTTTCCAAGAATGAATTAGAAGTATTGCTTCACTTTCAGTTTCATTAAACAGTTTGAGAAGTAGTGGAGTTAGGTCTCTAAATTTCTTATAGATTTCAGCAGTGACTCTATTAGGGTCTAGGCTTTTATTTGTTGGTAGGTTTTTAAATGCATCTTCAATTTCATTGACTGATATCAGTTTATTTAGAGTTTTTAGATGTTATTGATTCAGCTTTGGTAGTTCATATGTATCTAGGAATCTGTCTATTTCTTCTATGTTTAACATTTTATTTGAATATAGTTTCTCAAAGTACATATTGATGATCTTGATTTCTGTAGGACCTGTTGTGATTTCACTCTTCTCAGCACTAATTATATTAATGTAAGTCTGATCTTTTCTATTTTTTTTGACACAGTTGACTAGAGATTTGTCAATTTTATTTAATCATTCAAAAAACCACCTCATCAGTTAATTGACTGTATTGTTTTCTTAGTCTCCATGCAATAATTTCTGCTCTAATCTTTATAATTTTCTATCTTGTAAGTGCTTTGGGATTGACTTGCTTTTCTTTTTCTAGAAGACTGAGGTTCAATGTTAGGTTGTTTATTTGAGTTTGCTCCATTTTTCTGATGTGAGATATTACCACTATACATTTCCCTCACAGGACTGCTTACATGCTGTCTCATAAATTCCAGTATGTTGCTTTGGCATTATCATTTAATTGCAGAAAATGTCTAACTTCTTCTTTAATTTTATCTGTGATCCATTGGTATTTTAGGAAGGTGCTATTTAATTTCCATGTGTTAATGGAGTTTTTGTGGTTTACTTTGCCATTAATTTCCAATTTCATTACACTATGGTCTGGTAAGATGCATGGGAAAATTTCAATTATTTTGTATTTACTTAAGCATGTTCCATGAGCTAGTATGTGGTGTACAGTATTTTGCAGAATATCCTATGTATAACTGAGAAGAATGTGCATTCTGATGTTCTGGGAAGCAACACTGTAGACTTTTACTGTGTCCATTTGTTTAAAACTTTAGTTTTGATTATTTCTTTGTTAATTAGTTCTGGTTGATTATTTAATTCTGATTATTTCTTCATTAATTTTTTGTATAGTTGACTTATTTTTGATAGTGGGGTATGGAGGTCACCTAATTCAACTGTATTAGTGTTTATTTTTTTTTTCAGTGTCCATTAACATTTCTTTTATATCATTGGGCGTGCTGGTATTTGATACATATGACTGGTATCTCTTCTTCTGGAATTGTTCCCTTTACAAGGATGTAGTGACCTTTTGTCTCTCTAAATCAGTCTTGGGTTGACATTCAAATTGTTTGCATATAGAATAGCTACACCTGTGGTTTATTTTACTTCTTCCCGTCATATGGAATACTGTTTACCATCCTTTTACTTTCAGTCTATGAATTTCTGTTTAAATTAAATATGTTTATTCTGTGTAGCATATTGTTGGATCTTGCTTCATGATCCATTCAGTCATTCTGTTTCTTTTGATTGGTAAATGGAGGCCATTTACATTGGTGATTATAAGTGATATGTACTGTCTTAACTTTGTCATTTTATTTCCCTACTGTTGCTTCTCTCCCAATCTCTGTTTAATTACTTGCTTTGCCTGGTAGATTCATTCTGTTGGGGTTCATGCAGCTGTAGTCCTCGTTGCATATTTCTATAATGTCCTTCAGAATATTTTGGAGAACTGCTTTGGTGATCATGAGTTTCTTCAACTGTTCTTTGTCATAGGAGTATATTATTTCTCCATTAATTTTTAAAGATAGTTCTGCAAGTTACATAAATCTGGATTGAAGATTGTTTTCTTTTAGGGTTTGAAATACTTTACCCCAAGCTGTTCTTAACTTGAGGGCTTGTGTTAAGAAATTTACTGTGATTCAAGTGGGTTTTCCTTTCTGGATGATTTGTTTCTTTTCTCTAAAAGCATTTAAAAACCAAATTCAGTAGCATAGTTGGATACAAAGTGAACACTCAAAAATCAATAGCCTTCTCTTATATGAATAACAAACTCACTGAGAGAGAAATTAGAGAAAAACTTCTTTCACAGTAATGAAATGCCTAGTAATCATTCTAACAAAAGAAGTAAAAGATCTTTACATTGAAAACTATAGTACTCTGAAGAAGATTGAAAAAGATATCAAAAATTGGAAAGACATTCCTTATTCTTGTGTAGGATGAACCAATATAGTGAAAATGGTCATACTTCAGAAATTTCTATACAGATGTAATTCAATCACATTCAAAATATCAATAGTATATCCTTCAGCATTAGAAAAAACAATCCGAAAATTCATTTAGAGGGGTGCAGAAGTGCGCAAGAATAGCAACAATAACTCTAGGCAACAAAGACAAGGCAGGAAGCGTCATCATCCCTGACTTGAAATTATACTAGAAAGCAACTGTGACAGAAACAGCGTGGTATTGGCAAAAAAAGTTCCAAGGATCAATAGAATAGATTAGAAGATGCAGGAAAGAAAATGCAAACATAATCAGCCACCTTATTTTTTTTTTTTTATGCCAGGAATCGAACTCAGGACCTTGTGCTTGCCAGGCAGGCACTTATGCCACTGAGCTATACTCCCAGCCCCTGGCTACCTTATTTTTGACAAAGGAGTCAAACACTTTCATTGGAAGAAAGATAGTCTCTTTAATAAATAGTGCTCGGAAAACTGACTTTCCACATGCTGAAGACTAACTAGACCTATACTTTTCACCATACACTAAACTAAACTCAAAGTGGATCAAAGTTCTAAACACTAAAACAGAAATGTTAAATCTGCTGAAAGAGTATAGTTATAATTCTTGAAGACATTGGCATAGGAAAAGACTTTATGAGCAAAACTCCAATTGCACAGGAAATATCACTAGGAATCAACAATTAGGATCTGATCTTATTAAAAAAGTTTGCACAGCAAAAGAAACCACCAACAGAGTGAAGAGACAACCCACAATGTGGGAAAAATTTTTCCCATTGTTCCTCAGACAAAGCATTAATATCTAGAATATATAAAGAAGTCAAAACAATCAGATTCCCCCAAATTTAAAGATCCAATACGAAAATGGGCATCTAAAATGAATAAACACTTCTCAGATGAAAAAGTACAGATGGCAAATAAATATATATAATAAAATTTCAACATCACTGGTCATTCAAGAAATACAAATTAAAAAATACTGAGAGTCCAGTTCACTCCAGAAATAATGGCTATTATAAGAAATTAACCAATAACAAATGCTGGTGGGGCGGAGGGGAAAAAGGAATACTTCTCTACTGCTGGTGGTAGTGTAGACAGGTGCAACTCCTGTAGAAATAGGTGTGGAGATTACTCAAAAACTGAAATTAGAGGGTGCATTGATCCAGCTTTTCCTCTGTTGATATCTTCTGAAAAGCATTAAAAGCATCATGCCACAGCAAAATATGCATATCCATGTTTACAGCGGCACTGCTTGTAACAGCTAAATCTTGGAAAGAGCCTAAATGGCCATCAGTTGATGAATGTATAAATAAGATGCTCCTTTTAAAATATGACAAAGTTCTACTCTGCCATAAAGATAAGTTTGAGCCATTTCTAGATAAATGGATACACTTTCAGGCCATATTCTTAAGTAATATCAATGGGACATACCTGTTTAAATATGGCATTATTTCTCTGGTATGAGAATTTTAATAGGTAAATGAGAACTAAAATGTACAATAGATTTTGGGAAATGGGAAGAAAATGTTCAGATGAGAAGAGGAAAAGGGGAGTTTGAGGGGAAAGGAAGGAAAGAACAAGAAAAAATAGAGAATAGAAGTGAATGATGGGAAACAAAGCTTTTAAAAATAAGAATGGGAAGAGGGTTTAAAGGGAGAGGAGCAAAACAGGAAAAAAGAAAAATCAATATATGTCATGTACAGGTGCAGATTCCCCATGATGATTGTGATGATTATGTATATCGGAAGTGTAGCAATAAAAATAAATTGAAAAATATTGTGCTTTCAGTTTCAGGAAATTTGAGTTCAGTATCTACATTTTCAGTCGTCTTGACCTGCATTTGTGTCAGTTTTGGATAAAGTGTTCATTATCTGTTTCATTACTGGAGCCAATTTTCTTTGACATTGTATATATACCTTCACTAACTTTGGAAAAGGGAGAAGAAATGATAAATACATATTTCTCAACCCCGAGTCCAGATATAATGTAAGAGATTAAGGGCAATACGGTTTCAGGCCACCAGATGGCACATGTTTTAATTTCACTTTGCTCTGCATTAGCCCAGATCGCTTTTCTCGTTAACATTTTACCCAAAAGAGAAATTTCCCCATATCTCTTCTGTACAATTGGGTTTTTATTTACACTTTTAGATTCTAACACCGGTGAGATAACGCAATATTTTCGTATGTGTGTCCAATGTATTTCACTTAAAAGTGTGGTCTCACGGTCCATCCATTTAGCAATAAATGTCTCATTTATCCTTCTTTATGGCAGATTAGTTTATACCTAAATTATACCAACAAACTTAATTAAAATTAAAAAGAGAGAAATTTTTTCATGATTGCATACTATATATACATGTTATAAAATTAAATACTTCCTAGAAAACTGTATCATTAATAATTAATTATTGATCCCAATTGTTGCTTTTAGTGCTAAATTTGCATCTTTTATTTTAAGCAGTATCTTCCAAAATCCTCTAAATGATTTTGAATGCCTCATTTGTATCCATTATAATGATTTCATGCAAGGATAAAGTATTTTTTTATTGTAAATGAATGGATTGAGATTTCTTCAAACCAAATTATATAGCAATTTCAGTGTCTTCCCAGATTCTAAAGAAAATCCTCCTGAGTCTGTGCCTGCTTGTGGGTATTCAAGTTCTGTATCAGTAGTTCAACGTGGCAGAGACATCTCTGGTAGACACAAAGAAGTCCATCGTGACCTGAGTTTTATTAAGTTTCACAGACAGATTTCAATGGACTTGCACTTTATTCATTTGCCTGGCATCAAGACAGCAATTTTACAATTAACGTGGATAAGTAGGATTGCTGGCAGAGCTATTATACTCAGTTAACCCCTCTAACACCTTTCTATTTCTTGAGGGAGTGTCTCAATAGTGGAGGGTTCCCTGCAACTTGCAATTTTCCTGTTTCAACCACTTGAATAGCTGGGTATACACCATCTTCTAATAAGAAATTCCTAAGTCAGCATGGGAAATATTTGCAAAAATAATATGAGAGAATGTTTGAATTAATAACGTTATATTTGTAGAAATTATGCTCCCAAAATTCTGCATAATGTGGTATTTTTCATTAATCTAAATTGTTCTCATTATTTCTATGATCAAGCTGTACTACAGACATTCATGAATTATCAAATGCGATGGACTCCAATGTAAAGGTGAGCATTTTTCCTTTCTTTTCTATCTCTTACATCATCTAAATAGAAATATCAAAAACCTGAATGGCAGCTGCAGGTGGCATAGCTTGATAAACTAACCTTGTGGGAGCCCTGTAATCCTGGGCAGTAAATATTCAAGTCAAAGAAGTGAAAAGCAAGCTATGATCACTGTGCGTGTTAAGTATCTCTGAGGACCTTGGCTTTTGTTTTACTCTATATCATACAGTAGTATTGAAATATTATCTCCTTACTAATGTAAATAACTTTATAGCTATCAAAAATAAAGCATATGGTCAAGTCTGTTTGTTCAATACATAAAGATTTTTTAAATAAAGTGATTCAACAGTTAATAAGAGGGCTAAATCCACAAATGTGATCTTTGTCCTGATGTCTTCTTTTCATGTTTCTGTTTATTTTTCCTTCCGTGAAATGCTCTCATCCTTTATGAAGGTTACAAGCCCTTGATTGATCTTTATATTCTCAGTTAATCTCCATCTGAATTCCCTTGTGTTACACGGATAATTCAGTGCAGTCAGGTAAAGCAAACATTTCAAACGGATGCTTCTTACCCACGTCAATTCCTTCAATTGTTAGATGAGTGTGTTAACATTGTAAGGTTCAAGCATGAGAACTATTGATCACAAAACTTTGGAGTAAATGACCTCTGTTGACATTTTATCTCTGGCAGTGATTTTCTGATCTTAAGATGTTAGAGAATCACATGGTACTATCTCATTAATTTGAGGTGAATGTACTAGAATCTCACTCATGAAGTTGCCCTAAAATCAAATAAAGAATCATAAATGTGAAGCACTTTGAATGCGTAAGGCAGCATTACTCCTTACACCCCTAAAAGCAATGAAGGATCCAGAAAATAACATGGTTAGGGGGCGATTTCCTAGACCCAAATGATAGTAGTACTTTCATACATACTCGAGTTTATAGACTATGTAAACCATAAATGATATGAGAGGATTAATTATTAGCAGTGAACTGATAATAGTTTCCTGACTTTGATGGTTATGCTATGGTTTTCTAAGAGAATTTGTTTTTAGTAGTAGGAAATACACACTGAAATATTAAAGATAAGAGCACATAGTGTTAGTAATTTTTTCCCAGTGATTCCTGTCAAGAAAATTCATTGTGATTGCAAATTTTCTATACGTTAGACCATGTCTGCAAATGATATATTTACATACATTTATATTCAATTATATTCATTAATAATGATTAAAATGAAAATAGCCTCATGCAGTCATAGGGCTTTTTCAGAGGTGACTGAATCTAGAATGTGTGATGCTGGGATTAAAGCTGAGAGGGCTGTATCCACCCTAGGGCAGGTAGCCTGCATACAATATGTCTCCCTCCCTCGCTTGCTTTTTCTGTCTTCTGCTGCCATGAAGTATTTCTCCTCTGTGATGCTTCTCTGCCAAGCCACCCTGCCTTGGAGCCAGTTGATTATGGACTGAAACCTCTCCAGACTGTGAGCTAGATAAGCCTTTCCTTCCTTAACTTTGCTCGTGGGATATTTTGACTCAGGAATGAGAAAATAACAAACATAAGTACCAAAAATATACACTAAGAAAAGGAAAATCTCTCTTAAAAGGTGTATGTGTGAGCTTTCCTCTTGCTGAACAAAATATCTAACACCCACAACCTCACAGTGGAGAGGTTTCGTTTGGCTCACCTTTCCAGTGGATTCTATCTATGGTTGGTGGGCTTATGAAAAGGTATGGCAAGACAAAGCTGCTCAGCTCATAGCTTCTAGAAAGCAGAGATGGTGAACAGTGCCAGAGAGGAAAGTTGAAAGGACCAGATGCAGTACCCAAGGTCACACTTCTATGATCTTCCAAGATGTCTTCTCTGCTTATCCCGTAGAGACTGAAGAAAATCAAACTGGCAATCTAATTTAACAGGTGCTTTCCAACTCCAATTAACATGACAATGAAACGCATCACCTCAAACCACTTTAAATCTCCAAATAAACACAAGGCCTGGATTCTGAGGTATGTAACTCTCTCACATGCAATTTTAGATATACTAATGACTTTACTAAAGTCTTGAGAGCTCTAGATTTGCATAAACGTTTTCTGAGACACAAGGCAAACCTTTCCAGGTAAATGCCTGACAAGTCAAAAAACAAGTTACATAATTCCAATATACAGTGGATAATGGTGAACAATCTCATTCCAAAAGGGATGAATATTGGGTTAGAAAATTATGAGATCAAAGTAAGACCAAACCCCAGCAGGAAAAATATTAACTTTTGTATATATTCGTGTCTGGCATCCAAGGTATATGATGAGATATAAGTTTCAAAATGGTTGGCCCTGGCCCCATGGCCTTGCTAGTTGCAGTTCACTTGTCCTCTTACTTGGTCACATATTTCTCCCTACCTCTGCTTTTGATTGGCAGACTTTCTGCAGTTATGGCATCTCTGACTCCATGGAGTCTCCACGTCTCCCGTATACCTTTGATTCTACTTTCACAGCTTTGTGTGTCACCCTCTCAGGGGTGTATTTCTTGGCCAGGAATGCATTCTTTAGAAATATGGGTGGGAGGCCCCATGAACCATAACTATTGCATTCTTCTTGCCTGTAAAATTAATGTCATATGGCTGTTTCTAAGGTCTGCTGCCAGTTTCAAGAGTAATCGCATCCTTTTTGAGCATGATTGTGATGGAAGATGAGTATGGTACATGGAAACCTGGGATGGTGAAAGACAGGGAATGAATTCTGTAGGTGACTTTTCCAATCAGGAGACTCAGGAGAACTCTTTTCAAATGAAATATTTAGCCTTTTGCCACACCAGCTTGTGATAGATGGGGTCTTTCTGATTCCTAAGATGCCTTCAGGATAACTTTCTTCTTGTTTAATTTCTAATTAGATCCACCAATGTCTTATTAAATGTACTAATGTCTTCATCTTTTGGTGCTAACTTTACACAAAAATATTTTCATGCTACAATTTAAGATTTTCAAATACTTCTGCTTTTGAAATACTTTTGACTCCCTATTTTCACTGTATATCTAGCTAAAGCAACTATAGGTACTTATGCAAGAATCAGAACCTTAGGTTACCTTGAAATTTCTCCACCAATCATTTATTCCTCTGGCCTTGAGCTCATCTGACCCTAAGTCTCAGAACATAAGAAAAATGAAGAAAAAGAAATTATCAAGAGTGTAACATGCATGATTTCTAGTTAAATTCCTAATCCAGTACTAATTTCTGATGGACTCTTCATAACGTGGGCATTTACTGTTTACATTTCTCTCAGCATTCTGGGCTCCTGAGTTCCAGTCTGCTGATTTCTACTTCCAAAATTTTAGGGCTTCTCTAATCTGCCTCACCAAACCCTTCCAAACTTCTCCCACAAACCATTTCAAAAACTTCAGAACCACATTGTCAGTATAGTCATAAGCAACAAATACAATCACTGAAACCACCCATTCTTGTATCCATTTTCTGTATTAGTCAACTTTCATTTTTCTGTTCAAAGTACTCAAAACCTGCAAAATATGGAGGGGAGGTTTAATTTGGATAATGGTTTAAATAATCAGTCCATGGTCTGCTGACTCCAAGGCAGGAACGTGGTGGTGCAAAAGTAAGGCAGCACAAAGCTGCTAAGAGCATGGCCTCAAGGCAGCAGATCAGAAGAACAATTATAGAGAGGAAAGAGCAAGGGATCAAGTACAGTACTCAAACAGCCACCATGACCTACCTAGACGCATCCAGAAGTGCGTTTATGAATGCTGTAGCTGGCTCTAAGAAGAATCAAGTTGAAAACACAGCTTATCTGTCATAAATGGGTATTGAGAAAATTGTGTTTTCATATGCAGAGGAATGAAATTGGGCACTAATATCATCCCAGATACACTGACTTAAAAATGCAACCTGAAACTGTAATATTTCTAAAAGAAAATCTAGGAAAAAATGCATCAGGTTGGTTCTGGCAAGAGTTTTTTTGATTTGCCTCCAAAATCTCAGGCCACAAAGACAACAACAACAAATAAAAGAAGAAAGATGAGGAGGAGAAAAACACAGAGTATTATATTAAATCAAAAACTTCTCTTAGAAAAAGGAAAGAATTTGCAGATGGAACATAGATTGAGAGAAAACTACAAAGCATTGCTAAAATAAATTAAAATAAAAGGTGTTCCATCCCAATTGATCGAAATGCTTGATATCAAGAAAATGTTAATTTTCCCCAAAGTGATTTACAGATTCAATGCAACATCTATCAATATCCCTATGAAAACTTTTGTACACATTTTTAAATATTCATTTAAAATACATATGGAAATTAAGCAGACATTTAACAGTCAGAAATAGTGAGAAAGAGCAAATTTTGAGAAATCATACATACTTATTTCAAAGCATATTATAAAATTATAATAATTAAAGTAGTGTGGTGCTGAAATAAAAATAGATATATAAACTAATGGAATGAAGCAGAGTGTCCCAAAATTAGCTCTTATGTGTACAGTTAAGTGAATTCTCACAGTAGTTCCCAGAGTATTTGATGAGTGAAGAAATTATTTTTTTAAGAAATAGCGGTAGTAAAACTGGATTCTCAAATTTGAAAAAATTTAAAATGCACTTTTACTGAATATCTTATATAAAAAATTAACAGAATCAATAAAAGATCTAGAAACTGAACTTTATATGGTTTGTCTGTACTATTACTCTTTAAAAACGATGAAAGTTTAATGGCATTGAATTTAGCAATGATTTTGGATGTGATATTAATAATTTCATAACAACAACAAAAAAAGACAAACTTCAAAGACTTTCTTAAAATATATGTGTCAAAGAGGAGCTTCAGTAAATGAAAAGACAACCACTTGCAAATCACTTATATGACAAAGGGTTAATTTTTAAAATATCTAATTTCTAACAACTAAAAAGCAAACAACTCCATTCAAAACTGAGGCAAAGACTTAAATAGACATAAATACACAAAAAAGATGCTCAACATTACTAAGTATGAATTAAATACATATTAAAAGCAAGACTACAAACCATCTCACATTGTTAAAATGCCTACATCAAAACATCAACAAATAATTAGAACTTTTATGTACCATTAGTGAGAATCCAAATTGATACAATCACTCTGGAAAACAGAATGGTGGCTCCTTAATAAATTAAAATAGAATTGCATATCATCCCTTAGATCACTTCTTGATATACATGCAGAAAAACTGACATAGAGATCACAAAGCAATATCTGTACACAAAAGTTCATAGCAGCTTTAGTTAAAATAGTTTAAAAGTGAAATTTACCCATATTCATCAACAGATGAATGGATAAAGAAAATGCTGTATATACATGATATGTATATAATTAAAACTTAAAAATAAAATAAATTCTGACATATGCTCCAACATGGTTGGCATTTGAGGACCTTATATTTAGCAAATAAACCAATTACAAAACAACAGTGTGTGTGACTCCACACATATGCCGAATTTGAAATAATCAAAATCATTGAGACAGAAATTAGAGTATTGATTGCTAGTGGCAGTGGAGAGATGATGGGAAGTTGTTTAATGGATAAAAATTTGCAGGTTTTTCTAAGGTGAACAATATTCTGGGGAAAGGTGGCAGTGATTGTTTTATAACCATAATAAATTTAATTAAGCTCACTGAAATGTATACTTACAAAGAGTTAAGATGGTAAAATGTATCCCATACGTATTTTACTACAATAAAAATATTGGAAAAAAACATTAAAGTAGTTTGAACATCATTATCTTAATGTAGCACCATTGTAAACTGTTTCAATTTTTTGATTTAAAAAAGAAGCAAGTTTGATTGTCTTAATAAATTATTTAAAAATTGGTGCACAGTTGGTAGCTCAAATTGTGTATATAACAATCTATTATAGATTTATCATTTACTAAGATGTTTTTACTGAAATAACATTTTAGAAGCTCAAATTCATGTTCTAAATATATTCTTAAATTCATTTAATATTTCTTATGATATTTTTAACAATTAGGTTAAAATTTAATTACTACTAGTATGTATATATTGAATAACTGATGTGTACACTTACAAAATGTTTCCCTTAATGGTGCATTTATTATATTTATTCTGACTGTATTTTCTTCAATGCCTTTTCATAGCTGTCAAATCTGGTAATAAAAATTTAAATCTATCATATCTTTTCTTCTAGTCATTCATTTCAAGTGTATATTACCTAGCTATTGCCCAGGAACATTTTCCAGTGGATCATAAGGAAAGCCTTGAACTAGCATGACTCTTTCCTCTATTGGTTTTTCATAGCTGATGATAAATACCTTTAAGCTGCTTCCATATCCCTTGAATAGGATTCTGCCCTCATTAATCAATGCTAAACTCTTCCCGAGCTTCTTCAATTACAGTTTTTGTGGTCTTATAAGCTTTAAAATATGTATTTTATGTATCTGCTCACTTAAATAATACCTTAGTTAATTTTATATGCTATTGTTAATCATCTCTTCACTGTCTCTAATGTTTCTATGGATTGTAATACCATTAAGAATTGCTATCCTGATGCTTGACCAGTCAGAAGCAATTATTTCCCGCTGTTTTACCTCCATAACTTATTTGGCCATTTTAGTTTACTCATGGTGTGCCTTTTCTGGAGTTACTTGAAGAAGAACCAAGATCATCTTCTGTTTTTCTAGTTTCTAGTTCCATATGTCATAATACACAATAGAATGTATATTTCCACTCACTTCTGAAATAAGTTCCTTTTGGCCTTGGCCTTTAAATTATACTTTCTCTATACAAATCAACAAAATAATATCACATGCTGAGTAAGCTCTCTTGAAGTTTCCTGGAGAATATCTCAGTTTGCACCATTCATTATTATATTTACAGCATTACACAACATAAAAGAAACTAAAAACATTAAAACTGACTACAATTTTTCTTTGTCTAATCAGTACTAAACATAGTATCAATCCTTCCCTATGTATAACTTCTAGTTCTCAATAACAGATGTTGTATATTCAATTACAAAGGAACTTTTTTGTGTGATAAGTCGTGGTGCATTTAATGATCAATCTGTTAGCTCTTCTCCCTATAATATCTGAGTAATTAGTTGGTAATTATTATATATCTTTCCTAAAAACTACAGTGGAATGTTGCCATGAATCCTGTTGGTTTTTAAATTATTGTATGAGATTCCATATGGAATTTCACATAAGGAGCATCTCATCAAATGAGGTCCATTTCTTTTCTTATATTTTGAGTGCTAGTATGATAGGGACAAGTAGCAGAAACTAGAGAAAATTCATTTTTATAAAATATAAATGATAAAGTTAGGTTAACTTCATAAAGTTAGCTTAATTAGCAAATCACTGTGGTTTGGTGAAGAATTAACCTAAAATCAGTTAGAAGCACCCTATAGAAATACCAAGGTTCTTATCCTAAGTATGAAAGATTTCTCATGCAAGGATTATGTGTAGAATACATTTAAATGCATTTAAAAATCAATGTTACATTTTATATTTAATCGGGGTCAATAACAGTGTATCTCGGCAGAACCCAAGGACATTTTCCCCAATGGTAGTACTGCACTGAGTTTCTCTGTTTCCTAATGCCTACTACAGTTCAGTGAACTTCTCCATTATCTAATTCTGAGATGCTCCTGGTTTCTGACAAGCAGTTTCTTCGGCAGTTTCTCAAGATTGAATAGAATGGAAACCAAATTGGTGATCACCACATGGGTTTTGTTTCAATCCCCAGTGTCTACCTTCGTGGATCCCCATGCTATTCAGAAACACGAAGATTTACATATCTAGAATCAAATTTCTTTTTTCTCTTTACTAAAGCGTATTGATTACTCCTCCACATTCCTATTTTATTATACTCATGCTTTTAATTTTATGTACATTTAAAATCAGAAGTGATAAGTTTACATAATTTTTATACTCAGCCAGGGCTTTAAAGTCATGATGACTGCAAATGGCTGGAAATTTTCCAAAGTTTACTATGTCTTTAACCTGAAGGCCATGATAATAATTAATAAATGAATACCTTCTCAAAAAATTCAATATGTATTTTTAGTTATCTTGTTATCTATCAGTCCATTATATATAAGAGCAGTGCACTACTGTTTTAAGCTTTTTAATAAGATATCAGAAACTTTAGGTTTGTAAATAATGCAATTATATTTTTGGCTTACTTTCATCCTCTATTAAATTTTATATACTGATTGTTGCTTTAAAAAGTATTCAGTGATGTGGATATGTTTGTTAAAATTCTATATTTTAATATATCATCTGTCCTGAGACAGTGATCCTTTAATTTTGTTATACATGAGACCCTCTCCCTTTGACAGTCTGGTAAAGATTATAGAGCACTTTTCATAATAATTCCTAAATATGCAAAAATGTGTGAATTTGAGGAGGATACAAATTATGTTAATCCTGGAGTATAGGAATTAAGAAAATCATATCAATCAGAATTGTATGTGTTTTTTAATGTAGTAAAATAAGATTCAACTACAATGTTAATGTGACATGCACAACCTGCCATATATTACATTATTGTAGAGGAGTACTGCTGACAAAGGTAACAGTACTTTAATGTTGTCTATGTCATAATTGTACAAAAATAACACACTGCCTAGAGAAGTTAATGAAAATGGCATTGCCCCTATTCCTATTTAAGTTCAGCTACTGTCATCAAGTAGTTTTCAGAGTCTGTGGACTCATACTAGTGTTTTAATTTTCCTACTTAGAATTTCATATGAAGATCAGTGAGCTTTACTTAAGTTGTTAGACTGCAGAGTGTATGATTTTGCAGCTCTTATATTCCCACATCTTTTCAATCTTTAAAACTAACATGAGCCTTGGAGTCTTACAACTCAGAGCTTAACTTGATATTTGTCACATGAACTGCTTGAAACTATGCAAGTGATATAATTGGGAAGTGTCTTTCTTAACATATTTCTTACACAATTTTTATGAGAATCAGAAATAATAATTACAAAAACTTACTTCTCCATTTGAGAAATTTGTTCTGAATAAGCAATAGCTTAAGGAAAAAGGTTCCAGTATAAATGGAACTTTAACCAGGTAATATGGTAATCTACACTAGCCTAAAGGTAACTAATTCACTTCTGAATTTCTATAAAACTATTAAATAAATAGAGAACTAGAAGGCAAAGGACAGAGGACCAAAGAGAAAGAGAAGAGGTGATTTGAATAGCAAAAGAAAATAAGGTTGATCACGTAGGGAGAAGAATCTGACTATAACCAGAAGAATGATCCAATCTTACTAGACTTCAAGACTTTCTCAGTCCTAGTGTAGAAAAGCATGGTGTGCTAAGCAAACAGGCAGAGGCATAGTCTGCTCACTTGCATGTTACTGAGTAGCCATCCTCTCTGCCTCCGTTATCTTTTCTTGATGCAGGGGTTATTTTAAAAAGTGTCTTAGCATATTTTCAGGTTTTTATAATTAAAAAACTAATTTAAGGTTATTGTTAATGTTAATCTCCGAAAAAATGCCTATACCTTACATACCGTTTCTGTATCTGGAACTGTCTCCCTGCTTACAAAATAAGCAGTTCTTACAATCAACCTGAGATAGGCACTATCTGAGTCCACTTGGACTGAAAACAAGATCCCTGAGATGGGGTAAATTACAAAGAACAGAAACGTATTCTGCCACCTTTCTGGAGACTGCAACGTTGAGACCCAGCATCTGCTTCTGCTGAAGGCACAAGAACAAGAGAGGACCTCGTCTTCCCTTCCGCCCCTTTGGGATGCCACCTCATCCCACTCACAAAGGGAACCCTGTTGTGACTTAACCACATCTAACGGTCCCGCCTGCACATCAGCAACGCCTACATTTTACAGTGTGTGCATCTAGACTGCAGCAGACCCTCTCAACATCCCAACTGTAGGTGCAACACCTGAGGCAAACAAGGACTAGACAACTTGTCTAAAGTAATTTCCTACCAAAGAAAGCAAAGTATCTAAGACTTTCATATCATAACAGCCTTGTGAAAGGCAGAGGCAGTCATATAAATTTTTTTTT
The DNA here is from genome assembly GCF_000276665.1 of Chinchilla lanigera. Taxonomy (NCBI): domain Eukaryota; kingdom Metazoa; phylum Chordata; class Mammalia; order Rodentia; family Chinchillidae; genus Chinchilla; species Chinchilla lanigera. The sequence goes on along the minus strand of NW_004955404.1, from coordinate 21,081,828 downwards.
GGTGTGATTCTCATTTGTAATTATTCTGTGAGGTACCTCATGTCAACTACTAAAGTTTTGCCTTTTTATTATTGCTAAGAACACAAACTCTATAAAACACAAACTCTGGCCTTAATTTGGTTGTAGTTTAGTAGAATAGATAGGAAACTTAGGTAAGTAAATGAAAGCTAGACAAGATACAAAAAGGTACAGTAACACTGAAGGTAGCACTGTGTTCTTTTAAAACTGTATAGATGATTTCATTCAAGTATTGGTATTCAAAGCACATTAAAAATAAAGCGAAGCATGGGAAGTTGTGAACATATGGAGCATTAGTCAACAGTGACAAGATTGATGATAAGAATAATTCATGAACTGTTCTGAAGTTTTAACTCTTGCTCTGAATCTATTTTGTAAGACATTACTATTAACATAAATAAAATCTAAAGACAGAATTCCATAATTAAACACTCAGTGGATTAAAAAATGAGGAAGTTGATATCATTTACATTTGTCTCCAGGAACACCTGCATTTATTTCTAGGATCTTTGAGTACAGGAGAAACACAGCTGCTAATGTTGTGACTAATGAAACACATAAAGTTAAAGTCATGAAGAATTGGCTACATTATATATTTCTGCTACCCTAAGTAGAAAATAGAACACTTGCATGGGACTCAGAATATTATAAATACATATTATTTTTAGTAGTAATTAATTTTGAGGTAATGGATGATGTTAGCCTTTCTGAAATGGATGGAATGTTAGAATTATTGACAGACAACATAGATTATATAACACAAGTGAGTTCAACTTGAGGTGGGATATTTCAGCACAGAACATAACATTCACCTACACATGAAGAGCACAGAAATAGGCAGTGGTTAGTTTTTGACAGTCATCCAAAGAAAATCAAGGGAAAGAAATTTTAACTTATGCTCCTATACAGGTATCAAATTTTTGAATTATTTACAAGATTAGTTGTTGATTTTAAAATTTACAGAAAAACATTTTTACTTTACAGACATTTACATTTAAAGAGCTAAGAAGATGAATAATTATACTAAATATTTTAAAAGTTTTACAGGTTTCTCATAATGTGAAAGTTTAAGATATCTTCATTGAGGACAAGCACTTTGTATTGGGAAAAATAAGGGACTATTTTTTACTATTATTTTAGTCAACACTGAAACTGAGGTAGAATAAGGTTTGGTTGACTGAGAAAACGTAGATGGCCTCAGTAGCCAAAAGTCATTTTTCCTCCTGATCATCAGTATTTTCCACTTTCCCTAAATCTCATTTGGAATTTAGGCACAATTGCTGCATTACTTTACCTAAAAAACCTAGACTTTACTCTATAATGAGGTCCATCAATCTTCAATTAGATTCACTCATGTTTGACAATCTAGAATATTTCATTTGGGTATATTTACATTTTTTCTTCAGTATATGCTTTAGAGTTGCCATTAGTTTGAGTTTTGAAGGTATTTTCTTTTTTAAAAAGTTTGAAATATATTTGATTTGTTATGGTTCTTGTCTAGATGTCCCCACAAAGCCTCGTACAGTCATAGAATTTTGTCAGAGATGGTTGAATCTAGAATGTGTGATTGATTCATGGCTTGATGCTGGTATTAATGGTGCTGGAATTAAAGGTGAGAAATTGCTGGCTCTGTCCACTGATTGGATTGGCGCCACCATAATCCTGCTAGACTGTCTACAATATAAGGGACAAAAAGAGGTTTATCTCCCCTGTCTTGTTGCTTTCTCTGTTTTACACAGCCATGAACTCTGCCGTGTGCCACCCTGCCCTGGAGCCAGACAATTGTAGACTTAAACTCTACAAACTGTGAGCTAAAAAATCTTTTTTCCTTTAACTTTGGGTGTTGAGTGTTTTGTCTCAGCATCGAGGAAAGAAACTAAAAGGATATTGCTCCTACTTTTGAACTATCATTTGTTCTTTTATATTTCTAACGTGACAGTTATATTTATTTAGTGCATTGAAGCTAGTACATTATTGACTGTTGGACTGCAATTTTGTTATTGATAAGTACATCATTAGTATAAAGCTACTGTTTTGTAATTAGTCCTACATCCCTTCATTTCTCAGGATTATTTTAAGGTTCCTTATTTTCATCTTCCCATAACTATTATTAAATTTTAGAATTAATAATGGGTTCATTTTCAAACAGCATTATAAAACTATAAACATTAACTTTACATTTCAGGCATATTTTTAAAAGCATATTAAATATAATCCTTTCATGTTTTTCATCTCATTAGTCCACGTGCTCGTCAGATGAAAGATACTTTTAGTGCCTTAGTGATGGTTTACCTCCCAAGGACCTCACTTAATTGTTTTTTTCTGCTCATCTTTATTCTCTTATTAATCAGCTATGAATTTGTATGAATACACTACAATATATATCACAATAGCATAGGTCTTAAGTTGGAAATAATCAAAATATCCAGAAATCATATGTATCAATAGCAGAAAAATTGAATATATTACTAAATTCTACAGGTATTGTTTAAAAATTTTATTTTATTTATGTTTTTGTAATCTCTAAAATAGAGAGCCATATTGTGAATCATTCTCAAAAGGAGATCTATAAATGGCTGACATAGAAAAAATGCTGCATACCGTTTACTCATCATGGAAATGTAATCAAAACTTCAATGATACAACTTCACGCTAGAAAGAATGGCCATTACCAAGGATGCAAAATTTAGTAAGTCCTGGCTAAAGTGGAACAACTCCATAGTGTGTAGGAATCCAAATTAGCACAACTGTTCCAAAGTACATTTTGATGTTCATTAAAAAAAATACAACTGTTACCCATGTTTCAAAAATCCCACTACCTAATATAGTATGTGCCCACGGAAATGAAGTCAATATGTTAATGAAATGTGCACATCTGTGGCCACTGCATTCCTATTCACAATGGCCAGGAAATGGAATCAATGTAAGCGTCCATCCAACGATGAATGTATGGAGTATGAGGTACACAGAGAAATGGGATACTTTTGACAGCTATAAAAGTAATGAATATTGAGATTTTTCAACAACATGAATGAAATTGGAGATTGTATTTTTTTTTTTTTTTTTTTTTGGTTTTTCTCCGGTACCGGGAACCGAACTCACTACCTTGCGCTTGCCAGGCAGGCGCTTTTGCCACTGAGCTAAATCCCCAGCCCCTGGAGATTGTAAATTAAACAAAATAAGCCAGACAGAGGAAGAACAATCCTGACTGATCTCAGTTAGAGTTAGAATATCAAAAGATGATCTCTCTGAAGGTGAAAGTAAGAGGGCAGTTTCCAGATAATAAGGAAAAGGGATGGGAAAGTTTGATAAATGGCTATAAAGTTAGGTAGATCAGAATAAGAAGTTCTGGTGTGTTGTTGGACTGTAACATGGATAAAAGCAAAGTACTACATATTTCAGAGAGGTAGAAAAACAATTTTGAAATATTTTGCCACAAAAAATTGATAAATACTTGAAGAGGTAGAGATTTTCATTTGATTAAACATTATGCAAGAGCATTTGGCAAAAAGCATGGCATAGTACTTCAGTAATATGTGCACTTCTTATGTTTTAGCTATCGGTTAAGTATAAATTTAACTTAAATTTTAAAAATCTCAATTATTTGATGACTTTTTTTTGTACCGGAAATCAAATTTGCGACCTTGGGCTTGCCAGACAGGCACTGTGCTGCTGAGCTATATCCCCAGCTCAATAAAATTTTGCATTATTTGAATAGCAAATTTAGACATAATGATAAATGAACACAGACATATAAAAACACATATACTATATTTGATAATACTGGATTTTCAATAATAACATTTGTATTCATAAATAAATTGAATCATATTTTTTGGGATCTCTTTTTAGCAAAAAAATAAGATGAATACAATTCTGTAAGATATCAAATTTAGAGCAATTGATAATAAAAAATGTGAAATGAGCATTGAAACTGACTCTAAAGAAACAAGAAAGAACAGTTATTTTGTAACATAATCTGCTGGCTTGAATTCATAGCAAAAACTGTAATTGTTCCAAAAGATAGTTCCTTGAAAATATCACTCCTTTTTAAAGAAATTAAAGTCAGAAAGCATCACTTTTAATAGTTTGTTTTTTCAGTTTTCAAAATTCCAAAAAATTACTCTGAATTCAAAACGTAATATAGACAGTGATAAAAAGATACAACTACTCCTTATAAAACATACCTCTTTAAATTTAATTACTTTGAATATTCAACACATATTTACCCAATATCTTCCTAATATACTGTCATCTCACCATTAGTAAAATAATAAAGTATGATAAAAACATTATACAGCATTAATGGACTAATTAATACATTACTTTTATTTACTTTAAAATTCAGTGTACTTGTCACTTTCAATGTATACCTTCTTTGACAGAAATAAGAATTTTTAAGCAATGACTAAAAAATTATGTAAGTAAAAAAATAATTCTATTTATCATATAATTGTATCTTTAATTTTTATTCATTATGTTTGTGCATTGAAAACAGTGTAATGTTTACTATGTATCCTTAAATATATGCACTGAAAGTAATGTTTTTTTTTTATCAGACAGTATAGTACTTGGAAAAATATATTCGAAATTCATAGTTTTGTACTAATTATGTTATCTTTGACAAAATATAATTATTTTTATTTATCAATTGTAAAGCATATATTTTTTAAAAATAGACAATTATAAGGAAAACATAAAACACAATTAAATAGAAAATCATTCAAAGAGAACACACTATTCTAGCATTGACTCAGTGAAATGCTATGACTCTATTATTTGACAATAGTTTTTAATTTTAAAGATTTTTCTTAAAATAAAATAAGAAAAACAAATAAGTTGTAAATGTTTGAATGAAGTTCCTCTCAAAAATAGAAAATGTGTCATGTTAAACTGAAAACAGAAGCTAGAAAATCTACATAAATTATTCATTCCCTCATTGACTTTCCATAGTAAATTATTGAGCTAGCCTAAGTAATTTTAAATTATGTTATTGTTATAGTGCTAATTTCATGTCATCCTCTGTATTTATGTAGAATTAAACTGAATGATTAGTTTCACAGGTTTTAATAAATTAATTATATAAACCTAACAATAATGAATTGCATAAATCTAAAATTCCCATAGAATGTTACTATGGTAGATTATCTGAACTGCGACTTCCTTTAAATTTGAATTGCTATTTAAGAGACTGTAACATAAATGAGCAGCAGAGACCATCAGACTTGGGTTAAGACAACAGGGCATGGAATTTACTGTGCATGGGTTCAGGCAGAGAACATTATAAGACCTTCTGCCCTGAAAAAAGAGAAGTGTGTTTCCTTTAAAGGAATGGTCAGAGGGCAGGGGACATTAGGTGGGAAGATCCCAGTGAACATCTGTGGTTAAAGTTCTTTGGCAATCTTGCATCCCAGTGAGCTGAGTCCTTTGAAGTGTCTGTTGTAAATTCTAGGATGTATCCAGATGTCTCCACGACCTGCACACTTTCTTGTCCTATCTTGTCTCTTTTTCTGACAGCCTCAGTGCTGAGCCGAACTCACTGAAGATAATAGTGCTTCTGCTGGCAAGTAGGTTGAGGGCTGGGAGTGTCAGGCCAGGCTTCAGACTTACAGAGATAACCACATGCCTGTTATACCTTGCATCTAAATGTCCCGCAGCACCTCAGATGCTTATATGAATTAAAAGCATGGTAACTATATTAGTCCCCTGAAGGGCTTAGCACAATTAGGGCTGTGGGTAATAGGAAGGCCCACCATAGGTAAGGGTGGCTCCACACAAAGGGTTTGTAGTCCGGGTGGGATAAAAGGGAAAGGGAGACTGCAGATTGCTGCCTCCTGTCTGCCTTAACACGGACTGTCTGTGATGCCCCTTGTCATGCCGCCCTGCCTTGGATACTTCTGATAATGGACTGGAACCTCCACAAGCTGAGAGCCAAAATAAAAGTTTCCTCCTTTAACTTGTGCATGTCAGGTGTTTTCTCTCAGCAATGAGAAAAGTAACTAAGATAATTATTCTTTATAAACGTAATATAAATAATGTCAGTGACTATTATTGGGCACATAAAAATAAAACTATTTAAAAATTAGAGTTTAAAATTCTAGAAGGCATTTGCTTTTTATCAGATTTAACACTATCAATTTAACTGCTATTACTCAAATACATTTTATTAATTAGTCAGTAATACAGTATACATCAGAGGCTATTACATGTTAAATCCTTAGAAATGATGGACTTTTCTTAAATTGAGAATTTTTTAGAAGTGTTAATAGTTTTATTCTAAAAATTCTATCCCATATTGCTGTAAAACAGATCAATTGAATTAATTAACTTAATTTTGAGCCCTTTGTTAATAAATTAAGCTAAAATAGTCAAATACTTGTGTTAAAGGTATTTTAAACTAGAACTTTGTATGCATGTGCTTGATTTCCACTTCAAGGCCTTCTTGACAGATTTTGCATTAACGGACCAACCTAATAATAACCCTGGACCAATGTGCCTTTGAAATTAATCACAGGAGTAGTGAATTCCAATGACTAAAACTGGAACAGCATAACTCCTCTTGTACAGTGGCTTAAAAATGAAACAGGAGCTTAATTTCTGAATTTTACAAGGTCTGATGAAGCCTTCTTTAAAAATCACCTTTTGATGTCAACTTTCATTGAATCTGTACTTTTTGATAAATCGCTTTGATATTCACGTTGCTTATCTGCACATATGTGTACTGTGTTTATCTAGGAGGAGAATTTTAGGGCTAGCAACACTACAGTTCTGCACTAGTTTACTTGATAAAAACTTAATGTATCACATTACATTCCCAGCACATTCTAATTAAATTCTTTTTCATTTCAGTCTGTCTCAGAGGGTTAGAGAGGCTCAAGAATATTTAACAAAATTCAACAAAGCAACTACCTGAAGTTAATACATTAACCTTGGCATGAAAGTTACTTTATTCTATCCACGTATGCCAGAACTATCATTATACAATGACCTAAAAATGACATTATTTCACTCTAACTGGAGAGGCTGTAAATGAATAACGATCATTTCTGACTCATTATATGTATTATGTATTTTGCCCTGGGAAATTTCAAGCCAAAAAACAAACATCAGCAACAATAGAGGTCTATCCTACTAAAATGTAAAGACCTAAACAAAATCATACTGGCTATTATTGAGAAAATTCTTTGCCTACCAATGAAGAGAATGAATACACCTTAACAGTTGGTTGCATATTTGCTTATACTTAATATGTGCCAGTTATATTCCGATCTTACATGTGGTTTCTAATTCAGTAGCATAAAGTTATAGAGAAAATAATATTTCCTATGTAAAATTCACTTGAAATTGGTGATACTTCTTTGATGGAAACAATTTATTCATATGGATGTGCAGCTAAGAGAAGAGGTCCATCTCTTTGAGTGTACCTAAAGCGTCATGCAGTTCTTGTCTACAGGAGTCACAGCTATAAAGACTCTTCATTCTAATATAGTTTATCCCAATGTCTGTGACTGCGCACTATTGCACATTTCCATGGGTGTTTTAGATATAGAAATGTAATAACTTATATGTATGTACTTTATATAGTGTGCATCACTCCCAGTTATAACCACCTTAATCAAACATCCTTATTTTTTTCAGTGATACAAAGACTTCTGTACAAGACAAGGTAAATAATGACCATAAAAGAACATGTCACTTTATGCAAAGTGAATTGTAAAATCTTTCAGTTCCTAAGTTTTTAAAAAAATTTTAATAATGGTTTGGAAACTATGAGCCCAAAGAGTTAATTTCTGAAGACCACTGGTACTTTCTGTTCAGGTACCAGTTTCCCGACCCTGATCCCGTGGCCTCTCTGTTGTGTGACACCAAACAAAAACACGGAAGGGGCGATCTTGCATCCTAGAAAACTAAACAAGTCAGACGTTGAGTGCCCGATGCAGGGGTTTAGAATTTTTCATATGTGGTCCTTTTACTTTCTTATCTTAAAATTTGTGATCAAGTGAGGTCTGGAGGTGCATTTCTGTAAGCCCAGCCATGTAGAAAACAGATGCAGAAGAATTTCAATTTTAAGCCAAATCTGGCCATTTTAGCCACTTGAAGAGACCCTGTTTCAAAATTAAATAATACGAAAAAGTTGAGGATGATTGTTAGTGCAAAGGCCCTACGTAGGTTCAATCCCCAGTAGAAAAATAGTTTAGTTTGTGTGTGGAGACACCTGAATATTTTTGGCTAGTGTTCAGTGTTATTTTACTAGTGGCTGAGATATCTGTCCCAAATGCTGCTTTCTTTTCTTGTTCATCAGTACCAAATTTTAAGCATTGCTTTCTTTCCAATGTCTTAACTGTCACATAGGAACTAATGTATGCTACCTCTGCTTGCTTTGCTATAGGTTGTGACAATTCCCCCGCTGGCTGGTGTACCCCTGATGGCATTAACATTTCCAGCTATTTGAATCAAGCATTCTGGAAGAAGTAATGAGGAACAAAGGAATAGTCTTAAATTTTTCACATTCCTAGGTCTGAATATCAGTCTGTCAGTTATATGAAAGGTTTTGAGCAGTAGAATGGGCAAATAGGACCTCAGCTTTACAGAGGATAACATGGTGGGTTTTGAATGAAAAGAGAGACACTTACATGGTAACAAAATGCATCTAGGGCTGGGGATTTAGCTCAGCGGCAAAAGCGCCTGCCTGGCAAGCGCAAGGTCGTGAGTTCGGTTCCTGGTACCGGAGAAAAACCAAAAAAAAAAAAAAAAAAATGCATCTAGATATTATTGGCAGTGTTCAGGCACATATGTGGAATGTGTCATCGAAATGTTTGTACAGGAGTACAGAAAAATTGGAAACATAAAACATGTGACCATGTTTTCAGTAAATTTGGGGTGAAATTACAAACTTAAGAAACATCTGAACAAAAGCAATAGAACAGTAAGTGACTTAACAGAGAGTTCATAAAGGGCATAAGAGACAGCCAATAAAATATGGAACTAATAAGTCACATTTGAAGGAAGAAAATAGATTGCTTAAGGTAGCAATGCAGATTGGAAAAAATTGCTTATGTGTTTAGAGGAAAAATGATATTCATTCTCCACACATTACTTTTTCTTTGTTGTGATTATTCAGTTATTTATATTGATGCTATACACATGCTAAAATGTTTTTCCCTGATCTGAACTGTATATGATACTATTTATATCTATATAGATATCACATATATGTCAGAGTTTTATATATGCTTTTTATAAGAGTGTAAATAGAAAAATTTGAAATCTAGACAATTGTATATATGCATTGGGAAAATATATAGTAATTACTCCATACAGATTAGTTAAAGACAGAATCAGTATTGTACATCGATGGACTGGCAGAGTGTCACCAAAGAAATGCTAACTGGACAGACACGATTCATCTCTGCCTCAGCTGGATGACAACGCACACCTAACAAGGTGATAATGTGACACAATGAGGTAAATAATAAACAATATGACTAGTGAGAAGAATTGGATGGATAAAGTAGAGGTAGGCATTAAAGAAAGATGAAGTAGGGGCTGGGGATTTAGCTCAGCGGCAAAAGTGCCTGCCTGGCAAGTGCAAGGTCATGAGTTCGGTTCCCGGTACCGGAGAAAAACCAAAAAAAGAAAAAAAAAAAAGAAAGATGAAGTAGATTGGATATAGAGAAAATGTGGAGTAATGAAAAGTGCTTTAGTTTTTAATCCTATGCATATTGATATAGACTGTCACTGTAACAGTGCTAGGCTACATCTTAGTATGCATGCCAAAATCATGTGTAGCTACCCAAAATGGAGATAAAATAACTGTTCTGTTTATTCTCCTTATGTTATGTTCGAGTTGTTACAAATATAAGAGTCAAACTGCAAAAAACTTCATAAAACTACTTTTCTCAAATTTGTCTTAATGGTAATAATTCAAGTACTTTTTCAGTCTGAAACATGTTTAATGGATATTCAGTTCCAGGCTAGGGCTCATGTAAGGTAGTTGGAAAGGCTTTCATTTTGAGTTATGTTTGTGTCATTAAAAAAGAAGAAAACATAGATTTTGATGTTTAGTAATGGGATGAAATTATTTTCATAATTACTAGTTATTTTCAACCTTTCCTTTTACCTAACAGCTCAGAGACTATAATGGTCACATCCCTGCCTAACTTTCATCTTCTCCAATGTGTCCTCCTTTTTCCCAGAGCCTGTCTTTGTGGAGCTGATGTTTTCTTGTGTCCGTGTTTCACTCAGTGAATAGCATGGAAAACAACTGGATTAGAAGAAAGTACAAATTTAGATATTTTCTATTGAGCTACTCACTCTGGAAATTCCAAATCTATAAAATAATGTTTTGCATCTCACTAAGTTCTCTTTTTTGTTCAGAAAGTACAATTATACTTTTAAAAATATGCTATTCATATTAACACAGAGTGGGCTCTCTTTTGTTATTGTTAAATGAATAAACTAATTATTATTTTAAATATTCCTCAATTTTGATTTTTAATCTGTAAACCTTGTGATATGTAACCAACATACCTGGTTACTCTTTTTTATTTTAAAAATTTTAGAAAAACTAACAAAATAACAATAAAGGCAAAATCAATATAACACAAAACAACAAAGACAATACATGACCTCAAAACAAAATGATAGGAATTTACAGTGGTTGCTACATTACATACTGTTATCTTCAACGAACTTGCTCAGTCCAATAGACATAAGAATGTTACTCTTGAAACAATTTTTAACAGTGAAGAATAGGCTCTGCAGTGGGATAATTTGTGGGTAGCACCAGGGATACTGTCATGAGAGTGGTGGGGCTGCACGAAGTTGAAAAGGCTCCAGTTACCTTCCAGTTTTCAACAGTGCCTTTCAATATGCACCTTAGATCTGAACCTCTAGAGGAAGATTCAGAATGTCCCCGCTGAAACAACTGGCAGATGATGTCAAGGCTGCATCTCTTAGCATAAAATATTTCTACCTCTACTTCATTTGTGTATCCTAAAATGACTGGAATTATTTTAAATTTCAATTACATTTACTCCATTCAGTCCCTCTGAAATATTGTTCTCATCTTCTCTGAATATCTAAATTAAATCTATGTGTCATGGATCTATATTCAGTCCTGTAAAACCCACTACAGCATCAAGTTTTTCTCTCTTTGCTGAATGCATGAATTATCTATTATTTTCAAACATTCCTTAGGTCTTCAGAGAGGTTGTGGAATAACGCATGTCTACTGAATCCCATGCACTTTGCAAGCTGTTGAGACCAGTACTATAAAGACAACGTAATGAATTAACTCACCAGAAAGTACTCACGTGTCCCAAGAGCACACCAAAGAAATTTGAGATGAAGTCCTGATGGACAGGTAACATTTATCTCGGTGATGGGAGAGAGTACCTATGGAAAGAGACTTCTGGGGAGAAAAAAATGTATGAGGCAAAGTGAACAAAAAAGGAGTTTAGCTCATGAAATATTTTGTATGAGAAGTTAATCATTTTGACATTTATGCAGGGACACTTTGGAGTGCCATAAATGTATCAGTGAAAGAAAAGTATTTTTATATTTCCATTTTCCTTGTTTCCTTTCATTTTTTATATTTTTCTTTTCATATTTCCAGTGTGAAGTTGAAAGACTAATACTTACATGTTAGTGCAGCACTGATTTTATTTTTCATGTGTTTAGTGTGTATAATCTATGAAAGTGTAATAAATTACTCCTCTCATGTATTTATAACAAATGAAAAATCTGTACAATATATCAGAAGTAGTTGGATATTAAAGTTGATAACATGAATTAAGCTAATGATCAAATGTAATACTACAAACCTGGCTTTCCTTACACAATCCAAACCAAAATTATGAAACAATGTTCTATTTTTTGAATTTATATTATGCTATTAGTTTTGACATCATTTCAATAACTCTGCTTTTTGGAAATACTGGAAGGCTTTTTCGTATTTACATCATCTATGGTACTGATGTTTAAGTTAATATCATTTTTAAAGTTACTTATACATCAAATAACACAGCTTATTCTTTTAAGTGTCATTACAACTTCTTTCATCATTTTGGGATATAGTATTCTAAGTTAGAATTTGAAATAAAGTAACTATTTCAAAAGCTGTATTAATTCACAACAAAAACACATACATTTTTATTATCTTGCCTGAAACTACTTCACTGAAGAACTACATTGAACCTGTCAGTAAAATACTGAACTGCAGGATCAAAGCACATTCAGGGCAATTCATCAGTCAATATCACTTGAAATCAGAAAGCGTGTGTGCACTGCAGTATTTACATGCTAACTTATTATTATGAAGACAAACTAAATCTCAGTTGGAAGAAAACATAATTAATTAATCATTTCCTAGAAAGTTCTTAGGGTCAGAATAACGCAGACTCCATAAATATTTTATAATTGTGCAATTCTACCCCAAATTTCAAGAAAAAGTAAAACGATAACCTTCTCTTTGAATTCAATATCACTTGTTTTATATTCTTCCCCAGACAAAAGGGTACATTTTAACTTTTCAGATCTCTGTTCAATTTCAAAGTCTTTATTTTAATAAAACAGTGTTGATCTTATTAATAATTATCTCACACATCCAATTTTATTCCTTAATGTATTATTTCTCTACTTATGTAGTACTTCCCTGAACAGCAAATATTTTTAAGATAAATCAGAGAAATAATTTCAAATGTTCTGTCTTATGCTTTATTAATGTCTACTGCATCTTAAATAACCTTTTAATATGTTACATTTAAATTTGTGGCAAGCACACATGTGCTTTATTTGTAACAATGATTCTAATTATGAATAAATATTCTGAATACTATTTATGAATTTGCTATATCTCATATCATACCTTTAATTTAAGAAAACCCCAAAGGAATCCCAATAAGTATGTACAAATTTTATAAAAATCAGAAGTGTTGTTGAGAGAATTGTAATTTTAATCAAATGGCTTTGGGGTGCAGATAAGAGAAAGGAAGGTGAAAAGAGATTTAGGTCACAGAATTTCAGCAATTACAGCAGGGGTAGATAATAATTTAAGCTAAAAATAAAGAAATATAGAAGAATACTTTTGTAAACCTAAAACCTTCTGCATACTAGCCAAGCGCTTTATCTCTGAACTGTATCCCAACTTCAGAGGTAAACTTTTAAAACTGTTTCCACTAACATCAATGAGTTTTGAAATTCTGCTAAAATTTGTACTTGAGATTTAAAATTGTACTAGATAATGAGGAGGTATATATATATATTGCAAATGACTAAACATTTTTTATTTAAAATGCAATAATTTTGAGGATAGAGATAGCCCTTTATTATTTGACATCTTTTTAATACAATGTAAATATCTTAATAAGTTTTTCTTATATATGCCTTACAGTACTCTAATTCACTTATAAAATCTATCCCTTTCAAAAGTGTTCTTAATTTAAAGAAATCAACTCCTTGACAAGGTTGGAAATAAACACAGTTTCTCCCATATGTTCCACAAAGCCAGTGCACTCTTCAGTATGTACAGTGAATACTAACTTCATTAAAATAAAATTACAGAATTGTAGTTCAGAAATACAAATAATACCACATGAAATGTAAGGCTAATAATTAAGTATAGGTATGAGATAAACATAAAAGAAAGTCTATAATCATTGTGAAATTTTTATAATTACATATGAATTTATATAACTTTTATAATTGTTATAATTTTAATATTTTATAAATCTATATTTTAACATTAATAGTAATACATTATTAAGATTTTATAACTATGGATGATTTGTTTCTAATATGTTTGCTTAAGGATAAACTTAAAGGTAAGAATTATGCTTCTTTAATATTTTTTTTGTTTTGTTTTTTTTCCGGTACTGCAAACCGAACTCATGACCTTGCGCTTGCCAGGCAGGCTCTTTGACACTGAGCTAAATCCCCAGCCCCTATTACTTTAATGAACATTTTAAATTCCTTATTTCCCTTAAAATATCAGATAATGGGATAAAAGAATTAGCACTGACATAGACTTTATAAATTACATTCATTTCAATTATAGGCAAGTATGAAGGATGAAGGCTTATTTTTGTTCCTATAAATTGTTTTCTCATAGCTCATGGAAAAAATGAGGCCTTAACATTTTCATATCATTTAGTAAATATTTAATTGAATAATGTTGTTAATGAATCTGTCCAGAGATAACTTTTTTATTTACATATTTCAGTTCTGTATTTTTCAATTAATTAAATTTATTGGTACACTTTAGATACACGTAATTGTCACATTCATCAGAGGAAATCTGTAGCCAAACATGGAATCAAATGTGCAATTTAGGAATGAAAAATGAGGCTACCTTTGGAAAAAAAGGTTGAGATCATTACTGATGGTTAGTAATGAATGCTGTGATTAATAAAATAATTGAAATGTATTTTAAATTTGTTATTGTTTCTGTTTTTATTGCAAGCTAAAATTATTTCTGAAGTAACTGGGAGCTGCAGTAGAAGAAATGTAACGGATGTGTCTCAGGATCTGCTCACACCCACTACTCCTTCAGAACGTACTCCTGTGAATTACTCATTTGTTCAACTAAAATGCCGATCAAGATGTTGTCAAAATTAGAGTTAAAATTTTCAGAACTTTCCTTGAAAAGGTCGGATTATATGGGATAGGATTTGTGTTGGAAGGAAATGATCTATTGCTAAATAGAAAAGTTGACTTCAATTAAAATAAAGATATTTTGAATTGCTTCAATACAATAGAAACAATAAACTGGTAAATCGCTGGATGTAGGAAAAGATGGAGCATGAAGTTAGAATCCAGAATAACTTCACTGAATAACAGAGCACTGGGATAGCTGGAAAATTGGTGGAATATACTGAAACATGAAATTATCACGTTAGCTTTTTAGGGGTATATTTGATTGTTTTCTTACTCTGCAGAGACAAATATGTATGTTGGATATATATGTGTGTGGACCTCAGGAAATCAGTGTCTACTGTAAATACAGTCTTGGTTCATAAATTTCAATGTTGACCTTATGGAGAAATTTGATTCTTCTTGTAACCAGTTCAGTTTGTGAACAAAATTGTGGAAAGAACTGTTTTTGAATGGAGGAAAAATTTATATTGAGAATGTTCAGTTGATCCTGGCTATGGAGGAAATCAGAAGTAAAATATTAAATAATATGTAATAATTATCAGCTACAGGTAGAACTAAATTTAATGAACAGGACCTGTGCAGCCTCAGAGCTCAGGCAAACTAGTCAAATATGGTTGTACAATATAAACAAAATGACAAGACAGTCAAAATTGCCCCAGCCTGGTGGTACATGCTTGTAATTCCAGTGCTCAGGAGTCTGAGGCAGTAGGATTACTGCAACTTCAAGGTCAGCCTGTGTTACAAAGGGAGTTCAAGGCCAAACTGAACTGTAAAATGAGATACTGTCTCCAAAAGCCAAAGTGATAGTCAAAATTAATAATTCAAGTAGCGTGGTGAAATTGCATGCTTAAACTGGTACTAACAGATTTGCTGGGCTATATTACTAGCAGGAGTGAAGAAGTTGAGCTGAAGGAAGCATTTAAGAAAAGATATGTTTTCAGAATTCAGACTCAGTGAGACAGTTTGGGGTGGAAGAGATTCTCTGATTAGGGTCCAATCAAAGTGTGTTGCAGTTTTGTCAAACAGATTTCTTGAAAAGTTAGGAAGAAAGGAAACAATAGTGTCTGACTTTTCAACATGATGTTTTACTATGGAAAATTATCATATCAATCTTTTTCAGATCCTATTATGATTCTAGAAATACAGTAGTTACAGTCACATCTGTGACACTTCTTATCCTTGAACATGGGGAAATCACTTTTTATTTATTTATTTCAGAATCTTCACACATAATGAGGCTTGGAAAATGAGTTTAAGGGAAATATTAAAAGCAGTGCTCTTAGTGGAATGACTGGATGTACGAAGCATATGCTATTATTATTGTAAGTTTTAATAATGGTGTTCCAAATATGCTGATATACAGTAATAGGGAGAACACTGAACCAAAATTGGCCCAAACTGAAAGACTCATGTCACTACTTCTGAAAGGAAAAGGAAATTACTATAATATCTACAGCACTGGAGGTAGCTGATATAGTGTGGACAACTATGGATTAATGAGAATGTTGTAAAAAGTTTATCAGTGAAAGACAAGAATGTAGCTTACTCCAGAATGGAAGTGTCTCATCCTGCAGCTCCTCCATATTGGATTCAATGGTGGAAGGAGAAAGTACTCTTTCTATGGATTAAATATAATCACCCACACATGTCCTCCATGCTTAAAAGCTATTGTCATAAAAAAGTAATACTTCAGAATACTTTTCCTGCAATATTTCTGATTACACTTAATTGCAAGAGTAAATATGACACATGAGCATCTCTAGCCACCTATCCCATGAAAATTGCTAGTAGAAAGAACAAGCTGGACTGAGATGTGAAGAAAGAGAAAGAAACACTATCTCTTCTAAGTTGTTGAAGTTCTCTAGTGGAGATTAACAACATGAAATGCTAATATTAAAAGGGGTGTTTTAATATCCCTATATTTAAGAAATGTATGTTCCCAAGGAACTCAGTAAGTCTGATTCTGCCTTTGTCACCAATCCTCATATTCTGGGAACCAGTATCTTCAGATTTTTTAAGTCATTGAGAACATGTACAATACAAGGACATGTATGTATACCTCCATATGGCTAGTAAACATTTTAGCATATAATATATGGTCAGTAATTTTTTGTAAATAAATAGTTATACAGTCTCCAATCTGAATGTAACTTGAGAGTAAATTCATGGCAGACAGCTTTTCTATTACCATTCTTGTCCAATTCAAAGATGGTACGGGGTGCCTTCCATATTTTTGGATTAATCAGTACTTTAGGTTTCAGAAATGAAAAAGAACAGTGCTATTTTTCAGCATGCATATCTGTGAAATCAAAGGGAAAATCTCTTGCTTTAGGCAAGACTCAGTCTTGAATTTCAAAAGATGTCATCAGTTGTCTGTTTCTTTTTTGTTCACTTTGATCCATTTTATATAGTTTTTTAAAACTTAATTCTCAAGAAGAATTTCTGTACATGTCTGAATATGTACTCTAGCAACTCAAGATAATCTAGTTCTCAGTTGTATCCATTTCAAAAGGATCTACTACTCCTTATTAGTCTTAATAATATCATTAAAAGTGTTCTTATTATCCATGTTTGTATAACCTTTAATCCAATCACTAAGTCTAGAGGGAGTTGAATATTATTTTCTATTCTAAGTCATTTACCTTACCTTTCCCACCTCCCTAAATAGGACAATAATAATGCTAAAATCATTAATTGGAAAAAGAATAATTTCTGAAATAGAAGGAAAATGTATTGATATTTCCAAGAACATCATATAGCAGAATTATGGATTTACTATTCTCTATTATTAATGTAATTTAATCACATATGCTTTCATCAAACCTTTATATTTCTTCTCTGTATGCATGCTTGTCTTACACATTAACTGCTAATAACCAACAAGATCAAAATTAGTGTTGTAAAATTAAAATTTTCATTTGTTCATAATTTTATAGAGGGCCCCACCTGGCAGTTCTTGTTCTGTCTGTATGGGAAGAGATGGAGTGACGAAAGCTGGTAGATTCATTTCCCAATTTGCTTTTTTCACTTACCTATCTGATGCCTTTGTGCTCTTGTTCTCTTTCTTTATCAGCATTTCATCTCTCTTTTCAAGGATGAATGGCATTAGACTTGTTTTATTAGTACGTGCTGGCAGTACCTAGTGAGTACATTCTTTCTGGCAGCTAGTACGTTTATGTACCACATCTTTATTCTTTTTTCATTGCCTTTCTTCACCTCCTCCCAGGTCCTGTTCTGTCTCTTGATCTGTTTCTGAAAACTTTTCCCTTTAATCGCGTTTTTCTCTTTGAGTAATTACACTTCTCACAGCATACCTAGAAAGGGTAACCTGGTAGAAAATTCTAAGTCTATGGTCCATCAACCCTTCTAAAGTCTAATAGGGAAGACTGAGGGGAGCTACAAAGTATAGTAGCCTTCGTGTCTTGGTATCAGAGAGACACACTGAAGATAAAAACACAAAACTTGTAACAGGAGATATTGTTGTAATGTTTTGGTAATAGAGGTTCCTGCAACCAGTAAGTTAGGCATCTCATTCTCATCAAGGGAAAAGCACTATGAAACCTTCATAATTTTGTTTGGATAAGAACATTAGAATTTGAAAACTCATATCTCTATTATTTTATTAGTAAGTGTTGCACAACTAATTATTATTTTAAGCATTAAAATTATAAATGATATGTCTGTTCCCATAGATTTCTTTTATAAAACAAATACTCAGTGCTCCGTGTTAAAAGTTGATTACTGATTAACACCATGATAGCATGAAAGCTTCTTGATTGCCTTTGAAAGGCAACTATTTATAAATACCTCACACTATGTGATTAGAAAAAGTTCTACTTTTGTAAATGGCTAGTCTTTAAATATGTACATAATAAAGCACAACACATGCTTTGTTCTCCAAAAGGCAAAATATAATAAGTATAGTCCTTACTTGAACGAATAAAAAATGCCATAAATAAGAAATCATATTATTCTTACTATTAATGTTTACTGTCATATGATCATTTTTATGTATTCTAGAGGAATTTAAATGCTTATATCTGGTATGTTGTAGAATTTGACTGTGCCTTCTAAAGTAGCATGATTCTTTTCCCTCCTAAAGTCATTCAAGTAGCTATTTAGGAAAATGTTATAAAAACCATGTTTAAAATCTAAAAAAGTTACAGCATGTTTTTAAAGAAACATTTGACCCTACACATCAGTACTAAGACAATGGATACTTTTCCTCAGTTTACTTAGTTTTCTTGAAGATGATCGAAGTTGTCTTGTCTTACAAGGTAAAAACCCTGCAGTCTAACCATGGCATAACAGTGCTGATGGGGCTGGGGATTTAGCTCAGCGGCAAAAGCGCCTGTCTGGCACGCGCAATGTCGTGAGTTCGGTTCCCGGCACCGGAGAAAAACCAAAAAAAGAAAAAAAAACAAAAAACAACAACAAAAAAAACCACAGTGCTGAAAATGTGCAAAGCTCCGGTCTGCAAACACTTGTGGAGAAGCTTAATGCTCGCAGCAACACTGCTCTCAAACTTTCCATCACATATCAAGCAGATGATCATAGAAGAGTCTAGACATATTTTTAAAGCCTATAACAATTCAGCCAATGGAGGGGAAAGAGACTTTAATGAAATTTAAATCTATTTGAGGAATATAAGATGCAAAAATGACTACTAACAGTCATTTTGATTTTAAAATTATCATCTCAGATAAACTAAGAGAATCCCTGCCCTGACATTTTTCAATAGACATTATTTTATTATTTTAAGTTATTTTAAAATGCATAGTAGTAGCAGGAGGAATTTGTTCTATGTTTAACCTGGGCTCTTTTGAAACAAATATAAGTATTAATTCTGAATACTCTTCTCAATAAACTTCTCTCTTTTATATTATTGAATCTGAGTTACCTAAAAATTGTTACAAATTTTAAAATGCTATGAACCAAGTAAAATATTTACTAAATGTTGTAATATATGTTAGACTTACTACAAGATTTTTCAAACTACTGTGAAATGGTTAATTTTAGGAAACTTTAAAATGAGGTAATGTTAAAAGATAAGTTAATATTTTTATTTTCAGATGGGTAAAACATTGAGATAACGTTAATCAATACTATCAGGAGATGAAGATAAATTCCATGTAAGTTTGATGTGTGTGGAGAACAATATGTTTAGTCTTATTTATCAAAATGTACCGAGGTGCTTCAGATAATAGATGATTCAGATATATCACTTTTGTACTTACTTGGCATAGAAATACTGTAGCTTTGATCTTAAGCAATAAATATGTGTTACTTTAGGCAAAAAAAGTCAGGTGGTTTGACAGCAAAAATAAATGTATTAGTTTTCATCTTTAAGCCTATATAAAGAATGGGAAAATATTGCTCATAAATGTTTATTATAAGTGAGAATATGAATTTTACCAAATTATTATATGGAAAGTTTACATCAATTTAGATATTCTGATCTCAGTCTGCAGGTTTCACAGTGTATGTGTAACAATTAGATACTGGCTTATTTGAAGATGTCATTTCTACCAGGAGATTGACACCATTCATTTGTGACATATAAAGGAATTAAAGATACTAGAAGAAGTCTAGAGATAAACATAGATTGTAAATTCTGGAAGTATTTCTGTACTACATGGTCTGTTTAACTTAATTAGAGATGAAGAAACTAGGGACATGAGAATGTGCCAGGAATACAATCCACATATTAAACATTCCCCCAAACTTTGGAAGAAAACTAAAAACTGCTCTTTAACACATTAAACAAATAACAAGATGTAATTAAAACAGACAAATATTTAAACATGAACAACAATTAGAAATCTGGATGAATCCATTTCAAACTTTCTTAGAAGTTCAGACAGCCCAGGATTATTTTTATATTCCTAAGTAAATATGGGCAAAAAACCCCACTGTTTATCTCCAGTAATATATTTCAGCAACTATGACATTATCCTTTGAAACTAATTTGACTGTTAGAGCATACCATGTCAAATGTTAAAACAAGGACGACTTAAGTTCCTGAATAATAGAGTATGTAATTTCTAACTTCACCCACACCCTTCACAAGCACAATGTTACTGACCCATTAAAGAACATCTCTGCTACAGCACTAGACTAAATAATAAGGAGAGAGAGAATCTTTATAAAGTCAGGCAGTGAAGGTCCATGTATCCTCTTACGAGCCTTCAGCCTTAGGCATTTTATTTCATGCTCATTAATTCTGATATGTCACAAATGGAAGAGATATTTTTGAAAGGTTATAATATTCAAGGCTGGTTCCTATGATTCATATTCACTTAAAGTTTATTCCATGGAGTATTTTAAAGTGAGAATAGGGCAGGAAGTGAAACACTTAACCCTGTATATGAAATATAGGACATAATTTTTGGACATTCTCTCAGAGACTTGACAAATTTACTTAAAACTATAGGACTTAGGCTAATTATAAGGATCAAGGATCAAATGCCACGAATTACACAGACATGTCTATAAACTAAGGCAATAATAGATGTGAAATTTTTAAATAGTTTAAATCCCACTAGACACTAATACAGAATGCAGACAGTAGCCGTTTGATATATTTGACACAGAATAAGGAATGTTGTCATCCTTTTATAAATCGCTAATTTTCCCTCTGTACTGCTCCATTTTCTCCTATCAGCTGCCAGTTTCCTCATCATAGTCCTTCTTGGTTTGTGCAAGAAGTCATTCGCATCACTCATAAACTAATTTCCCTCAGTCAGGACTGAGAAATTGTTCACTACCTCTGGAGATATATGATGCTTGGGAACACATACATTACCAAAATGTCTTTAGTATTCACACCCTTAAAATCCATGGCGAGGATAGTTAAACATTCTCACTTGTGCAATACTGATGCATGCTTTATATAGAATGACATTTTTTCCTACCTTCCCAAGTCAGTAGCTTTTCCAGATATGCCATTAGTCAGAATTGGGTACATCTGAAAGTGGGTCAGAAACTGAATGTATCTTTATATCATATTTGATAATAGCATCACAGAAACAAGAGACGGTAAGGAAATAACACTTCACATAACTTATTAAGAATTATCTTGGTACTTACTGTGTCCTTGCAGATGCCCCCACTGTATTCCAAAACCTAGTCAGTAGCAGACTATTAGCTAGACATGTAAATTCTTTGAGTAATCGTCTACCTATATAAATCATAATATGCTTATCTTACTATATAACCTGTTAATATTCTCCTTATCCTCACTGTTGTTATTATATCACTTTTAGATTTCCAAATAAATGTTAAATATATATTTAAAGTACACCCACTAGATAGATGCATATATAGAGAGGTACATATATGATAGATGAATATATGTCTATATATTCATGCTAATATCAAAAATCAAATTTGAATCCCTAGCTAGTGACCAGTTTTCCCCCTTGAAAGGATGTTTAAGTCTACCCTGACCAAAAGCCTTACTCCATTATTGAGTTCTTCTTCTTATGTCCCCTTCATCCTCTCCAAGAGCACGTACCAGACAACCAGTATCAGCCCTTATCTCCCACTGATGTATCCAGCTAACCATGAGCCTCCTTACTCTGGGTGGACTGTTTCTTCCCTGGGGAGTTTCAGTAAATATACTTATCCAGAATTCCACTCTCCTTCTACTTCATAATTATGACAAACCCAGGGCTTCTCTTCAGTGGTTCTAAGTAGACTTACCTGTTCTTCCCAGGAAATCATAATATCAAAATTATAAAACTCCAATTTCTCTCCCTTGATCACCATGTAGGCTTCTCATATCTTATGAATGTTAAACCAGCCCAGAGGGAGATTCAGAAACACAGGTAAGAGGACATGTGCAGTACAGTGCTGGAGTTTCTTTGTAAGTCCTGTGGACTTTTAAAAATAATAGTTCTGTTCCATCACTTTCCCCTCTAGAGCCTATCACCTGTATTTTCTGGCAACAATGTTGCCCAATTATTGTCAAAAATCATTTTAAATATTAATACTTTTAATATTGTAACATATTCATAGTAAAATGATTACTTGAAAAAATATTTTTAGGGGCTGGGGATTTAGCTCAGTGGCAAAGCGCCTGCCTGGAAAGCGCAAGGTCGTGAGTTCGGTTCCCGGTACGGGAGAAAAACCAAAAAAAAACAAAAAAACAAAATAATTTTAGTGGCACAAAACGCTGTCATTTCCTAAGAAAATATTGTGAATAATATATGTAAATAAATTTTAAAGTAGATTGGTCCAAATGGGCTCGAGGTTAAAAATGGCTTTTGGGCTGAGAATTTAGCTCAGTGGCACACCACCTGCCTGGCAAGCGTGAGGTCATGAGTTCGATTCCCGGTACTGGAAAAAAGAAAAAAAAATTGGCTTAGTAGCAGGGTTATTAGTTTTGCATATTAGTTAGTGGGGCATCCAAATAGATACAAATTTTGTGTGTGTTGCCCTTCCTGATCTAAGTCCAGTAAATTTCTAACCCTCATCTGTTGCACTCCATGAGGACCGGTAAGGGCTCTATTGATTGTCTTGTGTTCTGGCTTCTGGTTATGCATAGACCAGTTCCCAGTCTCATTATGTGAAATGTGTGGAGTTGCTTCAAGCATAGCATCCCTTAACCTGAGGTCACAGCTTCCTTCAAGGATTACTTTTCTTTATATTTTTTCTATCAGGAATCTGGTCTTTGCTTTCTGCCTTTGTCCTCTCAAAACTTTTCTTTGTTAGCAGTCAACTTCCAGCTTTTAGGCTATTGTATTTTCCTCATGATTTCAAATGTTCCTATGCCTTTATGTATTACACTTTATTAATATTTCCAAAAAGTTTTCAAGTGAGTGTGAAGTTGGTTTTCTGATTGTTGGAATCCTGATTGCCATATAATTTTCTCTATTTATCAGAAGGTCTTATCCTAGTGCTCTTTGTTAATTAGCAATCCACACTGCCCATGAAACACAATATTGAATATTTTCTTTTCAGAGAACATAACTTTTAATTTTTCAGCTTTTCAAGGAAAAGTTCACTTTAAAGACATAAAACAGTGCATGACTTAGCTCATCTGGAAGTAATGTTCTATATTTACCACAGACAATTCAAAGTTGAAGCCATGGGTCAAATCAGAGCATAAGAAAACAAAACACAGAAATCACATCATTTTAATTTTTTATTGAGTTCATTTCTTGTAATAGACTCCAGAGTTACATCTTTATTTGGCCTTAAGGGCTGTTATAAGGAAAACAAAATAATATAATGTTCAGAAATTGTGTTTACTGTTTTGATGATACTGACCCTGCTTAATCATTCTTTTTAAAATCCTCTTACTAGGTTTTTTGAAAGAAACATTTCTGAGTTCTCTGTTGTGTAAAAAAGAAAATCTGTACACCTTAAAAGTACAGAAGGTTCATTTTAAACTTTAGGAATAAGAAGGGACCTGGGGATGATGGAAAGGGGTAAAAGGGGAGGGAAAAGAGAAGTAAAAATGATTAAGATGATATAAACGTATTCACATATATAATGACAACTCTCCAGTTCATGTAATTACTATGTATTGTAAGCATATGTTACTAATTATAAAATGAAAAAATAATCTTTTGGGATTTAAAGATATTTTAGCTGATCATAGTTTCTCCTTTTTAGTGACTGCAATGCTTAGGACACTTAATAATTTTTATATAGTATTGGTTTTTAAAGTTTGTTACCTCTAAAATACTCTATAGCATCCATTCCTGTAAATTATCCTTTTACCAACATACTTCTTTTCTAACTTTATGTTATACCCTGATTCCATTAAAATTTTATTGTGTTTTTGTTTTGTTTTGTCTTTGAATTTTTAGTAGTGGGGATTAAACTGTGGATATAACAGTGAATTACAGCCCAGCCTTTTATATTTTAGTTATTTTTATTTTTATTTTTAATTTAATTTTTATTTTTAGACAGGGTGTTGTTCTGTTGCCTAGGTGAGTGTCAAACTTGTAATCGTGCTATCTTGTCTTCACTCAGTGCTGGGATTACAAGCATGTGTGACCACACCAAGCTTGTCTTGTCTGTGTCTTATCAAATATTTATTTGTGAACCAGGGCAAAATAAAGTGTATAGACAGGTTAATAGAAATGCTTCATCTTAGAGTTGACCCTTCAGAATTTGGAGTAGTAAGTACAAAGTATTCCCAAATGTTCATCCAAAACAAAGTAGAAGATAATCCATGAAGATGATCTACAATACACAAATGTGTGCATGTAGAATTATTATACAATAGTATCTTAGCTCACAAAACTGTCTGTTCGCAAACAATTCTATTTGTGAACAGAAGTGATTTTATTTCCATTCATGCACTTCTACAGTTATCTTCTCTAGAATCATGAAACAAATGAAGCTCAAGAACATCACAAAAGTAACTCTCAAGCTGTACAATTAAATGGCTTCAGATATATTATAGAATTATAGAGACATAATCACAATCTAATTTTAGAGTATTTTATTACTCAAAAAGAAATATCAAACCCATTGGGGTAAACTTATCCTCTGTGTCTCAAGTTATGTCAACATCAATCCAGTTTCTATGTCTATAAATTTACTTATTTTTGATACTTTATAAGAATTCAAGAATCATACTGTCTGTAGCATTCTGCATCTGACTTTTTAATTAAAGTTTTTAAGGGATGTCTATGTTGTAGCATGTACCAGTAATTTTTTTCATTTCATTTTTCTACTGAATATTACTAAATCATTTTGTTTATCCATTTACCACTGATAGGTATTTGGATTTTTTATCCTTTTGGCAATCATCAGTAGTAACAATTCTGTGAATGTTCTTGTACATATCTTTTATAGATGGACATGTTTTCATACCTCGTGGGTATATATAACTAGGAATAGCATTTTTGAGCTATTTGTAATTTTACTGCCTTTTGAAACTGTCAAACTGTCAAAAACAACTTTTGAAAAATAGTTATTATCATGTAATTTGAACATATAAGAGAGTACAGAGACGTAATCTACTGGTAAGGACAGGTAAGTGGGTAGGAAGAATTTACTTCTGTAGAGAGTACAAAACTATCAACTTTCCAGGGTAAATGTCTTCTGGAAAAACCTGCAGAAAGCTTTATGTAAATCGTGGTGCACCATGATTGGTGGATTAGGTACCTCTTTCTTTTGTGAAAAATAGTGACTGGCAAATCAAGAGAAAAGAAAAAGACAAGTAGTGAAGGATAAGCATGAGAAGCTGAAAGGGAATTTTCATCTGCATCAGAGTTCTGCATGCAGAGGTTTTAAGAACAGTCAAGGAACTGACGACTGCACAAAGCATCAGGATTGAGTAGCTGAGCATATGCAAGAAAAAGATCTGCAGTCAAACTCCTGACAATCAAGATGATATGATTTCTGCTCACTGTCTTTTCTCTGTATTTCCTCACTACTTTCCATGTGCCTTTCAAATCTTGTAAATACAAAACCTGTCTAAAGAAAAGAGACAGAAACAGGAGATGATTATTAAAGACAATTTTTATTTTTAAAGGCTAAGTTATCTCTCTTAAACTCAGGATGCTGCACAAATCAGCAGCACGTGTTCTCTATATTCTGTTTGGCTAACTTGAAAGTCATAGCTTTCACTTTTTCTTACTGTGTGCAGTCAGTCTTCTCTAGAACACTCCACAGGCTTGGCTTTGGGATGAGACTCAGTGACACTCTTGAACTTGAAATATGTGACTCTTTTTAAAAATAATTTGATAATTTACTGCGGAGTGTAAAGAGTTTCTGTTTGTCTTGTTGTACACTGAGATAAACCAGAAGGAGCGAAGTTACTAGGACATTTTGGGGATTCCCATCACAGCTCTTTCTCTAAAATTTGACATAGTGTCCAACATTTAGTTATGCTTATCATACATTCTCTCTGCTGGTAATTGTACAGTGCCTTGAACTTGGATTCAGAAAACAGAGGCCAAGTTTAAATTTTCTTCTTTAATTTTTATCACATTTTCATCATCATCATCACCATCATGATCATTTTGGAAGGCACACTGTGACAGTTTAGACACTTCTGCAAAATAGCTATGTAGGAAAAAAGGAACATATCAACTCTGATTAAAAGACATAGTTGTAAGAATAACTTATTGCAAGAAATTATTTACACTTGATTGAGCTGGAGATGTCATAGCCAGTTGCTAAACCCTTGATCAGATAGCAGTGAAGCACATCATTTTAGTTTGTTTATTCTGTCTTCCTGCACAAAGGTAATTTCCTTCCTCTACTTACAAATATTCAAGTAATTCCACACAGCTGTCTAACAAAAAAGTAGTTCATGACTTTTCTAAGTATTTTCAGTATTATTTTTCTTTGATCAGGTAATAATATTGAATCAATATTTTCCTATTTATCCTGATTTTTAATCTCCTTCAAATATTTCTGGCTGTTTTCATTATATATAACTAAAAGTATCATAATAAAACTGAGGGTTTATGCAGTAGTCACTGGCCTTTTGTGTTTTCCATTTATTGCTTTATCATGATTGGTAACACAGGTTTAGAAGCTCATAAATTTTTACACAAATAGTAATATCTTTTTCACTGTGATGAGAGGAAGAATGATTTTCTTATTAGACAGTATAAGAAAATATGTAGAATCTTTTATTATTTAACTCATAAAAGATAATTTTCATTTTTGTGCAATGTGGTTTATAATTTTTATATATATTTCTTTATGAACAGGCCTGGTTTATGTAAAATTTGACCTAAATATCTAAAATAATTTATTTCTAAAAGTATGTATTTATTAATGTCATATGGTAGCTGTTTAAGATAAGACCGAATTTCCTTTATTTGTCTTTTAAAGAATAAGCGCTTAGGGAATAATTATTAGATATACTGTGTATAGAAGAAAAGAACAAAAATCAGAACAAACAAAAACAATTCAGTAATTATTTTCAAATAATTTATGCCTGAATTAAATATACCTTATATGTCTCTTTTTCAGAAAAAGGAAATCTGGAAGTTTCATATTTTCTTTATAAAGGTATGAGTTGAAAAGTGCTTAGGTGTGAAAAGAAAAAAAGAAATGACTCGGAAACACATGAGATAATTGGAGACGTATTGGATAATAGAATGCTTTGGTTTAAAGATTGTTGCCTCAAAAATCCATGTGGAAATCTAATTGCCATTGTAACAATAGAAAGATAAAACCCTTAAGAGGCTATTGTACCATGAGGGCACTGTCCTCTTGGGTGTGTTAGCATAGTTATAGAAGGACAAATTCAGATCCCTCTTGCTTTTGCTTCTTATTCCACTTTTCATCCATGTGATGATCCAGCTTTCTTTCCTCTGAAGGGTGTGGCAAGACACCATCTCACATGGAGAGAAGAACTTCATTACCAAGTTACAGTGCTGGCATTTGCCTTTAGTCTACCCAGGCTCCAGAACTGTGGTGATTACATTTCTGTTTGTAAAGTTCTCTCTCCATGGTATTTTAGTATAGCCACACAAATGGCTCAAGGACAGAGAGAGACCATGGGAATTAGATCAGCATCAGAGAATCAGTCATCTTACTCTACCAGAGAAGTGTAATGCTACCTGGTAAGCCAAGAAAACAAGCCATGCACTCTCTTCCCAGAACTCACACTTAAAATGATGGAAAAGAGACAAATTTGATTCAATTTCTCATAAATAATGAATTCATAGGATTCTTCATTCTGTATTTCACATTATAGAGCCTGCTAGTGAATTCTCAAAATACTAAGTCAGGGTTAACAATTCATGCAATAAATCAATGAATATATCAAAGACTTGGAAATTATGGGATCAGAATTTTCAGTAGAAAAGCAAGAAAGGTCTTACAAATGAGAAGAATGATTCCTGCAAATGACACATGCGTGAAAAAGAGATGAGAGAAAGAGAATGTTTTTAACTTGTCTTTGTAATGAACTGGGATATTTTCATCACCCAGCTGTAAAACCATGAATAACTACTTAAAATTATGTAAAATATTATCAGTTATACATCATCATGTATTCCTCTAGTGAAACTTTATGTATGTTTCTAAAAAAGTCATCAAACAAGTAATACGCCTTTCATTTTTTATATCCTTTCCTTCAAATATAGTATTTTATATATCTTGCTGTTGAAAATACTTTGTGTGCTTTCAGAAACAGAAAATAGCTAGAAAACTACATGTCTGCATGGAAACTGCCCATCAACTTTATTGTGCTAGATATGTGTAGCACTTGGAAAATTAAAAATGTGACTTACCTTGCCTGCATTGATAGGGTGGTCACACATTTTAGTTGTGACATTTAAGCAGACTTTTCTCAGAATACTGATTCATAAGGTTATTGTGACATAATCTTCTTTGACTGGAAAAAATCGGCACTCTAATTTCTAAGATGAATAGAAGCCAAACTTTATTGTTTTTGGTTCATCAGTAGATTAACTTAACAACTACTGGGCATTCTATTCCAGAGTGCAGAATCCCAGGTGTGTCCTGCATAAGGAGTAATTGAGCACAGAGAAGCAAAAGAACTCTCCAGTATTACCGTATCAGGCAATGGTCATTCACTTCAAAAGTAGATATACTCCCGAAGCAAGACCAATTAATTATAGTCTGAATTATACTGTGAAGTTTAAATTTACAGAATGTAAGTGTTAAGAGGCTATTTGGATGACTGAAACAGGAGCAGCAACAGATTTCAGAATGCAGGTATCCTACTAATTACACCACCTCTGAAGTTGCATACGTAAACCAATAAAATCAGTCATTTCAATTGTACATTTTACATTCCCTCATATGTAAATAAGAAACTAACAAAATAACAGTGATTTGAAATATAATTTGCTCAGATGAAATTTGAAATGACATTAAAATAGTTGGTGGGTTTTGAATGTTATGTAGCAGCAATGATCAAAGAATCATACTAAAAAACGCTGCTTCTTCAATCTCTTTATCTATTCCATCCAGTGAAGTTTATAACATATTTTACTCTGACAGGAAAATATAAGATTATGCTAGGAAAAAATTTGAAAACTGCACACACACACACACACACACACACACACACACACACAAATACTTTAAAAAATTACACCACTGAGATTCCATCTCACCCCAGAAATAATGGCTGTCATTAAGAAATCAACCAATAGCAAATGCTGGAGAGGCTGTGGGGAGAAAGGAATCCTACTCCACTGCTGGTGGGAGTGTAGATTGGTGAAGCCACTGTGGAAATCAGTTTAGAGATTCCTCACAAAACTAGGATTAGAAGTCCCATTTAACCCAGCTATTCCCCTTCTCGGTATTTTCCCAGGAGAATTAAAGACATCATACCACAGCGATATATGTGCACCCATGTTTATAGCAGCACAATTTGTTATAGCTAAATCTCGGAAATGACCCAAATGCCCATCCACTGACGAATGGATAAAAAAATGTGGTATTTTTGTACAATGGAGTATTACTGAACTATTAAAAAAGATAAAGTCAAGGCTTTTGTAGGTAAATGGATGCAACTAGAGACCATACTCATAAGTGAAATAAATCATACCCAATAAATCAGACAACATCATGTTGTCTTCTTGGTGTAAGAACCTGAAAGACTAGGTAGAACTCAAAATGTACAATAGGTGATAGGAAAGGGAAACAAATTGCTCAAAGGAAGGAATGAATGGGATGAGGGACAGAAGAAAAAAGAAATAAAGGAAGGCAAAATATAAATATATATATGAATAGCTGTGATAACTGTATTGCTGATGTCTGATGGTATATTGAAATGAACAGTAAATGCTTACAAGTTTTTATCTTCTGATTGACATGCTTGTGTCTGGTGGTCTGAGCAACTGATTTGAAGGTAACAATATGCACTGGAATTACAATGGTGAACTCCTATCATCTTGTCTAGTGAAACTGTATTATCTCTACTGTTTTATCGAAGAATTATTTTCTTCTTCCCTATAATGGTTTGTG
The DNA here is from genome assembly GCF_000276665.1 of Chinchilla lanigera. NCBI lineage: Eukaryota > Metazoa > Chordata > Mammalia > Rodentia > Chinchillidae > Chinchilla > Chinchilla lanigera. The sequence goes on along the minus strand of NW_004955404.1, from coordinate 21,051,228 downwards.
TCATCTTTCATTCTTACATCCGGTAATCTGAGCAATGTAGATGAGGATAGCGATATGTAATGTAACAACCACCGTTGATTCGTATTATTTTGTCTTTAGACTCTATATCACTTTGAATGTTCTTGCTTTGATTTGTTTATATTTGTGATATTGGTATGCTGCTACTGTTCTACTTTTTTGTTTGTTTGTTTCTCATTTACTACTCTCTTTAAAATAAAAAAAAAGTAAAAACTACAAAAAAAAAAAATGTGCTTTTGCCTGAAAAAAATATATGATGGTGTGGCTTAGTCAAGACTTGCTTTCATGGTGTTTCGCATTTAGGTGATGCGGTCTGCACTTTGGCAATGTGGTAACAGGAAAGGCAAATAAAATCTTATAAGAATTTGATTAGGAACTCTGTAAAATGAGCACAGTCCTGTTAGTGAACAAAGTCTTCTGGAATTCCAGGATTTTACAATAATGAAGAAAATAATTACCTTGGGTGCCAAATAAATCTTGTTTTTGGAAACAAACAAACAAACAAAGTCAATAACTAGCCTTCATGACCTGTAGGGGTTGTTCATAATTTAATGTACTATAGTCATAGTTATTCCTTATATAAATACAAGATTAAAAAAACATTTCCCTATTTTGCACTAAATCCAGAGATATTTTTAATAAGTGAAATTCATGCAGCCAAAGAACAGTACATTACAGAGTCTTCATTATAGCTGTATTTTAAATTTCAGTACAATGGGATATCAAACATATATTCAATTTAAGAAGCAAGTTACAGGGTGTCAAAAGGCCACACTTCTTTTCTACATATGAAGCAACCTGCACGCTCTTCATTTTTTCAGTCATTTAGTGGATGTTATTATATTGAATCAGAAATTGGTATCAACACACTGCCTGTGTTTCTAAGATTCCTTAAATGGAAATCACTATGCTTCTTAAATAAAACTTTAAATAATCTCCTGGCCTGATTTTAAAATCCATGCAGGTAAAAAGTGAAATACATGTGCATGTCCACGCTCCTTCAATTCCCTTATACACCAGTCTTGGCAGAGTTTGTGGTACATTACCCTATTCACAGGCATACTTACTCATTTTGTAGCACTCCATAATGTTTCTGCTAAAAATTGATTTAGGTCTGTATGACATGAAGGTAAAACAAACTACTGTAACTGTGTTTGTTACTACTACTAAAACAGGTATGTGGAAAACAAGCTCAAATGAAGAAAATGCAACACAATCCATGTGGGACATGCTTATGTTGACTTTTGTAATTAATATATACAATATTTCCAGGGGAATATATTCACCATAAAGATCTCAAAATGTTATGGGTATGTTTTGTGTAACAGTCTTTTATTTTCAGTCCTGTTAACAACAAAGCAAATATTATACTCATGTATATTTACCACAAATTCTTGCTATAGCAGTCTCTAAATAACAGAAAAACCGCATGCAATCTGTAGACTTAGTACTACATGAATATTAACCCTGAGAACTTTTATCAATATGAATGAAAGAAATTAAAAGGCAATATTAAGTTTCCATATGATCATATTCATTTTTATTTGGCTAATAAGGCAAATTTCCTATGAAGAATATTTCATATATATCTCATAAAAATTGTGTCATAATGATGTAAGTTTAGTTCATCCCAAGGTCACTCTTCTTATTTATTTTACTTTCTTTTTCTCGAATTGGCAATCAATTTTGAGACTCTGGCCCTCAAAAATATTTAAATTTATACTATTTCCCTCCAGAAATCATGAAAAAATGTTTAAAAATATCATGTAATGCTATTTCTTTGGGAGAAAACCAGTTCTTCATGTAATGTTTAGACTGTTCCTCCAAGTACTCACTGTATGTCATACATTATGCAAAGAAGACTAAGTCTTCTACCTTGTAATTGCCAGGAATAAGGAGGAAAATTATATTCCTTTTTTGCCTGGTTTGTTGTCTTATAGAGTTCATTTCTTCTGGTGGGAGTATAATTTGCCCATAATAAATTTATGGAAATCATTCATAAGTAACCACAAATTGGAGCATGTTATAAAACATTCTGAAAAATTTCTATTAAATTCTATTAATTTTCTATTAAATCTTTCTACTCCATCATCTTACCTTTCATCATATGACACCATTTCTGAGTCCCACACCCACAACTTTTTATGCCTGTGTTTGCATGTATATTTTTTATGCCTGTTTCAATTTGTTTTGCCTGTTTTAGAGCATCACATCAACAGACCATAGTAGTGTGTGTTCTTTTTCAAATATGATAGAGTAGCATTTTACTGTATGCATATGCCACAGTTTCTTTATTGAAGACTCATCCCTTTAAATCAGAAAGATAAGGAAATATTGTAAGTGAAGGATTTGTAAGACCAGGAGGAAACTTGGCTTACAGTAAAGGGAAAGTGTAGAAGACATTGAAGTGACCTTGTCATTTCTTAGCAACAAAGGGATATAAATAATCATTTAACTAGAAGAATCATATGGGTATATACAGAGGATTCTTTGAGCTTCTGATCAAAATGTAGACTGAGATCTAATATTAACCTACTATACTTTAAAGCATGTTTATAATTTAGACATCTTTATACATTATTTATTATTTGTGTTAATACAGATTTTTTAATTCATTGTATCATGCAAAGTCCAAGGTAGTCATTGTTCTCCCTACCAAAATATATGTACAATAATTTTTACTTCTGTTGATGATCTATAAAGTTCAAAAATACAAATGTGACCAACAAATGAATTTAAACTCTGCATATTATGAAGCAATTGGAGAAAGATACTCTGAATCTATAATTCATTACACACATTAGAGTTGGAAGCCACAATTGTAATGCAAAAATGTTTGGAATTGACAAAATACTACTGATTTATTACAGCAGCTTGCTTGGCTTTGTTGTTATTGTTGTAACATGCCCTAAAATTAGACTGTTTTCTTCTAAATCTCAGGGACTATTGCAAATATTGTAATAAGAGTATACAATTTTCATTTTTTATTAGTTGATATTATAGTAGAAGATATTATGACCCAAAGAAATGTTGATATACCATACAATACCTAGCAGCTGTACTGGAATAAATTAAATAAATGTTTGTGTGAAAATGGTGATGCAAAACATGAGAGCCAATAAATGCTTTAGAGTCTGATAGAATTACAGTCTTTGCTTCCTTTAATGTCATCACTTCAGCCACTCATATTGAAACTAATTTTCTGGTCTCTGATTTTAAAAAAATCTTCTTTCCATTCAACTATGTAGAAAGACATCAGGGAATTATGGCAGAGACAAAGTCAGTTCTAATTCATGTAAATCATAAAGTCACTGCAATGCTCAGTTTTTTTCTATTTGGAAGACAAATATGTTCCTAAATATCATTCCTAGACGGTGTTTGAAGATTATTAATAATATACTCTTAGCCCCTATGTTTGTAATATTATTAAAAAGAGAATGTTAATGTTCCCTCCAATATACCTATGATTATATAAATTATGAATGTCTATATATGATGACATTGTTTTCCATGCTTCTAATGAATTTTTTCAAAAATATTTATTGAGCACATATTATACTCTAGACATAAGTAAGTAGAGTGACAAGACAACAGTGAACAAAACAGAGACAAAATATGTGATATGATCAATAATATGTGTTATGGGAATATCCAACAGTCATAAGAGGGAGACCTACAAAGGAAGAATTTTTTCAGAATCTTGTACAGGATAGTGAAGGTATAGTTCCCTGAATAAGTGATATTTTAGCAAAAACTTGAAGAGACAGAACCAATCCTTATGTAGGAAATGATTGTTCAGTAGATGATGTAACAGGTTCAAAGTCTTTGTAGTACAAGCACGAAATGACATGGTTATGTGAAAGACTGAAGCCGAAAGTCATGACAAGTGGAAGGAATTAGTAAGAATGGGACACACTGGCTTAAGGTACTAAATGTGTGAAGCAGCCATTACTTCATATGAGGAAGAATAAAGATGAGACAGGCTTGATTATTCAAATGAAGGGTTCAGAATTAGGCTTATTAAATTAGCGGTACTACCAGACAAGCCAGGGGAGACGCTGACTAGGTTATGCAGGGGTCTAGAGTACAAAGGAGAGTTGTGGACTGGAGATTAACTAGCAGTGATTACTATTGCACAGTTGGTGTTTAAAGTTTTGAAAACAGGTGAGCTCACTAGGGATGGTAAAATGGAGAGAGAAAGAGCAAACCTCCAAGGACTTCATCCTTGTTTGGAGCCCACTGCTGAGAGACTGAGAAGATAAGACTGTGACTATAAACAAGATTAGTGCTGAAAGTTATGAGAAGTCCACTCTCCAGGGATGGTGGCCTTGTTAGGGGTGGGGATCCCTGCAAATCCAAGGTTTGAAGCCAACCACAGAAGGATGACTCTGACGTGCCTCAGCCCCTCCCTCCACTCGCTTGTCTCCTCCTACATTTCCATTCTAGTGGGAATATAGAAAGGCAGATAACTCAGCGGGAGATGCCCAGAGGAGCTCATCTACTGGGACCCTGAGGAGAAATGAAAGAATAATTAATCTGTAGGTGAAAGAAAATCAACTGATTGAACCTGGGTTGGTATTGTTTACAACAAATAAGGTTTACCACACCAGAACACCAGGTTGAGGATATACAGAGTCTACCAAGGGAAAAATTGTGGAAAAAGGGAGAGTAAAAGCATTCGATCGATCAATTATCACTACTGGGATAATTTGGGAATATCCACTGGAAATAAAGTAACCAGGAAGCATGGAGATAATGACAACAGAGGTAAATACC
>NW_004955404.1:21036323-21038379 GCF_000276665.1 Chinchilla lanigera | reverse complement strand
GGAGAACTCGCTGCCTGGGCGCCCTAAAATTCTTGAACACTGATACTGTATACAGTTATTTTCAAGGTCTATGGTATGACAATAAATACGCTTGGTTAAGAAAACTGGACACAAACATAACCTGAGGAAAAGAATTCCCACAGTAAAGTAAGGGCACTCAAAGACCTGGTCTTGGGAAGGTTGGGACTGCTATGAATTGAGGCAGCTGTATTAGAAAGTTTCCCTTGTCAGTTTCTCCACCAAACCGGGAAAGTGCTGTGGAGAGTCTGCTACGGGCAAACAAGAAGGAAAAGATCCCCACTGTGGTATAGGCTGATGCCTCAAACACAAAACCTAGGAAGGTTCAGGCAGAAAGGAATCGAATCACCTGGAAAGACCAGGATAATCTTCGGTGAGAAATATGAGAGAACATGTCACCATTCCTTGCAGAGGCTGCAAGGACGTTTTCCTGAGTGGTGGAGATGTGTCAGTGAGTGCTGAAAATTGATGTGAACATAGCGGAAACAAAGCTTGCTCATTACACGGCTGATGAAGAGTGAATTTCAGCGGCCAAAGTTAAGGACTTATTGAGCTCATGTGGAGCAGAGTATAAAGTGAAATAGGTGTTGTAGTGGATTGATAACTGGTGGTCAACTTATAACCCCCAGCTGAACTGAGTAAGTGTGGTGCTGGGTGTGGGAGGCCCACCTGGGGATTGTTGCCAGCAGCATAAGAGGCAGAACTGCAGAAGGAAAAGTTAGGCTGTTGGGAGCTGAAGAAGGCTCTTGGGAGTGGAGAAAGGCTGATAGAGCTGGTGGAAGCTGTAAGGAGCTGTTCTGTAGAATAGTTTGTCATGCTGGCTTTCCTGATGAACTTGGCTGTTTTTATTCTCCAAGGAGCTCAGGATCTTGTTGGCACTGAGAATGGCTTTGGTTCACTTTGGGGGAAGCTCTAGTCCTCACTTTGAGCATCGATTCCTGGTTCCAGAAGGGCAGATGGTGCACTGCCGGTTTCCTGGAGAGGTTTGCTGCAGTGGCTTCCCTAATGGGAACTCCGCCATCTTGATCATCGGAGGAACTCTGGACCTCACTGTTGCTGAAGATGGCTGTGGTACCCTTCTGAGCATTGCTTCCTGTCTCCAGTGCAGATTCCTCAGCCTGCTAGCAGCAATCCTTCATCTCACTGGCACAGACTTCCTAGATTCCACCATTGACCTTTGGGTTGTTTCAGCACCGATCCGTGACACAGGCCTGCATGAGACATTGTCCTGGATTCTGGGCCTCCAGCTGGACTCATGGGAGATATTGCTATAAGCTCGAGGTCCCCAGCTAGACTCATGCAGGACATTTCTGTGGGATTCAGGCCCTCAGTTGGATTCCTTGGTCTTAGTGTGTGGACAGATAACCTGCACTCTTTTGTATATCATTCTTTGGGTGACTATTATAAATAATATAAAATATGTGTCCCGTATTATATTGTTCCCCTTGCAAAATAAGCCCCAAACCATAACAGGTATGGAGTGTTAAGTGGGGTTAATAATACTCTGGGGCTTAGTGCATCTGTGAGAATGATGCAAACTTGAGCTGTAGTTCAGAACAGACTTTGAAAATGAATCCCCATAGGGGCTGGGGATTTAGCTCAGCGGCAAAGCGCCTGCCTGGCAAGCGCAAGGTCGTGAGTTCGGGTCCCAGTACCGGAGAAAAACCAAAAACCAAAAAAAAAAAAAAAAAAAAAAAATAAATCCCCAGCCCTGAACAGAGGCTTGGGATTATTGGTATCACCCTTTTGAGATTTCCCATTATCTCAGTAGGGGGCCACCCCATCCCACCTACTAAGACTATCAAGCAAAGATTAAAGGCGAGGCCAAGATGATAAATTATCAACCAAGATTGATGATGTCACTCATATACCCTTGGCTACCACTAGATCAGTATTACCTAATGACTGCACTTTCAATCATATTGGTTGATCATAATTTTGACCCATGTTGGACCTGTCTCATGACTCTGCTCTATAAAACTTCCTTTGAGAGGTGGGCTCATTAGCAACACCTTTGGGACCCCGCCTGTCTCTCAGG
>NW_004955404.1:21006676-21036223 GCF_000276665.1 Chinchilla lanigera | reverse complement strand
AAAAAAAAAAAAAAAAAAAGAAAATTAATCCCCAGCCCTGGAGAGAGAGTGCATCTGGTGAAAGTGAAAAAGAGGAAATTTTCAAATATCTAAAATTAATTTGCCTCTTCTTAATTCTATTGTGGAGGCCAACAGTGGTGCTGTTGGATTAAGAAGTAGCTAATTATGGGGCCCTCTTTATTTACAAACAGAAATGTGGGTAGGTGGATGTGTGTCCTGCCAGTGCACACATATTATTGTTTTCATAATCATCTTACACTAGCAATACAAAACAAGAAAAGTTGGTGTTATATTGTTTAGGGGCATTTTTAAACTGGGTACAGATATTGCCAGGGTCATATGAATGATTTGCCTCTGAATGTATATTAAATCAGAAATAATCAGTTTAGAAACTATATTATATGTGATATTTTGAATAACAAATATCACAACATATATATTGTGCCTTTTGAAGAAATAATCTTATACCTACTTCTGATGTAACTGTCTTTGAAAAGAAATGAGAAATATATTTCTCATGGAGATGAATTTGTGGAGAGAATTCACTGTAATGGTGGGTGCCTTGGGCAGGCAGGGCTAGCTATCAGTCTTGGTGATGTTCTGAGCTCTGAACAGACACTTTCAATTTTCTCAGAACAAGCCTAGGGAAAACTAAGGGCAGGAAAGTCATGTCATGGACCAGGATGTTCACTAAAATTCTATGTTCCCCAGCCATATATTCTTTTTTATGGTAATGAATACCCAAATGTTGAGACCTTATACACTGGGAATAGGACTAGAAATATGCAAGTAAGGGAAAAGGTGCTCTTTTCTGGAAGGTAGGACTGTGGTACAATGGAGAATTGCTGGCATGTCTATAAATACAAAAATAGTAACATGTGGAAGCATTACAAGATTTTCCAGTTGTATCACTGAGGGAAAAACTTGGGCAAATTCATCTGAAAGTGACTGAGCATCTGGCAACTTCTGCTGCTTTTCCTGTTTCTGTTAGACTTTGGGGGGGCTCAGGGACAGAAGAACAAGGAGAAGGTGGGAGAGGAGGGGCTCTCCCTATCTGAAGGTGCAGAATTAGACCAGATAACTGCTGCATTTATGTATTTACTCAGTAACTGACCCTTTTCCTGTTCTTTAATTCAACTCCAAACAAAAATATTTCATGGTCTGTTGGCCAGGGGACTAATGTTAGTAATCTCAGAAAATTGCCTCTTTTGCTCTTGTAAATTTCATACATTCAGAAGAAAAGATTTGTGATTAAGTTTGACGGTATATCTTTTAGTATAAAGTTAACATATTTTCATCTCGCTCAATTTTACTTTTCATTGCTATATTTATTACCACTGGAGCAAGGTCCTGAGTTCAATTCTCAGTACCAAAAAAAAAAAAAAAAAGCCCATTACCACTGGAGTTTATCTTCTTATGTTATAATTTATTTATTACAGTTTATTTCCTCCAAAGTAAAAAGTGATTCAGAGGACTTATTCCACTGAGTACTGGATGCTTAGAGCTTAGAGTGAAGCTAGAAAGTGAATAAATGAATAAATGAATGAATTGCACATTTTTTTATGCAGAGGTATTCTCAGACAGGGAATCCATTCCCTGTTCAGGACTCCCTTTAAGGAGCATGATGCAGAAAGATGTAGCTCTTTCATATCCTATATTTTAAGGAAATGATTCTGTTATAACTTAGTTCAAATAAATATGAACTTCTGAAGTACTTAGACAAGGAACTCAACCCACATAAACCTCTAAAGCTTGAGAATTTGGGGATCAATAATTCTAAAAGAAAAATAATTATCCTTGAATGCATCAAAGGTTCCACTCTGTTGCTTTTAGAAACAAAATAAGAGATCTGTTCCAATATTTCAATTCACATTCTGAATATTTTATTACCCAAGTGCATTCTATAGCTACTTTCTTCAATTTATTGTCCAAAATGTGTGTAATTCCACTAGCCAGTGGACCTAATAATTATGTATGATGACCTTGATTTGTGACATGAAGATTATCTTTCTAAATATAAATCTTCAATAGTTTATGTGAAGCAGAAAACCAGGGTAGAGAGGAACACACTAGTCTATGTCAGAACATCACTTGAAACATACTGGCATAGATTGTATAATTAATATAATCACATTCATGTTGTTTTGTAAGGCTGTTGTAATACCAAGCAGATTCATAAAAAGATTAAATTATGGGGCTGGAGATTTAGCTCAGCAGCACAGTGCCTGCCTGTGAAGTGCAAGGTTGTGAGTTCGATTTCTGGTACTGGGAAAAAAAAAAAAAAAAAACAAAAAAACCAAAAAAGATCATATTAGCAGTTTTTAAAATTTTCAAAATAAAGTAGATATTTTTTTAAAATAACCAATATATCTATAATCACATAAGATAAGAAACATAGGGTTTATCCTTTTTATAAAGCTATATTATGACAAGTTTGGTGTTGAACAACATTCTCTTTGATAAAACTGGTTTATAATATAATATGAGAAAACTGAAGATAAAATTTGAGAAAAAATATGGAATCCAGTTGTGAAAATTATACTCTCAAGTGCTATAATGTCTCTTGAGTTGACATTTGTTCTAAACTTTGAAAATAAAAAAAGAAATGTTGGAGGGATTTTTTATGGTCACTGGAAAAAGTGAGTACTTAGTCACAAAATTTAGGGAGTTTAGGGAAGATAAATAAATTTAACATGGCCATCTGCATTCAGCAGCATAAACTGATTCCCATGAAATAATCATTTTCAATAACATGACATTTACTATATAAAGTTGTAAAGACAAAATGTTATAATAGATTATTTTATCCTGCCAAAGTGAATTTTCCTTGAAAGCACTAAAACTCCCTAAAACTCTTTCACAATTTTAACATGAGGACGCACACACACACACACACACACACACACACACACACACGCGCGCGCGCACGCATTTACATACACACGCACATTTCTCAGTAGGTCCCATTCTTTTTTTTTTTTTTTTTGGTTTTTCTCCGGGATTGGGAACCGAACTCACGACCTTGCGCTTGCCAGGCAGGCGATTTTGCCGCTGAGCTAAATCCCCAGCCCCCAGTAAGTCCCATTCATGACCATTACTCAGACCCCTGTCTTCATCTTGGGCCAAATATTTTCATATCTCACTTTACAGAACTAAATCGGGTGGCTTGCAAACACATTACATTTCCAATTATTCACCTCACTCTTTTGGCCTACAAAGCCCTCAATTTTTTCTGCGTTTCTTTCTTTCCTTTTCTTTCTTTCTCCTTTCTCTTTCTTTTTAAATTTCTTTACTTCTTTCTATTTCTTTTAGAATTTTTTTTATGTATTCATCATTGAGTAACATATAGGCCACTTCCAAAATGTAGCAATTATGTATCGTGCTGCTATAACAACGGTATGCACATATCACTGTGTTACAGTACATTATCTTCGGTTCTTTTTTACCAGCACATTTTCAGTACATGATGTTTACATTCCTTGCGTGGAGTGGGTATATCTACACAACACATCTTCATTCCTTTTTCATTCCCTTGCCGGCCATCCTCCACCCTCCCTCTAGCTCTTGATCCTCTTCCCACTTGAGCAAGTTCTATTTCCTCACTTCTTACAGTCTACTGTGTTTAACTTTTGCAGGAAGATACTCAGGAAAGGTATATTTGAGTCAAATGGAAACACTGTTTTTAGTTTTTTGAGGAATTTCCATACTGATTTCCATAGTGATTATACAAGTTACATTTCCTGCTCAATGTAAACCATTCTTTTCCCTGCACTCTCGCTAGATTTATACTGTTAAAAATGTTGCAATATGTCTCCCTTTCTTATTGCTTGAATACATTGGTGTTTCAAACAAAGTGTGAAAGGAGAAATAAGGATCTCACTACTGTGCTCCATGACCCACTTTCCAAATTTTTTTTTTGATTGTTTGTTTTTCCAAATTTCTCTATATGTTCCAATGTCATTAGGTTATACTTGTTTAAAAATCTTTATCTGCATGGAGAAATAAAATTTCAGAAGAATCACAAGAGTGCTTTTAAACTTTATTTATTTATTTATTTATTTATTTGGTACTGGGAATCAAACTCAGAACCTTGCACTTGCTAGGCAGGAAACGTGCCACTGAGCTAGCTCCCCAGCCCAAGGGTTTTGTAAACAATTGGAAATAAGTATTTCCAGTTACCTCAGTTTTGTTTTACATTGTGTTTTAATGTCTTCCTCTGTCATATTAATACTTTTTGTTAGGATGTATGTGACACTTAATGTTTTAATTTCACCCATGGTTATGAAATAACATAGAATCATGCCAGAAAGAGATATGAAATGAATATATTCCAGAGATGAGTAGTCCAACCAATGAAGCATGTTTTCTTTGAGACTGATAATACAGACGTGTTTGATGGGAACATGTTACTTGAAGGCTTAAATAATGGAAGGGACTTGAATATAGACCATCAGAGGATAAAATGAAGATTTCTCCACTTGACCTTTTCAAATTCCTTGTAACATGATCTGCTGAGCACAAGAAGCCAAAAGCACATCATAGATTTGCTAGAGACTCATGTTGTGACTGAGGCCTACCTTCTGCTGAGATTTACCTGCAAGAAGACAAAGAACATTTGGAAATCAAAGTTGAAATAAAGCTCATGCGAAAGGACAGGAGAGCCCGTGGTTTTTCTCATTCTACAGAAGCTAAAATTGTGATTCCTAGTTTAGTGACTGGGTTTCAAAAGTGTAAGGTCTCCTTGATATGGCATAGATTATACCAGAGAGAGACAGTTCTAGGGCCATCCTGGGTGTTAGAAGCACTTCAAGTCTTCACAGTGGCAGAGCAAGCAGCTGGCACTTCAGACCAGCTTTGTGCCTGGTGCTCCTGACATTGCTGCTGGAAAGCTTCTCACAGCCCACTTTAGAGTCTGCTCCTTTAGTCATTCTACCAGTTTTACAATAATTAAATCCATATTTGGCAAACTTTCAACTGAAATGACTGCAGTGATTTCTAATTTTGGCAACTGAATTAACAGTGAATATATTTTTGTACTTCAAGTGTCTTTTAAAATCACCTATAATAGTATATATTGTCATTGTCATTTAGTTCTATTTAACAAAAAATATCTCTTGTTAAAAAAATCTATGAGGGCTGGGGATTCAGCTCAGTGGCATAACCACCTACCTGGCAAGCGCAAGGTTGGGAATCCAATCCCTGGTACTGCAAAAAACAAAAAACAAAGCAAACAAACAAACAAAAAGCTATGAATTAGAAATGTACAGTTTCAACTCCAACTATTGAGAGATTTTGCAGCTTTCTCACTTATTCAGTAACATGCTTTGTATAATTTATATTCTTTAAATTTGTTAAAGTAGTTATTTAAATCAAAGATGGTTATTATGGTGGATGTGCCATGAGACTTTGAGAAGAATGTGTATTCTGCTACTGTTGGTTATAAATGTGCTATAAATGTTCATTAAAGGAAATTGATTAATAAAGCTGTTTAGATCAATTGTATTAGTTTGAATTTTACTCCAACTGAATATATTAATTGCTAAGAAGAGGACTTCACAAATTAATATTTAGATTTGTCCATTTTAGCTTTTAATTCAGTTTTTGTTTCACATGTTACATGTTTTGTTAGCTGTATACACATAGTGATTTTATGCATTATTTTGATTTTAGACAACTCATAGCTGGCTTATTATTATGTAATGTCAGTATCATCCCTGATAATCTTCTCCATTCTGGATTAATAGTTTTCTTTCAAATTTACTGTGTTAGCAAGTTGTATTTTCCATTTTAATTTAATATTTAAACCTCTTCTCAGTCTTTACATTTAAAGTAAATTTATGACAGACAATGTGTAGTTGGGTTTACATTTTTTTCTTGTTTCTGCAATTTCCAGTCTTTATTGGGTATTTTTAGGCAAATTAGTTTAAAATATTTATTAGTATATTTGGTGTAATGTTTACCATTTGGTAACTATTTTCTATTTGTAGAAATCATTTATTTTCATTATTACCTTCTCCAGTTTTAGTTGAGTATTTTATAAGGTTTATTTCTTGTCTTAGCATGTCTGCTAGTTGTGTTTAAAAATTGCTTTAGAGTTTCCATTACACCCTTTGAACTTATGCGTTTACCCCTTCAAGTAACAGTATACAGGTACAATTAAATTGTAATCTTATAACAAAACTTGCCTGTTTTCCTCTTTCATGAAATTAGTTATTCATTTCAGTTGTGCCTATGCTAGAAATACCCATTATATTATTGATAATCATTTATTTTAGATTAGTCAATAATAAGAGAAATAAAATATGTAACTGTCATTTTTTATGTATTTTTTTCCTCTGGTAGATCAGTTTCTGATCTAGTGAATCTCCCTTTTGCATATATTTTACCATTGCACTAAGTCTGCTGCTAACTCATTCAGTTTTGTTTTTCTGAGAGAATCTTTACTGTTCCAACACTTAAGTTTACTTGTTACTGTTCCAACACTTTAGTTTTACTAAACATAAAAGTCCACCTTAATTGCATATACTTCTACATTTTAAATACTGAATTTCATTGTCTTCTCACTTATATCATTGTAAAGGAAAGTCTACTATAACATTTACTCTTATTTCTGTATAAGAATGCTTCCTACCCCCTTCCTAACCCATATCTTCAAAATTATCTACTTGCTTTTCCATAGCTATGAGATTTCCCTAATTTATTTTGCTTGTGGTTAATTTTTTTAAGTGTCCCAGACCTGTGGTTTGTTGTCCATCATTAATTTTCAGACAATTTGCACTGTGACTTCAAAGATCTTTTTCGGCTTCATGCTTTCTCTTCTTTGGCATTCTCATCACAAGTATATTCTTACCTGTTGAAATTTTCCCACAATTCTTGCATGGTCTTCTTTTTTATATTTTGTTTTGAATGCTTCCTTTTATATATTTTTATTGATTCTTCAGTTCACTAATGGCAATATCTAGGACAGCTTCATCTCTATTACATATATTTTATTACTCGTGCTTCCCATTTTATTCATTCATTATTTAATCTTTCCACTCATATTACTCATCTCTTCTTTCAGATGGTCTTCCTTGATCCTTTAGTTATTTTAGTCATAATAATTTCACATCCCCTCTAAGCTAAGACAAATCTGTGCCTTTCTGAGTTTGTTTCTGTGTCTTCATTTGACTTTTGAGTCTTTGTTTGGCCTCACTTTGTAAAATGGCTTTACCTGTGTTGACCGCAGTACATTATAGAGGAAGTAATGAGAACAGAGGCAGCTAGCTCTCTAGTGTAAGGTGTATGTTCATCCAGCTATGAGTTGGTCAGTTTCTATAAACTTCAGTTTACCACTTAATATTTTCTTGGGTTGTGACTTTCATGATGGTTTAGATCTTACCATTCTTCAGTGTTGTGGGTGACAAAAGATGGCTAGGAGTAGCTGAAATTGAAGAAACTCCCTTCCTCTATGCGCCAAAATTCCCAGGCAAAGTACTACTCTGTAGAGTAGTATTTTGTTAGAGATAATACTCTGGGAATATATCAAGATGTTTACTCTTCACTAACCTATCATACTCACACAGAGAATATTTCTTTGTTCTTCATCATGGTGGTATTTCCAGAGATGAATCAGGTAAAATTGTCAGTGAAAGACACCAGCAGTGTCTCACTCAAGATAGTCCACAGGAGTTTAGCAACATTACAACACAGATATTCATTCCAGCGTAGGGTTCTTCTGGCTTCTCAGCCAGGTGAGAAGATGTCAGCTGTGACTTGTGGATGAGCCCATCTCCTCAGATTTGGAGTTAGTAATTGATTTTATTACAGTTTTTAGGGAGCCACTCACAAATGTCATTGAGTTTTACTTTGATCAGCTTTGTAAGGATGAAAGAGATGACTCCCAAGCTCTTTAGAGTTGAATTTAAAGACCCATTATCTATAGTGGTTTGTAGAACTCGACCAGTGTATTCCTCTTTTCAATTTCCCAACAAAAAATAAATATGACAGTTGATATTCCAGTAATCTGTTGAGTCTGTAAACAAATTCCATGGTTGTGGGAAAGGCTTGTCTTTCTTCAAATGATGACAATTTTTTTTTCAGAATTGCATTTAAAAAATGAGTAAACTCATCCAAAGCCCTCCAGGTAAAGTGAGCAAGTCTAATATACATTTTGCTGATAGAGCATCTCTGATAGTATATTAAATTTCTGACACAGTTTATATATTTGCTTCCCAATAAATTGTAGAAATCTGGCATATTATGAAAAAATTTGGCCATGGAAAAATAAGACAAAAAGTCCTAGGTATTTAATGAGTAGCATGGTAGAAATATTGAATGAAATTACTTTTCTATCATGGGGTGGCATTGCTGAGAAAAAGTAAATCAATAAGAGGTGAAGACTCGAGATACAAAAAAGACTTGTCTTTTGATTTCTGCTCTAATTCTCATATATCCCCACTGACAACTGAAGAGAAACTTCAAACAATTGGGAAATAAAACTAAGAATAATAATGTCACAATGTCTACCTAAGGGCTTTATTTAGATGTGCTTGTAAAATAGTCTTAGTTTCCAAGGTTCTGGGAATGGACAAATTTAAACACTGCTGAGAGAAGTAAAATTTGGCCAATTATATGAGAAATCTTTGAGTATTCACTCATCAAATTCAAATCTAGGAATTTATCCTAAGGTAGTGATCACAGGCCTCTACAACTTTACTATAAACCAATAAATATTTTGTTTAAAAAACAACAAAAATGAAAATACCAATATCAACAAAGCCAGCAAACAAGCAACAGTGCATGACTTCAACTAAACACTAAGAAATCCGTGTGATACGATAGTTATTCCTAATGCGCTATTTCTCACATAGTAAATGCATTGACATATTAAGTGTTGAATAATTTAGAATTACATGGCATGTGACAAACTTTGTAATTTTCCTAGTACTGTTGATATTTTTCCCTAAGTCCCATATAACTTAATCTCTATATTTCCAAACATGAATACATGCATGTGAGAGTTTTTTGGCTATTTGAACAATCATGTTTAAGTCATGAATGTATTTTAAATGTTTTTAAGGAATCATTTGGTGTGTTGTAATATAGAATATATATAACTAATACAGAATTGTCACTTATTTAACTATTTTCTTATGTATATCATGGAGATTGTTTAGTAGTTTCTTTCTCTTAGGACCCCAGATCTAAGTTGATCATCCTCCTCCATCCCCATACCCTTTTATGTCCAAACCATAAAGCTAGAGGAGGTCTATTTTTCTCTTTGCACCTGTTTTGCTTCACTTCTTTTAACTTTTCTCGGCTTCCTCTTTCATCTTATTGCGCATATCTACTGCCTCCTTAGGAACACACTAGTAAATCTATATATATCTTCATATTCAAACATAGTTTTTATTTTGCAGGAATTTTAAGTTTATAAAACATATTGAACCTATTTCTCATTGGATTTGCATAATTTTGTGTAGAATGCATTGCATATGTATTTTCATTTGCAGAAGTTTTGCTCATTCTATATGTTTGTTGCATTGGGCTTATTCAATATGTGCATTTATTTATTCTGTTTGAGTTGTCTACGGTACCAGATTATTGTAGCAGGTTGCTGTATTTCTGTGTGGGCATGCCTCTCATACAGCATCTGCAGGAAGAAATGGCAAGTTTTCATCATTTTAATAAAATGTGGACTGGGAATGCTGTGTTGGAGGTTGTAGAGTATTTCACTAATTGTGTTGTATGAGTTTTCTTTCAGTGATAGCCATGCTAGTTCTCCCTGCTACCAGCAGAGGAGGAGGATTCTTCCTATTTCTTACCATTTCTGATGTGGTGGTGCTTTCACCTTTTGATGTGTGGGGTAGTATTTAATTGTTTTTGTGAATTTGATTAACCTGAAAATTAATGAAGAGAGCTGTGAATTTTGTTATTAACATTCCAGTTTGTTTTCCAAGAACTGCATATCTATGTTATTCCCTGGTTCTCTATTTTATTTAATGATTTGTTTTAATTTCCTGATTTTCAGGAGTAGCAGTATTCCTTCTTAATCTGTTACTTGCCTGTATGAGTTCTCTGCATTATCGCGTCTTCACTTTTTTATTCATTTTATTTTGTTGCCTATTTAAGAAGGATTTCCATCATCTGAGTCATAGTTATATTTTTTCTGAATTTTCTCTGATGGACTTGATGTTTACAGCTTTTTAATTTCTTTTACCATTTAGCCCTTAACTGTTTGAACTGGATACATCCCAGTTTAGAAACAAAGTGAAACAATCAATATTTCTCTCAGATTATAAAGAAAAAAGTCCTAACACTAGCTTTTATGTATTCCATCTTTTCTGCAGTACTTTGTAGCATAAAATATCTTTATTAAGTCTCCAGGTGCAAGATTTATATTTTGTTCAGTTTATATTCTTGCATCTACTGGAATATTTAAATAACTGTTACTTTAAATTGGATTCTAATGTCAACATAGAGAGTCTTCCCCAGGGTTGTTCTTTTTCATAATGGCTCTGATTCTCCACGGTCATTTAATTTTCCGTACTTTCAATCAGCTTCACAATTTCTCAGTGTAAGCTTGCTCCCATTTATGTTATTTTTGTATTGATCAATATGAGAGGTGACATATGTTAAATTGCCTATCTTTCCACGAAGATATTCTCATTTTCTGAATTCTCTAGATAAAGGACATGTACATTTTTTGTTTTATAAAATAACAAGTAATTTACAGTGGGTTTTTGCTAATATAGTAGCTTTTAATTTTATCTCATTTTCTAACCCACAGTTCCTTTACATAGATAACATAACAAATGATGGCGCAGGTCTAGAGAAAAGTACTCTGGAAGAGAAGAAAGTTTAAAAGCAGTGAATCAAAAAATGGAGATAGAGTTTTTTTTTAAATGGGAAGGCGACTGCGTTGGAGGAATTGGAGAGCTAGGAGGGGAAGAGGACATCAAAGTATTTAAAATGTGTTCCCAGCATAAGTGTGATAATTACATGGTGCAAACATGTACTAATAAAAATACATTAAACTAAAAAGGAAGGAATTTCTACACACCATTGGTGGAAATGTAAGTTAGTCAGCCATTCTGGAAAACAGTTTGAGTATTCCTCAAAGAATGTAACTAGAAAAGTATAGATCTAATGTGACATCCAGCAAACTAGTTATAGTGTGTATATCCAAAGAGAGTAATATTTGCATCATGGGGAGTCATCTATCCTCCCACATTTATTCCAGCACTACTCAAAGAGGCAGGATATAGAAGAAACCTAAATGCCTGTGGACAGACAAGCCAAGACAAAGTGCAACATATATACAATGGAATATTATTTAATCATCACTATATGAAATTCTGTCATTTGCAGCAATATGATGGTCATGGTGGACATTATGTGGAGTGAAATAAATCAAGTACAGAAAGATAAAGGCTATAAAATCTCATTGCTATGTGTAACCTGACCGTGCTTAAGTAGTAGGAGCTAAGTGGAATACTGATTACTGAAAACCTGGGAGAGAAGGAAGAGGAGAATGGATTAGGACTAACTTGTCAATGAGCATAGTGTTACCGTGAGAAAGGGGAAATAAAGTCTAGGGTTCTATGGCACAATGGGAGAAATATAGATGACAGGAATGCATTGTATTTCATCTCAAAATAGTTAAAGAGTGGATTTTGAAAATATTCACCATAAAGAAATGATAAAAGTTTATGGTGATGGGCAAACTAGTTACTAAGTTGATCATTGCCTGTTGTAAATATAAATCAAAATGTCACTATATATAAGTGTATATGTAAATGTTATGTTAAAAATTAAAATTAATTAATCAAAACAAGCAATTCTTAAAATACTTGATGCTTACACTTTTATTTATAGCCAATGGCCGTTTATTTATTCCTCAAGTCTTCATGGTATTTTGTGTGATCTGGCCTTTTCCTCTCCTCCTTTAACTCTAAGCCAGTATAGCAGAGACTCATTTTGGAACACAGTGACTTAATTGGACCTCAGATATCAGTGCTCTTTCAGCACAAGGACAAACAACAGGAAAGGTTTCCTGTAGTGATATTTCTAAATAAAACCAAGCAAAAAGGAAAACCCAAGATGTGTACTTCTTGATGTGTACCCAAGATGTGTACAGCACTGTTGACCTACAATGTCCCTCCTTGGGAGCTGGTCCTACTATTATTTATTTGAAATCTCAATTGTTATTGTTCATTTGAAACCTACATTGTTTCATTCAAAATCATTTCTCTCAGTGGTTCATTTTCCATTCAATTTGATGTTTTAACTATGTGCTGAATTCAGGGATGTAGTCATTATTATTAGTTTATGTTTTCTATCTTACCTAACAAAACCGTGATACAAATTAGAACTATTTTTTATCTCTTTTGTTTTGCTACCGGGAATCAAACTCAGGACTTTGTGGTTGTCAGGCAGACAACGTGCTGCTGAGCTATATTCATGCCCTTATTTTTGTCTGTTGATCTTAATCATTACTACAAAGTAATATCTAATTCCTTTACTCAGAAAAAGTACATTCTAACCTAAAACATATTAAATGTGCCTCTAATTATATTTTCATAGTAAGATAACAGCATTCTTTAGAAAATTCCCTGTTCAATATTGTGCAGATTTCTAAAGTGTTTCTAATTAGTTATTTAATTTTACTTCTGGCTCTGTATGCATTTTTGGGTTATTAGTTATGTAATTTGGAGTACTTAGAACCTTTGGCAAGAAATAAATTCAACTTTTCCACTTCCTTTAATTAATATGTACAAATGAGATGCATATTATTTCTAAATGCTAGACTGAGTGATCCTTTACTTTTAGGTGTTATTTGTTAAAAAATCATTGACCACTTCCCCTCTCAGCTCAGTTGTGTTAAATTACATTTTAACAAAGTTTAAGAAATATTTCCCTTCTCAGCTAAATCAGACAATTCTGTAAAGTCTGTGTGTAACTCAAAGTTCATGCTACATTTTAAGAAAAAGCAAAGGAGATTAATGAAGTCAGACTCTTCATTTGAAGGGGAAAATGGGGCCTACTGAGAAATGTCTCTAAATGGCGCATGACTGTTTTATGAATCAAACAGACTGACTTTGTGTAGGGTTAGAAAACAATTAATGTTATTTGTTGGGCCTGGAGAACTGAAGTGTGTGTTCAGAGCTAATGGCATTTTATCACTGAAAGTAGCAGGGAACAAAAATGTATTTATCATTAAGCTCTAACAGCAAGTACAATTTGTTGGTGGAAGTTTTGTTTCCGTTATGCTGGTGGAACAAAAAAATGTGTGGAGAATTAATTTTCTTCAAGTAATGTCAACAATGAAGACATTTAAAAAGATAATAGAAAACCCAAAGTGAAAGAAACAGGTTTAAAGCTTAGTTACAACTGAATTAGAAAAATAAGCTAATATATTCAGTAGAATTTTAAATTTCTAGTTTTCAATGAATGACATACACCAGGATCACTAGATTTTTTTTTTTAGAAAAACGTTTAAATATGCCCACATTAATTTATAGGGTACAACATACAATGACTGACTTCATTTTCATGATGCAGTTTGCTTTGGTAAATTACCAGAAGCCATCAAAAGGAACTGAAACACACAATAAGTGTATACAGCAGATATTACTACTTACCAGAATATTTTAATATTGAAGAGATTTCATTGTGCACTGGGCAGAGAACATAAAGTCAGATTACACATTTTGATGGGAAGAGTGACAGGATTTTAATATTAGAATAAGAAAAGAGCCATATAAGGAGGCACATGCCCATAACCATAGTGCTGTTGAAGGCTGAGGCCAAAGAATATCAACTTTGAGCCCAGCCTTGGCCACTTCATGTCACTCTGTGTCATAATGAAGCAACAAAATGGTCAGAGGACATAGCTTAGTGTGAAGGCTCTGTGTTCAATTTTGATATCATAAAAACGAAAATAAAATATACAAACCATAAATAATAAAAATAGACTATGAAATAGATAAAACATTTCAAAAGAAAAGAAATGGATGGAAAAATCACGTATGTCTTACCTCAGTGTATAATGAGGCAGAGTTTATAACCTCATTGTGTACTTAACTGCCTGCCTACATATGAAAAGCTTGAGCTTATCACTGCAAAAGAGACTTTTGGAGTAAGATAAAAATGTGTTAAATGCTGCCAAATCTAGATTTCAAGTCTCTATAACTTGATTTTTTATGTTATACAGTAGTATAATTTGACAAAGTGATAATAGGCTTCAGTGAGAAGAGAACCAAATTATATTGCTCTGAGTAGAAAATCGCATTTGAAGACTCCACTACTCTCCTGTTTAGCTAGCGTATTATACCTTAATGAGAAACAGGCACTCAGATGCCAATCAGCAAGTCTAGACAGTATTTCAATATTGTGTGACCAGAGAGAACTTTAAATTCGATTCTCATATTCTGAAAATTAATATTCAACATTTACAGTGGATTAGCCATCAGTATATTTCCCCTGTCCTGTTCTGAAATAAATGTAATAATATTTCTTCCTCTGCCCTTCCACACTCTTGGCCACAGGTGCTTTGATATCAGCATAGTTCTAATCACAGAATTCACTTACTTATACTCCAATCAGTGGCTTCCATTTACTCTCAGAATGCAGCTAAATATCTAAATTTTGTCACAAACTTTATCATTAGTTCTCAGTCAACCTTTTAGATTTATCTTCTACCCAAACATTGTCATTATGTTGAAAATATTTTAACCCTAGTAAAACACAAGCATGGGTGCAAATGAGTTGCCAGCTGGTAACTCTATACTCTGCCAGGTATCACCTATTTGTTGCATATTGAATGCCTAAAGGTTTATTGGTAGGGCTAGAGAGGCTCAGGTTAAGATTCTTCACTTCTCTTTCCTCAGATATCATTTTAGATACTACCACAGCCACAGAAGTACTTGTTCTAATACACAATTGTAGTAACCTTCCTTTGAGGGGGGTGATTACGCTTGCTTCATCTCTCACAAAATCCCTCCCATGATCTAAAATTTTCAGCTGGTTAAGTAAGAACCTTTCAGGTCTCATACCCTTAGTACAGTTTTCACTACGTGTTTTCAGTTATTGTTCTTGTACACGGTACTTCTGCTGCACAAAAAGGCAAATCTCCTTTTTACTGTAATCACTTATTTAGTATAATGCTCTTTCTCACAAAACATTGCTTTTTAAACAGTTTAACTATAAACTCCTTGAGTCCTAGTTACTAAACATTCCAATTCTTGGAATCCACTCTACAACTAATCTGTCAGATTATCTCATTATAGTTTAAATGGCTACAAAAAGAAAAAAGAAGAACTTTAGTGATTGTTTTGCCATTTATAGGCTAAGAACTACTCTGTGAAGATAGTATTTAAACCTGCTTTTTTTTTTCTTTTGCTGTATACTGTGAAACTAATACAGAATGTAGCAAATAATTGTTGTCTTTAATTTTTTGAGTAAATGAATGCATGTAAAATAATATCAATGCTTTGATACCAGCATACTTCTAATCATAGAATGCACTTACTTATACTCTGATCAGTGGCTTCCATTTACTCTCAGAATGCAGCTAAATATCTAAATTTTAGCTAGAATGCAGCTATCTAAATATCAATCAAATACCTATCAATGAATCAATAAATTCATTGATATGTATTTATTTTCAAGTGTCAGCTTGTGAAATTAGGTGATATAGAATTATCTGGGAATAGAGCTAACATATGGATTTAATAAACCTTTATTTTGTTTGAATTACTCATTAATGCTGAATCCTTTAATATGAGAGTTTTTCCTGTCGGAAGATCTTTGTGAGGCTGATGATATTTGGTAATCTTTTCCTCATTGGTCCATGTTACTTTCACTTCTTACATAAATGTTTTATCACTCACCCTCCTGCTCTTCATATTTTATTGTGTTTAATTGTTACTCTTCTCTGATTAATTCCTTACCATGTATGCTGGGCTTACTGATTTACACTGGTAACCAAGGAAATGGATAAATCTTCAGTTGCCTCTCAATTCTAAGAAAACAATAAGGTAATCAAGTAAAATATAAAGTAAATTAAAATTCCATACCAATGATATAATTATTCTTTTGATAGTCAAATCAGATGACTATATTTTAATGACCAGTGTTGATATATTCATGTTTACAAATTTATAAATTCAAGCATAACAACATCAGTTCCTGAATCAACTGTACTTGTAGTAACAAAATCAATATTTGACTCTCATACACTGTTTTGAGTTATAGTTAAAATTTAAGTTTCAATTAAAATAATATAAAAAGGCTTTATAAAATGTAACATATTTTAACACCTAGAGATGACTGCGTTTAGTTATCATTACTAAAACCATACAAAGTAGCAATAAATCAAAGAGTAAAATATTTGAGATTTTTTATTTTTGCTAATGAAAATGTTAAAATGGCAAGACATTAGATAAGAACATGTGAATGAACTATTTCTCCAAAGGTTCACATTATAAAGGCTTGGTCTCTGTATTAATTAGCTTTTCTGTTGTGGGAACAAATTACCTAATACGTACAACTTCAAGGAGGAGAGGAATCATTTGGGTCATAGTCTCAATGGGCCAGTCAATAGTCAGCTGAATCCAAGGGAGAAATATCACGATAGTAAGGCATACTGGAGCAAGGCTGCTTACTTTGTTGGCTGAGTAGCAGAGCACCGGGGAAGTGCCAGAGAAGTGGCTGGGGATGAGATAGAGGTAAACACACCCAGCAGCATAATTTACTAATCCCCAAAGTAGATTGCAAAAACAATCCAGTTAACAGTTAAGCTTAACTCTCACATTTCAACCCAACTTGACCCCCAGGCACGTCTCTTTAAATTATACTTAATTCCAATGCACACAAGATCACAATACCTCTTAGTCTGGTATAACTATTCAGTGTACAACTGAAAGATCACTAACTCCCTCACCGAAATCTAAACAGATCCAGTATTGCTCTTGCATTTGTCCAAAGTCTTCACTGATACTCAAGGAAGACTTTTAGCGGAAACCCTTAAAATTCAAAAAGCAAGTTACATAATCATAAGATAGTATAAACTACAATTTCATTAGGGGATAAATTGTGGTAAAATGAGCAACAAGACAAAGCAAAACCAAGATCCAGCACTGCAAAAATTAAATTCTGTAGCTCCTTTTCTAGCTAGATGAGAAGTGAATTTGAAGGCTTGGGTGGTCCTGTCACTATGACCTTGCCAGTTACAGCTGGACACAGGCTCTTGCTTGGGCTTGTTCTGCTCCTGGTCTGTGGCTTCCCTCAGCAGATGCTCCACAATTCAGGTATCTTCAGTGTCCTCAGATCTTCAGAGTAATGTCAGCTACATTCACACACATACTCCCCTAAGAGATATCTAGCCTAGCCTTCCATTTCTTTCTTGGAAATTTGGGTTTTGGCCTCAGTGACCCTTGTACTCTGAAGGGCTGAACAATCAGAGCTACATAGATAATACCAAAGCCTGCTGCCATTTTGAGCAGCAGCCCCCATGGACCATTACTGAGGCAGCCTCTGAGTCACCTGATTGCCTGCAAATGTTAAAACTGACCTCAAAGAACCAATTCAGTAGATTGCCCTTCTCAAGGAAGGGGGCCGGTGGCTCTCTTCCTGAATGCAATGTTTTCACATGTACCCTAAGCCTGGTGTGGATAGGTTCCTTTTGAATTTTGAGATGCCTTTAGGACCTTTTATATTTTGTCCTTGTTCAAAGTATTTGCTTTCCTATTAATGGAACTAATCTTTTCAGTAACCAGACTTCTTTTAATCCCAACTTTCCGTGTGGTTCTTTCAGGCCCAAATTTGAATATTTCTCATCATTCTGCTCTGACTTTTTGCTCCTAAGTTTACTATAAATATGCATAAAAGAAGGCTCAGGATCCATGCCACACCCTGAACATTGAGTTCTGTGGCAATTTACCTTAGTAGTAAACTTGTTATGTTTGTCGGAAGCTGAAAGAATTAGCAAATCTCACTTCTGGGTAAATCTGGGTGCCCCATAAAGGTGTGACCTTGGGTAGTATTTTGAGTTGAGATCTCTCCCTCCCTGTACCTCTGGTATGCTTCTCAGCTGCCATGACTTAAACAAGAATTGCTTTGCATTGTCTTTCCACCATGAAGTCTTTGAGATGGAGTTTTGCAGTAACAAAAATTGAAAAGCTTGCTAATACAGGCACCCTTTAAATTTCTTCCATCAGATCATTTAGTCCATAGCCTTTAAACTCATCTTTCCACAGTATTTCAGGACATGGGCAAAATATAAATTCTGTTATCATAAGATGCCAGGCTTTTAATCCAAATCCCAGTGGGATCCTCATCTCCAATTGAAAACTCATGAGTCTCCCTTTCATTCTGCTCATTATTATGAACATTCTCATCTCCAGACTCTAATCAGAATGCTCCATCATCTCTGCTTTCAGAATTCTAGGTTTTTTCTAATCTGCTCCTCCAAACTTTTTTAAGCTACTTCTACAAATTAGTTCCATGAACTAAATGGTCCTGTGTACTGACCAAAATGACACCATTCCAGTTTTCTGTACTGCTCGGCTTTCTGACTAATGAGACAAATTGGACAATATCCACAATTTAAGGAATGAGAGCTTTGATTTGGTTTATGGATTCTGAGATTCAGGCTATGGTAAGATGACTCCAAAAGAGAAACATCATGGCAGAAGGCCATACTGGAGCAAAAAATGTTCATTTCATGGTGGCTGGGAATCAGAAGAGGAGAACATCACAAGAGAGGACATGGCCAGAGACTGGATGTAGAACCCAAGTTCACTCCTCCCTGACACACGCATAAGTGTACTTAACTAGTCCCCTAGTTGGCTCCCAAGCCAAGCAAATTGACCAGCTTCACTGTGACAGTCTCCAATACAGCAATACTCAGAGCTTGGGCTTTTGAGCAGTGATTGCACCATGAAGGCTCTGATCTTAGTAACAGATGAGACCATTCATAGATTTATAATTGAACAGACTGTTGAAAGTTGGTAGAAACAGAAAAACATAGGATATTATGGTTTATATCTAGGTGTCACCCCAAAGTCTTATGCACTGATAGGTGGTGCCTTTTGGGAGCACCATGGATCTAGGTGTGTAATACTGTGTATAAGGATATGTGGTACTAATTAGTTCACTGATTGGTTTAGCATAATACTGAGTGTGGATGATGGAAAGATTTACCCTTATTATGTGTGGAACCACCGAAAAGGCCAGTAGCCTGGATAGGATAAAAGGGAAAGGAAGGCTTGATGCTTTCTGTTTCCTGCCTAACTTGCTGTGCACCATTTCTCCTTTGTGATGTCCCTCTGCTAATGCCTTGGAGCCACCCCACTATTGACTAAAGCCTCCTCAAACTGTGAGCCAAAATAAGCTTTTTTTCTTTAACTTGAGGATGTTGGGTATTTTGTCACAGTAAGAAGAAAAGTAACTAAGACACGGAGTCACATTTGTGGAGATCACTGAGGTTATAATATGGAAGCATATGTTGTTATTTTTTGACTCCCATCCTTTCTTTCTGCCTCCTGTTTACCACGAAGTGAGAAGTTTGTTTCACGTCATGTACCCATCGTGGTGTTCTGCCTACCCATAAATCCATTAATAATGGACTCAAACCAGGTGACCGTGGTCTCAAACTCCTTAAATTGTTAACCAAATGAAACCTTTTCTTTTTCTTATTTGTTTTTTAAGGCAGTTTGTTAAAATGATGTATAAATAATAAATAGTATCCTATTAATGAAATCTGCTCTTCTGTAGCATCTTTTCAAATGATAGTTTGCATATCATACATCTTAGTTTCTAAAACTGCACATTTATCAAATATATAAAATATCACATTTTCACATAGCAGAAAATTGTCAGTACATAGATTATATAAGGTTTATTTACTATTTATTAGAGATGCACTCTTCCTCTAGACTATTGGTAATAGTCAAGCCTTAAGGATCATTAACATTTTTTTTTTTTGGTTTTTCTCCAGTACCGGGAACCGAACTCACGACCTTGCGCTTGCCAGGCAGGCACTTTGCTGCTGAGCTAAATCCCCAGCCCCTGATCATTAACATTTTTGAGACTAATTTAAAATATATAAAGCTTAATTGAATTTCAAAAGATATATCCTCAACTGTCATTTATGAGAATTAGGGTAAATATTAGTTTTGATATATTCTCATCCAAAGTTGGGATATATCATTAGAGTGATGATTTTCATGTTTTTAAGAAAATGAAGAATCTTAAAAAAATAGAAAATAATTTTGCTTTGCCCTAGAGGAACAGTTTGAGATGGGGAAAATCTAGTAAATCTGTGATCCTCCATTTGAAAACTAAAATTATACAAGTAAAATCTAAAAAGACTATTGCCAGAAAAAATGTATTTTCCTTCTACAAATACTCATTCTGGTTAAATTCTTATGGAAATTTAATGTTTCTCTGAAACATATTTTGAATAATACTTTAACTGGAAAGAAAGGTAAATTCCATGCTCTATATCTGATAATAATCATGATTAAAAGTAAGCCATAATAGTACAGTATAAACATTTATTCAACTAAACAGAATCACATAGTATTCTCTCCTTTGTATTGTTCCACATTTTACATGTTAATTGTATGTGTTATATTGCTAAATTAAATATTATGATAATCAATTTGTATATATGCATGTTGTTTTACACTTATAAGACAATTTTCTGAATAGTTTACTGCACAACAATAAAAATCAAATATATAATATTTAATCATATTTATTGAGTAAAATTATAATATCCATTTTATAGAGTCATATGACATCCAATGCTGTAATACTTTGTACTCATGTCAGAGTGTTCAACGTTATGCTTAATAGCCACTCTATTAAGTCATCTGATCTCAGCTTTTTTTCTGATATAGCTATTATGAATTTGAGTTTCAAAAAAAATCACATATTACCCTTGATATTAATGAAATTTTAACTAATTCATGTCATCAGCATTAGCAATTTCACACAGTCTCTAATCTAGTGAGAGCTAAAGTGTTCTTGAGACTCACAATGTTACAAAAAGAGCACTCAACATTGATTAATATCTCCCATAACTTACTGCTTTACTAGAGAGTGTAAACTTGAGAAAGTTCATTTTATGAGAAATCATAAAATGCACAATTACGCCCTCATCTGGAAGCCATTTCTATCTTTTTAGTATATGTGAGCAGAGATCTTAGAGAATAGTCCTTGGGCCTTCACTATTGGTTTTTATATTATCTTAAGACTTTTGAATGCCATCAGTCTTTTATTATATATATGATTTCTTTTTAATGAAAATAAAGTACACAAGATTCTCATAAATTACATTTTAATTAACACATAACTTCTAATTGCACACTTTGAAATGTTGGTTGAAATATTATGTCCACTGCCAAATCAGACCAGAATTATATAATTTTGTGTTTGATATTCTTCTTAACTTGATTTCCATGTTTAAAATATTTTAATAATAGAATAAACCACTACTAGAGGCTACTACAGAGAAACAAATCTAATACAAGATATACAAGTGTATAAGAAATTACAAGATTGGTTTCCAATAGTCACACACAGAGTTGGATGAGGAAATGTGCAACGGGTGTCTGCACATTGGAGATCAAAAGTTTCAATCCAAGGTCTGGATTTCACTGCAGTGTCTCATAAAAGTCCATATCAGCAGGTCTATGCATCTGTGACAGAAGGCACAAGATTCTACTCTGGAAAGTTGAAGGATCCAAGGCAGAAGCCACAGAGTCTAAGATAGAAGGTAGGAGGTGAAATCTAAGATGAAGGTAAAGATAAGCTCCTCTTCCAAAGAACAAAAGCAGAACCATCCTTCTTCATTTTCCTTTTATACTGTCCAAGTGAGGAGCCACCCTAAGGTGGATCCTCTACATGCTAGGGTGCAGAATTTCTGAGCTATTTAGGTAAGCTTCCAAACTTCACAAGTTGACACAATCAATCCACCATTAGAAGTAAATAAATTTGTTTTATAACATATTGTATCTTGTGATATAAAATTGTATAATATATGATTTGGTATAAAGTGATGTAATAAGACATGCATCTCAATGATTGAGTGCTTACTTAGGATGAATTAACTCTGAATTCTGTCTTCAGCACTCCAAGAAAAAAAGATACGATATGATGTGTAACAATGAATTTTAAAATATGTCTTGCATATTTTCCACAATGATAGTTTCCTTGTAAGTATAAAAGTGTTATCAAATACTATAGGAAATTTTAAAACAAAAATAGTAACAATTTCACATGTCTTTTCCTCTGTAATTTGATCTCAATTATACTATGTTTTTATTTTGTTGTATTTTATTATTAATTTATATTCTTCATTTTTAAATTAATCCTTAATCATTAGCTAATGATTTCCTCAGTCTCTTCTTTAACTTTTAACTTAAATATACTTTATCTGAGGTAAATATGGCTACTCATGCTGCCTCTTCATGTGATATATTTTTATGTCTCTTTTTTCACAACATGAATGACTTTATAGGTAAAATGAATCTCTCGTACAGTTGTCAAGACTATTGTCAAGTCTACATTTCATAAAAATCCTCTTCTCAATGTTATATCTCCTGGTTAGAAAACTTGGTCCATTTATACTCTAGGTAATTATTAATAGTTAAAAATTTTCTACTGTGGTTATTTTGTTTTCTAGGTCATTTGTTTCTTCCTCTGTTGCTGTTTTTCTATTTAGTTAAGAGATTTTCTCTCTGGTCTTATTTCTGATTGTTTTCTTTTTTTGGATCATCTACTATTCTTTTCTATTCTGTGGTTACATGAGGTTTACCAAACACATCTTACAATGCTGTAAGATTATTTTTAACTTGACTTTTGTTACTAACAGAATGGTGAAATACAAAAACTAATTGTTCGTATGTATTCCACTCCTTCCCTCAAATTTTTGGTTATGATATCAGAATGGTGTGTATGTGTGCATGCGTGTGTGTGTGTGTGCACGTGTATATGTGGTATGGGGGAAGAAACCTTGGGACACTCCACTATTATGCCTTTCCCCTGCCCTTTTCATTTTTGGTATTCAAACAGTATCTCACCAGGCTGTCCACATGGTACTGTCTTCCTCATCCTTCCAAGGAGAGTAGTTGAGAATACTATGCCTGGTGCAATTTCAAACTTTTCTACTGATTTTCACTTCACAAGATACTACAGTGGTTATTACTATTAATAATTTTACTTTTAACCTTTATACTAAAGATTCACAAATCACCTGGACAATATTAGAGTATTATACACTTTACTGAATGCTCTCTGTTACCATGCAGTTTTATAATTCAAAACATTTTGTGTTACTTATTAGTATCATTTCTTGTCATCCAAAACTTTTTCACTCCATTTAAATTCTGAAATACAGTTTTGGTGAATATAATATTATTGCTTACCAGTTTTTTCCCCCTTGAGCATTTTGAATATATCATCCCATTCTTTTTTGTCTGGCTGGTTTTAGACATATTGATTGTATATTTTATGTTATTTGAGTCTTTTATTCTTTACAGGATCTTCTCGTAGTTGATACTTGGACAAATTTTATATATTGAGGTATTCTTTTTTGGTTGAACTTGAAAATTGTGACTTTTGGGGCTGTTTGTATCTTACACATAGTTAATAAATATTAGTGCACTAATTTCATTAGTTTACAATATTATCTCTTTCTTTTCCTTTTTCACTCTTCTGATGCAATTGTTTGTTGCTTTAATATTTTCCTCTTAAATCCTATAAGCTTCCTTCTTTCCTTTTTATTGCTATTTCTCCTGAGTGCACATTTCACATAGCTTGTCTTCAAATTCAAATTCTGTGTAGCACTCTCTAATACAGTCTTTTATTTCATTCACTGCATTTTTCAGTTACAAAATTTCTGTGATATATTCTTTAATTTCTTTTAAAATTCTTATTCTGGTAACTTATTGAGTTTATTGTTGTGTAATTTTTTCCTGTATTTTTAAAAGATCATTGAACAGCCTTAAAAAGTAATTTGAAATGTTATTCTCCATTTTTATGAAAACTAGCTGGAGCTAATTTTTTATGTTAGTTTTCCATGATTGTTCTTGGACCTGGTGATTTTGTTTTGATTTCCGCACATGTGGAAAATACTGCTTTTTCTATCAAACCCCTTCAACAGTGAGCCTGTTTTAGGATTTGGGGCAGTGTGTCTAAAATTACTTTAAAAACCGGAGGCCATTGTGGGCAGCAGGGCATGGAGCAAACTGGAAGTATGATACTAGTGATGGTTTCCTGCCACTTACAAGTGCAGAATCCCAGAACCCCAGAATCTGAGTTTCACCTGGTCATGGTGTGGGGCAGAGATTTAGGTCATGTAGCAGGCCTAAATAGTGGAGGTGTGGATTCCAGTTTTTGCCAATGTGAGTTTGGAGCCTTAGTTCATGTACATCAACATGGAATCTGAGGTCATCAGTGTATGACCAGTGCTGGATTTTAAATGTGTTGATCCTGGTGTTAGGCTTCAAGGCTTGACCTGGTTTTATACTTAAAGGTAAAGTGTTGTACTCAATTCCTTCTTTTTCCTCCAAATAATGGTATCTTTCTCAAAGTTTTCCATTTTAGGATTGGGGGAGTGTGACATAGGGAACACAAGAATCTCTTTCCTGTACTCTTCAATAGATACTTTTCGGGGCTGGGGATTTAGCTCAGCGGCAAAGCGCCTGCCTGGCAAGCGCAAGGTCATGAGTTCGGTTCCCGATACCGGAGAAAAACAAACAAACAAAACAAACAAACAAACAAAAATAGGTACTTTTCTATTATTGTGATGTAACATTTTTTCTATGAACTCTAAGCTTGTTTCCTTAACCTTTATAAGGGAAGGTCTATGC
The DNA here is from genome assembly GCF_000276665.1 of Chinchilla lanigera. Lineage (NCBI taxonomy): Eukaryota > Metazoa > Chordata > Mammalia > Rodentia > Chinchillidae > Chinchilla > Chinchilla lanigera. Next base: position 21,011,357 of record NW_004955404.1, on the reverse strand, counting down.
CTGATACATGATCAAATTGATGCTTCATCCAAGAAAAAAATAACCTGAAGAATGCTATTATGTTGTCTTGTTCCAATTTTCTAAGTCATTCATTCTAACTTGCTGATCATTTTCATTTCCAAAAGTGGGAATATATATGTATTCAGACAGAGAACTTCCAAGCTTATTCTAAAAATAAATAGCTTTACTCTTTTAAATGAGTATTATATTTAGACCAACTTTGCTTTGTTTTAAAAAGCTCTTGAGCTTGATGCAGTGGAATGCACCTGTAGTCTCAGCTGCTTGGGAGAATGTGGCAGGAGGACCATTGGAGCTGAGCTCAAGGTTCATCTAGGCAATACAGGAAAACTGCAACTCAAAACAAGCAAATAAACAAATAAAGCTTCAGTAATTGTATTGTGTGAGCTATGGTAATAGGAAGGTGATAAAAAAAAAAGTTTATGTGCATAGCTTACTCTGCCCTGTGCATCCAATTGGTTCCATAGGTTTCAAAACTGTTCTTTTTATAATGGAAATCAAATATTATTGGTCAATTTATAAAATGGATTTTATTTATCATTATTCATAGAAAAACACCACCTTGCCTAAAAAAATCTATTATCTATTCTGTTCGTTACATAATCACTTTGTTTTCTCACATCATTCGTTTCCCATATTGCTATCTCCCAGCCTCATTAGATCAGTGTGGGTTTGTCACACATTTTTCCTTTTCTCTGTGGTATATATTATTGCATGCATATCATATATATATATATATATATATATATAGTCTCTGTATTACTATCTATATTCACTGTATATAGAGATATAAATAGAGATATATAAAAATATTTGCTTCCTAGAAATGTTCTCTAAGGAGCCTGCTTCCTTTCTAAGTAGTTTCTTTTTTTAATTTTAAAGAAAATAGTACAAAAAAAGAACAATAGCAAAATACAAACTAAACAAAGCAAGGAAATTAAAAATGATATGGGGTTTCAAACCAAATGATAGAGATTAACAGTGGTTGTTATATTACATTTTGTTATCTTCAATGAAGTTGCTCAGATTACCAGGCGTAAGAATAGAAGATTGATCAAATCATTAAATGGAATAAGAAAATAATAATTTAAAAGAATATTAGAGACATAGTTTCACTAGAAAGGATTGTAAAAATTCACCGATAGTCGATATACTGCAAATTGTTGTCAACACATAAATTGCTCAGAGTACCAGATATAAGCATGCAAAATTGGTCAAAATATTTAAAAAATCTTTTAATCATTAACTGTTCCCCTCAACAAACCAATCAGCAGCACAGTTATGCCACTAATATATATATATGTATATAAAATTCCTTAGTATCTTCTAAACAGTTTTGTAAACACTTTTCATTTAACATCTCATAAAATTTTAGTTCATTTTAAAATTCATTTTGCAAGAAACCCTTCTATGAACTTTCAAATTAATGAGGGAAATTGTACATTATTTAGACACAGTGCTTGATAGTTTTGTTTTTATGAGAATTATTTCTATGACTTTCAATTTACCTCAGTTATTATCTGTTTCTCTCAATACAGTTAGAGTGCCAAAGAAAAGAATGTACATATTTTTCTCAAGTTCTTAGGTTTGACTGAAGTCTCACCATAGGAAGTAGCCAATAAATATATGTAAACTAAATGAATAGGTGGTGAACTTCTTAGAAAATGATTCATTAGGATATGCATATACAGTATGCTAAAAGGTTAAGAAGATTTGAGGGACAGAGGAAGTTGCCCCACTGTAGAGGTTTTGCCTAGCAAATGTGAGACACTGGGTGTTTTCCCAGCAGTGCATACACACAAAGATACTTAATAATCCAACATTTTGAATATCTTTACCATCCATAAAAGTGAAGTGTTTCTTTAGAAATTTCCACTGACTTTAAATTAGTTTTGATACAAAATCTCTAAAACTGCCCTAAAATCAGTTCACAAATTAAAATAAACCTGTTAATTGAAAACTTGTCCCAGTTTTAATGGGTTAATTACTGGCCCCTTTTGCAATGATATTGTTCTTAGGGGTTAGCTATTTATATAATTTCATTGAATAACACAGATTTGCAAATACTAGTAAACTTTGAATCATTACATTCTGATAGCCTCTCATATGAAGATAATAATACCAACCTCTCATATGAAGACAATACCCACTTTTGACTTTGTAGTTCAATTGAATAGAATGGACCCCAAGATGATTTTCACTTGCTTTCAATCAACATAACTGAGTTAAAAGTAAATATATTCTAATCTAATGGGAAGAAAAGATTTTCCAGCTACCATCTAAACATCAATCTCCTGGGGGAAATACAAAATGCAAAGTATTCTTAAAAGACACGCTCAAACCCATCTCTAAACTTCAAAGAGAATTACTGTCTTAGTTACTTTTCTTGTTACTGAGACAAAATATCTGGCACCCAAAGTTAAAGAAGGAAAAGTCTACTTAGATCACAGTTTGGGCAGGTTTCAGTCCATAATTTTCTGGTTCCAATTCATGGTATTACACGGCAAGGGTGCAACCATTTATGGTAGCAAAACATAGCAAAAGCAACAAAGGGGAAAAGACAGGACTCTTCCTATCCCTTATATTGAATGGCCCTAGGGTGGGTGTACTTTCGCACCCTTAATTAATGCTGGCCAGAACTATGCCAAACCAATCAATGCAGTGATTTACTAATCACAAACCCTTACTCCCAGCATTACACACTCTAGATTTAGCCACACCTGAAAAAAAACCTATGACTGCACGAGACTTTGGAAGAACATCTAGACACAAACCATAGCAATTACTGAAAAAATACAATAATATTGTTTACCCTAGAAATGTATCAGATTTATTACATATTTCACTATTGCAAGGACATTTAAAATCTCCCATTTAGATAGAAGAACTACACTACAAGGTAAAGCAATATATTATTGAATATTGTATGACTTCTAAGTAGATTTTAATAAGCAGTCTTTTCTGCTATCATAATAATTTGGTAAATCTTTCGGGTGATTAATATTAAGTATTTATCTCTATCTCTCAAGACCCCATGATTAGCGAATTCATTTCTTTTCAATTAGAAGTCAATATTACTATGTAATCTTTTCTGCTTCTAAAGAATAATTACTATTTTAGGTAGAAGGAAAAATAAGATTCAAATTCAAGAATATATGAAGAATAAATATATATGAAGAGTAGTCTGTAGTTTAGGAAAGAAAAAGTCTTAGAAAATCTCCTTACTCAGGTAAATCTTGCTCAGGAATTGTCATTTCATAGAAGATCTTTAAAAAGAAGCAAGTGATAGATGAGTGAAACATTTACATATTTATAGCATACTGATTGGAACTAATTACAGAAGTACATAAATGTGGAATTTATTTTCAAGAGAGGCTGAATCAAATTTATAACACTATTTACACTCAATCATTATTCAAGGAATCTTCCAATTTTAACTTTGAAAAATATAATCTTTCCTCAACAAAATGCTAAAAGATAGCTTGAATTTTAAACTCTACTCTGATGTATAGTTGATATGAGAAACTGAGGAAGCAAATTAATTTCTCCAACCAGCAAGATGTGCAAAACATTACTGTTTACCTTAGAGCCTTGACATTTACACAAAAGAAATTTTACCTTGTATTTTATAAGAATCTGTACACCATAGACTCTATTTTTTGCTAGTGTGCTAGCTCTTCTGTTTTTCAGGTGCTTTTGTTATTTGTACCTTTTCATTTAATTGAAATTATGTCTCATGTTGTGATATTTTCAGTGAATTGTGAGCATAAGTGATTTGTTCAATTTCTATATAGGCTATCTAAAGTTTTAAGGGTGCTTTGTGATTTTTGTTTAGTTTTATCTTGCTTAAGATAGCATTTCTAATACTGATTATTTTTTTTAAAAGGAGAGTGACACACTTTGGAGCTCTAAGAGATCATTAAATATGTAAGTTAAGTGAGAAATTAAAAACTAGAAACATAAATGGACAACCTTCATAGCTCTAAGCTACTGCTTGGTTTTATTTGTTACTGCATTATAAGCTAATATCTTTTGCATGATTTATGATCTTTTCAACATTTTTCACACTGATAAAATATGGATGGAAAGTAAATATCACTCAACAATTCCCAAAGCATGATTGGGTAAACCATCTATTTGTTTACCATTCCAGAGAGTGATTTTAGACAAATTATAAATTATTCTTAGTACTTGTTATATAATTAAAGTGCCTGGACTATAGAAATATTTCAGGAATAATTATTACCAAAAATGTGCTATATGTTGCATTTTTAAGTACAACTCAACTATAATACTTTATATATACATATGTGTGGTGTGTGTATATATATATTCATATATATATAAAAATTGGCTATCACAAACTTCAAAATGGCATACTTTTGATTTATTGGTTATTGATAAATGCAATACTTTAATATTTGATGCTTTCATTTCATTTGTTACTTTTATAGTCCAACAACATTAACTTCTATAAAATTCTCTTAGGAAACCTACTAAAATCTATTTAGTAAAATCACATAAATTTAATACGATTCTGTCATTACAGTTACCGTCATGCTTGTAACCTTAATCCTACTGCAAACATTTTATTATCACCACAGACCTATTTATTTCCAGCTATACTCTTTCTTTTTTTTTGGTTTTTCTCTGGTACCAGGAA
>NW_004955404.1:21000153-21006406 GCF_000276665.1 Chinchilla lanigera | reverse complement strand
TATATATTTATATATTATATATTTTTTCACCCTCTGTGTCTCCCATGTTATGGAGATTGTATGTATGTAAGGAGATACTTTTTCAACCTCCACATCCTAAACATATAATTCTACCTGTCAGCACAATTACTTCTTTTTTACTGATGCCAAACAGCACATGTGATTTCACTTATGAAAAGCAACCTCTTTTTCACAAGCCCTACACTCTATTTGTTGCAAACTTCTGCAAATCCCACACCCTTTCTGTCGCTGACTCCTCAGAACCTTATGTATTCTTCTTTCCCATGTATCTCCACTACCTACCATTCAGACACCTCTCAAATATGCCGCCTGTAAAGGCTAAACATTAGAGTAGAAAGTTCACTACATTCTCTATCTGAAGAAAACTAATATTTAACCACCTCTTAAACATTTATTTCAAGTAACATTTGATAGAGTATTTCTCTTCATTTATAAAACTAGAGATTTTTGTAATTAAGAATCATTTCTAAATAGTAGAAAATAAACAAACAGAATTTAAAAAAACAAGAGATAATTTCATCCTAACTATTTAAGTGTTTTGTTTCAGTTAAGTCATCAAATATGGAGAAACACTGTTAGCTTGCATCTGTGTTACCTGCACACCACACATTGTCCATCGAGTCTGTGGCATATTCTTCCATTCCTACCTAACACAATTCTCAAACATAACCCACATGAATGAAAGTCATTCAAATCTCTAAATCTTTCACACTCTTGAAGAAGGGAGAAGAGCAATTAAAATCCCCTGGGGAGGTTAATAAACTCCACTTCTTCTTTTCTCTGACACAGTTAATTAAGGAATCCCAGAAGGGGAAAAATGTGATTAGGTGAAGCTAATTTGAAAAAAGTAAAGCATCTTCCCAAGTCCTTCAGATGTACTCCACAAAACAAACTCACCTCTGCTCCTGGTTTATAATCTGCTATATCTTCAATGTAAATCTCTGCTTTAGAGAAGTTGATAGCATTTTAAAATGTTTTGTATTAATGTTCTATTAAAATAATGCCTGGATTCCTTTCTCATAGTATCAATACTTTAAAGACAGAATTTATCATATTATCTGGTATAGACAGATGATACGGTCATAATTTACATTTTAAAAGTATTTTTGTGAGCAAATTTTATCCCACCTTGCAATATAATGCAATACCTTCTGTAGGTCTTTCAAGGTATTACAAACTTGAATTCAATGCACTATTTGTAGTAAAAATATTTAAATGCCCTAAGCACTATTGTTACCTAATATAACATGTGACAGTTTTCTCAAAATATATCTTGTTTCTTTCCTTTATGCCAGTGGCTACAACATGTTCCAGAATGGAAACAGGTGCTCCATATTCCAGAATGGCAGGAGCATAGAGAGTTTCTTCTTCAGAATTGCATTCAGAGTGCTCAGCAATCCAGGCACTCAATCCCTATAGCCAAGAGAGAAGGAATCCTGGCTACTGTTCCAGCTGGCAGTAGACCTCAGCATCATCCACATGACACAGGTTTTAGGAGCATGAAGAATAGCAGAGTTGTGGTGTCAGGAAAACTTGTACCCACATTTCAGAAGGCCTGGGAGGCTATGCAATGTACCCTGGAAGGGGCAGTGTGTGAAGCTGTGAGTACGGATCCAAAGGTGCAGAAGAGAACCCAGAGGTTTGGAGAAACCAGGGACATGGATTGTCTGAGGAACACTGCAAGGAGGGAACAGAACAGGCCCAAGAAAGAAGCCATGGGAGACAAAAGCACCAGCAGAGCAGTAGGGACAGAGCCACCCTTTGAAGCTCATATCTTGGCTCAAATTGCTTTAGAAACTGCCACATGGAACTACAAGACATAGTGTTTTCCCTGCTAGATTGTGGACTTGCTTTGGTCCGATTCTTTTGTATCTCCATGTTTGGAATGGAAATGCCTATATTGTGCTATTGAATGTTGGAAGTGTCTAATTTTTTCATCATTTGTACAGGAGCTCATAGCAAAGAGTTTCCCTTAAATCTCAGAGGAGACTTGGAACTTGGACTTTTCAGCATTGCTGAAAAAGTTAGGACTTTGGCAACTCAGAAAGGGACTAAATGCCTTCATATAAATGGATGTGAATGAGTCTTTGAGGGTGCAGGGACAGAATCTCGATTTCTCCTCAACACCTCATGCAGTCCTTGGGAGTGGGCTCTTTGGAGCTGGCTGGATCTAGATTTTGTGACTAACTCATGGGCTAATTCTGGGATTAAGGGTATGAGTGATACAACCACCATAGGGTGGGTATTTTGTCTCGGCAAGAGAGAAAAGTAAATGAGACATTTAAATAGAATGGAAAGCTTGAATTGAGAACTCTTCCTTGTGATGTTGGCAGGAAATTACGTTAGTGTACTTTTAGCAGTAATACTTTGATGAGGATGCCTACGAAATAGTAACTTTTGATTAATAGTTAAACTCTAATTTTAGAGTTTAATTTTAGACAAACTCTAATTTTCACAATGTGAATAACATTGGTGAGTACTCATAATATGCACTGCTTAAAAAATAGGTTAAAGAGAAAAAATGTGTGATAAGCAGCAAATAAAAGATTGATAGAGGAGAAAAATGACCAAAAAATGTAGGTATATGCTCAGTTAATGAAGAATATGCTGTTGATTTTCTGCATCTAAAATGTTTTACACACAAATCTATTGTTTCTTACTTTGCTGCCATGAAATTGACCTTTAGCTTTGTACCATGGCTTTGCTTTTCTTGGGTTTAAATCTGACTAAACAAAACTTCTTTCTAGACATTTCTGGTGCACTGCATACATTAGTGTTATAATTCAGTTAGCACTTTTGGCTACAAGATACTTTAATGTAGAGTTTGACATGTGTTTTTTTTGAATTGGTATTTTCATTTGATATTCTTGCTGTAAATGTATGAAGATTTTTCAGTCTGCTGAGCATAGCACTATGGCTTCTACTTAGATGTCCTCCTCAAGAATTCATGCACTAACAAGTGAGATTGTGAGAGTAACTGGATCATAAGTATTATACCAGATTAGTCCATTGATTGGTTTATAATAGTTCTGGGTGTGTATGTTGCATTTACTGAAGATGGTACATCCCAATTGTGGATGGTACCATCCAATAAATTTGCACCCTGGATGAAATAAAAATAAAAGGTGGAGGAAGGCTACTGCTGCTTCCTACCTGCCATGCCATGAACTCTTTCTACTCTACCGTGACACCATGAGTTGGAGCCAACTGAATATAAACTGAAACCTGTATAAACTGTAAGCTAAAATAAACCTTTTGTTGTTTAACTTGTGTGTGCTGGGCATTTTGTCCTAGCAATGAGAAAGTAACTAAGACAAATGGAGAATCTCATTTTTGAGACTTCCATAGTATATCTGATGGTATAAAAAATACACACAACCAAACATCTCCTAAACCTAGTATATTTTACACTTCAAACTCCATCCAGTAAAGTCAGTATATAGTGAATTTCTGAATACTTTGACTATGTATTGAATGAAAAGTTGGACCTAAGTATTTGTGAATTAGAAAAAAAAATCAAGAAAAAAAGTATCAGCATGGCCTGATTTTGTAAAAAAAATACAAAATAAAACAACCTGGTCATCTTAAATAATACTAACATTGATTAATTTTACCCATATATGGGAACTCTATCTGAAGATTATGGAACTGCTGTCTTATTTACCTGTTCACTATGGAACATCTACTACATTTAAAAGGTATATTGTTTCTTCATGAACATTAACTGATAGAAAAAAACGTATTAAGTTTACAAGAAAAAATACAGAGAAAGCAAGGGTGAGCAGAGTGAGCCGACAGAGTGTTGAATAAAATTTCGTTCCTTAACCCTATAAAAGTGGGAACTCTAATGTTCTCAACTCACAGAAATGAGTGCTTTGGGGTAGTGAGCACTTACATGTAGTGATCTCAGGGTGCAAGTCTCTTTTCATCTCTTAGTACATCTGGACCTTCTCTGCATTCGGCACCAAACTGGCAAAGCCAGTGAAGAGGAAGCATGAGCAATTTCCTAAATGCTTTGATAGAGAAGTTATCACTTACCCTTTCCACTCAACATCCATAAGAAAAAGCCAATCATATGGTGCCAGTTCATCTCCAGGGATGGGAAAATGTAGTCTTGGCTACAGACCTACCTGTCATCTCATACTTCAAGTATTACTGATATAAGTTACGTTGTTTCCCATTTTCTTTTTCAGGCATTAAGTGCTAGTTTGGTTAAATTTGGACATTACATAAAAGCTCTTTTATCAGCAAAATGAAAAATGTTCAATTTGCCTTAATACAAATTAAATTACTATCCTGGTTCCAGGTGAACAGAAATAATTATTGATATCTATCTGACTTTTGTCTGCATCAGACTCTTTTTCTTCAAAATGAAACATGGAAATAAAAGCCTTGTTCTCAAGGGTTTATTTTTCCTCTTAAAATAAATGACATGAATTACTTCTCCTTTCAGAATTATCTTTCTCCAAGTGTTGCTGATGGTTTCTTTTTAAAATGCTTTGCATTAGCAAGTGCCATCCAGATGAAAAGCCCATTTCAGTTTGACATTAATTTTACACTCAGTGCATAATACTTGACCTTGTCATTAGGTCAGCGATAAACTGCCATAACTGAAATGTAATTTTTCTACTACAATGTGATTTGTCCATCTCTTATGTATACCCTAAGGTATACAGTTGCCCTCTTCTGTCATCTTTGTCCACTTTTCATTTTTCTCTTCTTACTCATTAGTTCCCATCAATAACATACATTTTTGTTTACAAAAGATAGTTACTTCTAGTATAACTATATCTGAGTTTCTTTCTCCCATCATTTCTGGAACAAACAATGATAACAACAAAATTTTTATTAGCTGAAGCACACTGGGGTTTAAGTTTTTGAAGCACACGTATGGAGAAACATTCTGGCATGTTGGTTACAGTATCATATATACTGCTCTGTCTTTTCTACCATGTCCAGTTCAGGCTGTGCACTTTTCTGAATTGGCGTGTGCTGTGTGTGCTGTTTCAGCCGATCTGTTTGGAAACACCTCCATAGAAAGAGTTATTGTTCTTTGTTATTCAGCAAATTATTCGTGTTATTCATGCTCTTTAACAACGTTTACATTTTTCTGCCATTCTGACAATTTTTTTTTTATTTTAAAGAAAGTAGTGCGTGAGACACAAACAAAGAAATAGAACAGTAGCAGCATACCAGTATCACAAACATAAACATATCAAAGCAAGAACATTCTAAGTGATACAGGGTCTCAAGACAAATTAATACAAATCAAAAGTGGTTGTTACATTATATATCACTATCCTCAACTACATTGCTCAGATTATCAGGTGTAAGAATGAAAGATTGCTCAATCCATTAAAGAGAAAAAGAAAATAATTCTTCAGTAAAACATTAGAGATAATGGAGAGTTTCACTAGACAAGATGGTAGGTGTTCACCATTGTAATTCCACTGCATATTGTTACCTTCAAATCAGTTGCTCAGACCACCAGACACCAGACACCAGACACGAGCATGCAAAATCAATCAGAACATAAAAAAATGTATTAACTGTTTATTTCAATACATGATCAGACAACAGCAATACAGTCATTGCAGCTATTCATATATATATTTATGTTCTGCCTTCCTTCTTTCTTTTTTCTTCTTTCCCTCATCCCAGTAGTTCCTTCCTCTGAGCAATTTCTTTCCCTTTCCTGTCATCTATTGTACGTTTTGAGTTTTACCTACTCTTTCAGGTTCCTACACTAAGGAGACAATATGACGTTTACACCTGTGGGTCCGATTTATTTAACTTATGAATATGGTCTTTAGTTGCATCCATTTACCTACAAAAGCCCCCAGGTAATCTTTTTAAATAGCTGAGTAATACTCCGTTGTATAAAAAATATCACATATTTTTATCCATTCCTCAGTGGATGGGCATCTGGATTGTTCCCAAGATTTACCTATACAAAATTGTGCTGCTATAAATATGGGTTCACATATATCATTGTGGTATGATGTCTTTAATTCTTCTGGGAAAATACCCAGAAGGGGAATAGCTGGGTTAAATGGAACTTCTAATCCAAGTTTTGTGAGGAATCTCCAAATTGATTTCCACAGTGGTTTCACCAATCTACAGTCCCACCAGGAGTGGAGTAGTGTTTCTTTCTCCCCACAGCCTCTCCAGTGTTTGTTATTCGTTGATTTCATGGTGATAGCCATTCTTTCTGGGGTGAGATGGAGTCTCA
>NW_004955404.1:20968418-20997648 GCF_000276665.1 Chinchilla lanigera | reverse complement strand
TTCCTTTGCATTTACTTAAACATGCTATATGTACTGTAAATGGTCTATTTTAGAGAACATCCCATGTGCAGCTGAGAAGAATGTATATTCTGATGCTGTTGGGTGGAACACTCTGTAAAGGTCTACTAAGTCCCTATTTCACAAGTTTGGTTAAATTCTGTTATTTCTTTCCCAATATTTTGTCTATTTGATCTATCTCTTTGTGACAATGGTGTGTTAAAGTCCCCTGTTATGGTTGTGTTGCTACTTATTTCATTTTTCATGTCTGTTAGACTTTATCTTATATAGGTGGGTGCTCCTATATATGGTGCATAGACGTTTATGATTGTTATCTCTTCCTCTTGAAGCTTTCCCCTCACAAGTGTGTAGTGACCTTCTTTATCTCTTTTGATTGTTCTTGGTTTAAAGTTCACGTTATCTGCAAACAGAATAGCTACACCTGCTTTTTCTGGGTTCCTGTCCCCTGGAGTATTGTTTTCTCTCCTTTAATTTTCAGTTTTTGAATTTCTTTTTGAGTTAAATGTGTTTCTTGTATACAGCATATAGTTGGGTTTTGTTTCCTAATCCACTCTGCAAGTCTGCTTCTTTTGGTTGGTGAATTGAGACCATTTACATTGATGGTTATAACAAATATGTACTGGCTTATCTTTGTCGTGCTATTCTCCTGCTGTTGGATCCTTCTTTTTCCCTATGTTTAATTGTTTGCTCTGCTTGGTGGTTCCTTTCTGTTGTTTTTCTAGAAGTTTTAGTCTGTTTTATCTCTTTCTAGTATATCTTTTAGTACTCTTTGTAGGATTGATTTGGCACATGAATTTCTTCAGTTGTTCTTTATCATGAAAATATTTTATTTCTCCATTAAGTTTGAAAGATAGCTTTGCAAGGTACATCAATCTGGGCTGAAAGTTGTTTTCTTTCAGTACCTGAAATACCTTCCTCCAAGCTCTTCTTGCCTGATTGCTTGTATTGAGATGTCTGCCATGATTCTGATAGGCTTTCCTTTATAGGTGATGTTTTTTTTTCTTAACAGCTTTTACTATTCTGAGCTTTTGTTGAATTTCTTGCATCTTGATCATTATATGTCTGGGCGTAGATTTATTTTGGTTATGATTAACTGGAGTTCTATATGCTTCACTTATCTGGATGTCTGAACTTCTTACCATGCCTGGGAAATTTCCTGCTATTATTTCTGCAAATAGTCTTTTTATGTCATTTGTGTTGGCACCTGCTGTTTCATTAATACCTATTAATCTGACACTGTTTCTCTTTGCTTCATCTTGCAGTTGTTGAGTTGTTATTTCCTGGTTCCTTGTTGTTTTAAAGAGATCCCTCCTTTCATGCTCATTAGTGACAATGGAGTCCTCAAGGTCTGAAAGTCTATCTTCAGCTTCATTCATGTGGTTTTGCAAGCTTTCAATGGAATTTTTAATTTCCTGGAAATCTGTTTGCATCTGTTTCATACCTTCTAGTTCCTTTCTATATTGTTCCATGAAGGTTTCATTGAGTTGTCTATGCTCTTCTATTTTCTTGTCTATATCTTCTTTGGATATGCTGAACATTTCTTTCATTATTGTTGCACTTTTCTTTTCTCACTTGAGACATTATTTCTTTTTTTTTTTATTTATTTTATTTTAAGGATAAAAGGAGGGAAACATTAACAGACATACAACATTTTACAACATATCACAAGCACAATACAGACAATACAGAGTTACAAACAAAGTGGTAGGGAATTAACAATGGTGGTTGTATTACATATTGATATCTTCAAAGTGGCTTCTCATGAAAACAGATATAGACATGCAATACTGGTCAACCAAAGACTCATTGACAGTTTCTTTCAGCATAGAAACAGCAGATAGAACAACCATGTTATCTATCCTGTATATACATACATACAAAATTTCTCCTTCTTTCCCTTCTCTTTTCCCACATCCCAGAAGCCCTTTACTCTTCGGTGGTTTCCTATCATTTCACAGTGTCTATCTGATGTCTTCTCTGGCCTGATGGAGTTGTTTCTTTACTTCAGATGCTATCATTTCAGAAATTTCAGGTGTATGACTTCCAGGCTTTTCTGTGTTGATGCCTCCTGGACTTGTTTTGGGTGGTGTGGAGGTGTGGGATTGCATTTTGCTCCTTTGTTTTGTTATTTTTGAAGAACCAGAGACTCCCTGTAGTGCAGTCTCACTGTCCAGATTGTGTGTGAGTGGCAGGGCAAGAGTCTGAAGATCCCCAGCACTCAGTGTAGCTCCTGTGCTGGTGAGTGGTGGCAAGGAGGGGTCCCAGATGCTCCTGACGTTTCTTGCATTCATTTGGCTCCCAGGAGTGTGTGAGAAGGGCGCAGGAGGCTCTCTGCCATTCCTGAGACTGTTTGGGGTTCGGTCCAGCTTCCAGAAGAGTAGGGGGGCATGCAGGCCGCGTTCACTGAGGCTTCAGATATTGCTCAATGATGAACATGCTTCCCACACCAGAAAGGAAGGGGTAAGGGTGAGCTACCCAAGGCCACTGACTATGTTCAGGTTTCAGCTGAGCTACCAGGGGCATGTGAGTTGTTCTGGCAGTGACCACGAAGGCCCCAGAAGTTGTCCATGGATCCACGTGCCTCACACCCTAGTGGGGAAGGCCACAGCGTAGCTCACCGGGTTCCTAAATGTGTCTGACGTTCGACCCAGACCCGGAAGACACACTATGGGTGTGGCGGGGAGCCACCGAGGCCTTTCTGCCATTCTGATAACTACTTTTATCTTCAAAAATTACAGGTCAGTTTACATTAAATACTTTCAAAAGAACAAGAATCACATTCTCCTGTAATGCATGTGAGTCATTTCAACAAGGTATATAGCAAAGTATAAAGAGAATATATTGTAAAGTCGAAATGATTATAAGATAGCATCAGTTTGGAAATGTTGATGGAGTAATATTTCCTATATCAAAATGTGGAATAATTAAGCCAACTTAAACAATAAAATGGACAGACAGGTCAAATGTGTCACAGTAGCAGAAAGTAGTGTTATCATGCATAGGAGGAGTGGAGGGATCCGGGAAATATACATAAACGGATGAAACGTAGCAGAAATACAAGACAAACACACTTAAGGATCTAAAATACCATGTAACACTATAATAAAATTGTGTTGTATTAAAGATTTTTGTTAAATAAATGGAATCAGCTTCTTTATGACAAAAGGTAATGATGTGAGATATGGTGAGATATGTTTGCCTCAGTATATTAACATTTAATATACATGTATTCCATTACATCAAGTTGTAAACCTCAAATATACACAATGCAATTTCCTAGAAAATAAAACAAATTTCCAGGTTTTTTATTACTGCCAAATTTATGTCACACAATTAGATAAATTATTGGTTTTCAACCGAATCAAAAAATAAATGTTCCACAACTTAAAATGTGGTTACAGACTAAAAAAATCCATCATTAAGTTGAAAATGGGGTGAGTAAAAAGCACATTCATCTAACACACCAAATACAACATTTCAACAACACATTACTCTATGTAGTATCAGTGTTGACCTCCATGGTCAGGTGGCTGACTGGAAACTTGACTGCCACTGCCTGGCAGAAGCAGTGAGCATTATTGAGCATATTATTAGCCCAAGAAAAGTTCAGAATTCAAAATTCAGTTTCTACTGGATGCTTATAATTTTCAACAACATTTTTTGAGTTGAAATATCGCATGTATAGAATCATATGAAGATCATCATTTCTTATTATCACTTTTGTAGTTGATATTTACCTATTTGCAGATTTTGAGTGTTCATTTGAGAATAGAAATTGTGAATTGAATACATAAGAAAACCTATTTAAGAATGAGACTGAAAAGACGCTTCTAGGAAAATATAGCTACAACTGAAAACATTTTCTTTGTATTTATTTATATTTATCTTTTTGATACAGGGTTTCACTATCCAGTTCAGGTTGGCCTTGAACTCACCTTGTAGACCACACTGCCCTTGAACTCACAGCGATCTTCCTCCTGTCTCAGCCTCCAGAATGCTGGGATTACAGACCTGAGCCACCATACTAGATGCTTGATGTTAATTTATGATTTGATAATTTTAACTTAGTTTTCATCACAAGGGATAATATATCATTAGTTTGCATGTAGTCTTGGTGTCTATTTTCTAGATATGTATAGTAATACTAACAAACAACAAACTAATGTAAAGTTGTTTAAAATTTAAAGACAACCTTAAAAGGAAGTCCTGTATTCTATACTAATTTTTTTTTTTTTTTTTTTTTTTGGTTTTTCTCCGGTACCGGGAACCAAACTCACGACCTTGCGCTTGCAAGGCAGGCGCTTTTGCCGCTGAGCTAAATCCCCAGCCCCCTATACTAGTTTTTATAATCTGTCATTATGAATAATCCCATGTCTATGACTTCTACTATATCTACCTTCTATTCACAATTCCAGAAATTCATAGTTTCAGTAAGTATATGTTGAATAACTACAGCAACAAAAATAATGTACATTTAATCCTAAAATATCTTCAGACTTTTGGCTTATAGAATATGCATAGAAATATACAGGGAAGTGTACACGAACTTTTCATAACAATTTTAAAAAACCTGACAGATATTTTTCCAAATGACTTCCTTCAATCACTTTCTAAAGAAACCCAAATATTCTGTAAACTGTGGTTAAAATTATTAAAATGTAGCAATAGAAAGGAAAGAAATGATGATACTGATGCTAGAGAAAGCTACAAATTTAAGGAGAAGTTACTACTGTCTTTAACAAATAACTCCCTTTGATTCTCTTATTCTTTAAATTCAACCCCTAAAACAGATAACATCCTGTTAACATGCAGATCCCCACATGACAGGCAGCTCGGTTGATTGTTTGCCACGTGGGAATCCCAATTTACCACCTGTGTTGCCACATAGGCCTTTAAATAGATTTTTATGCTCATTTATATGCAACATGGAATTGCGAAGTTACATAACCCTTGAAATTACAAAATGAAAAAAGTCTTTCAGTGACATTGGCTTCTCATTTTGTGATTTCTCCTTCTACATCATGATGCTTCACTTTCCTTCATCATGGGGTCCGTACATTGGAGTGGTTCACTTTGGGTTCAGCTTTCTGCAGTCAGAGAGCCATATTCAGAATGAGTTCTCCCTGGTCATTCTTCTTCACTTGTGCCTTCAAAAATACCATAGTGAACTACAATATTCTGAGAAACAAACTTTTAGAATTTCACACTTCCATGTCCTTAATGCCTAATTTATGGTTTGTCACATTTCCCCTAATGTTTAGGTATTTAAAAATGTTTCTCTATGCTTACAAAAGTACTGGAAGATCAGAGTTTGAGTGTTACTTTGCTAATACTGGAAATTATTTGGATTTAACTTCATTGTGGACAGGGACCAACCTCCACTGCTTAAAGAGAAGATGTACACAGGCCTGGCCTTGCCTTTCTTTTCTTTCTGCTGGGATTGAATCCACGGCCTTCTTAATCCCTTTGGCTCTACTCCAGTGTGAATATAATGTTACTAGTATTTCAGTTGTGTTTATTTTCTCCTTAGTATTTCTTAGAGAATCTATCCTAGAATTTATACAACATTCATTTTATGGTCCACTAAAATGTAAAAAAAACCTAAAGTTATAAAGTTTCCAAATGCAAGTAACAGAAATACCAAAGGCAAGTCTGATAGAAAGACCATTCCAGAAATTGTTAATTAAGTGACTAAACAAGAATACAGTTTTCCTTTTTTATTGATCTCTTAAGATTGTTGATTCCTTGCTAATAGTTGCATGATGACTGTGCATTTTGAAGGGGTAACCTTCAGAGACAGGTATAGAAAGAAAAAGGAAAGCCTGAAACAAACAAACAAAAGAAAATCACACAAAAAACACAAAACACTCATTTGTCTTTCATTTGCTATTAGAATACAAAAATATGCCATAGAATGCATTCTAGGAACTTCTTTGTATGTTGAATTTGCCAGCTTCTCTTGACTAAAATAATAACCGAACAGTGAATTTGACAACTATTTTTGGCTAAGACAAGTTAAAAGTCATTATCTACTTTCAAGGAAGGCAGAAGATCCTTGGAAACAAACTCTTCCCTGGAAAACCAAAATATAGGAAAATATCTGGGAGATAGTTACAAGGAAACAACAAAAATGGCTCCCAAAAGAGGCCACTTTATCTAATTTGATTCAGTCTCCCCTATTTCTACTTGGAAAAAATACAAAATGATGTTTAATACTTTCTCTCTATCAAGTATGAGGGCAACAAATTATTTTCATTCTTGACCACAATGTGAGTATAATTGTCATCTGTATTAAAATTTAAATTCACAAATTTTCTGACAAGGTACGATAAAGAAGGAACTTTAAGTAAGATTTCTCCAAGGATTAATTTGACTTGCTTCAAATCCTACAGATGGGAGAACAAAAAATATTTCTAATGCAATGAGCCCAGTAAACTTTTCATCTAGTATCTCTCAAATGTTTCATTTTTAGAAAAATTCCTGGAGGAAGTATCATCAGTAATCACTTTGCTAATATAATTACTTTTGGAACTTGTATGTAAGAGCTCTTGATTAGTTTTAATCTTTCCATGTGTAAGTATGAACAGTTGAACATGAAGTGGTTTTTATAAAGTATGAACATTAATATTTTAAATTCTTTTTTAATCTATAGAAAGAATAATTGCATACATTCTAATTATTTTGTCATGTTTTCCTATGTAGAAAAAATTATTGATTTTTAAAAAACATTCTCTTCCTAGAGTAAATCTTACTTTTCCACAATATACTGATTTTTTATATCACTATATTACGGCTGCTAGTTATGTTTTGAATTTGCAGTTATGATTTTGAGAGAAACTGGACTGTAATTTTCTTTGTATACATAAGAAGGATTTGTATAATATTGCTACTATACAATTTTCTTTAATGTTTAGAAAAACAATACCTAGTCATCTTTACAGGAATAGAGGAGGAGTCATGTTGGAGTTACTCAGAGAAAATCAACTTAAAACACAGGTAACTGAAACAAAGAGAGGGACATACATCCTGATGTCAAAATCAAGGTGAAATAAAATAATTGTTGATCAAAGAAAGCATAGGCATCGGCATTTATACAATAGTGAAGGAGCCCACACGGCTGGCTGTGGGACTTCCACGCGTGCACAGAACAGGAAGTGCCGTTCTGGGAAGTTCTCCTCAAAACTAACGGGCTGCAGTAGCATGGCAGATTCAACCACAGGAGAAAGTGCAGGATGTCAGTCCCCCTTCTTCCAAACTCAGGCTGTTGCAGCCTGGCAGCAAATTTCGCCAGCACACAGGGGCCAATGACCCAGAAACCACTCCCTCCCCAGTGGACAATAAGTTCTTTTTCTTTTTTGTTTTAGTCCTGAGCTACAGTGGCTAAATGGAACCTCTAGCAACAAAAGAGGCAGTAGAGAAGGTAGTGACTGGAACAGCACTTCTGCCCTGCTCCCTGCAGCAAGAGAGAGGGACAAGGTTTAAGCAATCTTGCACTGAGGTGGGTCAACCTGTGGTAAGTCAGCACCCCTCTCCCCCTGCTCCGAGCAGTGTCAGAGAGAAGAGAAATATGCCAGTGGTATAAGCAGAGGAGGTGGTATAAGGGTCTGGGGAGCGGGCAGCTGTACCCAGACTGCCTGTCTCAGTCTGAAGGTGCCACAGTGACTGGGAGAGTGACACAGAGGCAAACAAGGTAAGGAGAAGTGGGCGGGGCACAGGGGGACACACAGAAAGCTGCTGGCTGAAGACTCTGGCCCCAATCCCTCTCCCCAGAAGGGCCAAGATCAGCCAGCACCCAGCACTAATCCCATGGGTTTTGTTGTTGTTTCCATGTTTGCTTCTGAGCCTCAAAGGCTAGAGACAATGTTCACTCACAAGAAAACATGAAGAAATCAAGAAAGATATTTGAGGAAAGACAGAAAAGACAAACATAACAAAATAATGCAAATAAAACCCTAAACAACCAAAAACAAAACAAAAGAGAACATTCTTCTGGTGCCCTCAGTTCTGTGGCTGTGTCCAAGCCAGAGAGCAAATCTGTGCAAGGGCAACCCCGCCAGGTCTGCAGTGGGGTTAAGGCTGGATGCAGGCTGATCTTGGTTTTCCTTCCCAGGTAGGGGCTGGGGCCAGGGTCTTCAGCCAGCACCTGTCTGTGTGTGCCTCTGTGCCCTGCCCACACCTCCTTACCTAGTTTGTCCCTGTGTCACTCTCCCAGTCGCTGTGATGTCTTCAGACTGAGACAACCTGAGGCTGCTCCGGGTCCCGTGTACAATTGGCCTTCCCTGGCCTGCGCAGAGCCTCCTCTTCCAGTCTGCTGGCCTGGTAGGTCTCTACTGCTGCTAGGATCACACTAGAGGCGTTCACAGCTGACGCACTGCCCCTGCCAAAGATGCAGAGACAGCGCGAGGTTGCTCAAGTCTCTCCCCATTGTCCTGTCTTGCGAACAGAACTGGGGGGCGGGGTGCTGACTTCCCACCATGCACCAAGGCTGCTTATAGTCTCTGGGGTGATAGAACAGTGACCAAAGACCAACAGACCAATAGTCCACAAAATAGCTTCAAAAAGTTGGTTCAGAAAGAAAGAAATGTTCATTACCTAGTCTGGAAATTTGAAACAAGAGTTACATTCTCTTTGGTTTTAAGTCATAGATGAATAATGTTGGCCTTGTGAAGCCGGTGTTTAAAGACTGAAAAGGGGTGTTGTTTTAAATCCCGGCTTCTGGTGTAGAACACAAAGGATACAAGTGGCAAACGTGAGAGACTAAGAGCAGACAGAAAAACCAAGAGCACCGTGAATCTCCACCCAGGCTGGGGTGAAGAATGAGCGCAGAAAGGAGCAAAATTGATCTGGGCCACATTTCTTTGGATTTAAAGAAAAAAGTACAAATTCTTTACATTTTAAATCAGAAACATGTTATTCATTACTCGTGACTAGTGTCAGTGTTTCATTTATTTCAGTGATTGGAATGTAATGCCCAAAAACCTAAGTTGAGAGGGGATTTTGTTTGTGTGCTTGCATGTTTGTTTTGTCTTTTTATTGAGGCATGGGCTCCAGACACTGCCTGCGCTAACCTCAAACACGTGATCCCCCCACCTTAGGTTCCTGGGTAACTGAGGTTAAAGATGCGCACCAACACAACCAGTAAGCTGATTTGGTTTTTATTAAAAGAGTCACTAATATTAGTAACAGACTTTGGAAATGTCAGTTGTTTCAATTTTCACAAATATAGTTTTAATGGTATTTACTCATTTTAAGTGTGCAAAGCAAACTGCAAAGAAAATTAAAATTTCACCTTATTTAGTATTATTTTCACTTTCATTAACTATCAACACTACAAAACACTTTATCTTTTATTATGTAATGTAATTTAATACTATTTTTACCACAACTACTAATTTCTTGTACTACATAATGATCTTGTGGAAAATAAATACTTGAATATTGTAGCATTTTTATGTAGTATTAACATTAAACTAGAAAGAAACCATGCAAATGTTATCATTCTGATATGTGAACATATTTTTACAAAAATATATCCTTCAAGATAATCTTTCCCTCCACCTGCCACATAATTTATTTTTAAAAAATGATTTTTGATAAGAGAATTTAAGATTAGTTGGTTGTGACAGTCTTTATCTTAATAATGATCACCTTTTTAATTCTTTTATTTGAAAATGCAATTTTAGATCAAGAATAAGTAGCAATTCAGAATCTTAACTGCAGAAGCATTTAAATAGTTTAAATGCTTTAAATTACATATCACATATGTAGAAATACATATTTTCTTAGTATTTTTTATTTTAAAGAGAAAAAAAACAAAACAAAAAACAATAAAAATGATACAGAATTTCAAAACCAGATTATAAGAAATTACCAATGGTTGTTACATTGCATATTATTATCTTCAAAGTAGTTGCTCAGATTACCAGACACAGGCATGCAAGATTGAAGAAATAATTAAGCATTAACTGTTCCTTTCAATAAACCAATAGAAATTAGTAATGCAATATCTTTGCCGGTATATATATAAAATCCCCTTATAAAATCTTTGTATTTGATCTGTAAAAATATAGGTGACATCACTCTATTTGAAGACAAGATAGAGCTTGGTACTCTGAAGGCTCATTTTCACTTTTCACTTAGTCCATCCTGAGTTGCTTCTTGAATTACCTCCCATCACCCCACAGGAAATGCAAGAAGCAGAGATGAGGATTCCCTCTTATTGTCCATCTACTTTTAGCAGAGGATGTCATCCAGCGCAGTCATTTCCATACTCTTCCAAGTTGGTCTGTGGCCTACTTTCTGCTAAAGGCTGTTCTCCGAAATACCTGTTTAGAAGATATTCCACTGCTGTCCCCAGTATATTATAAGCCATTTTCTTAGAATGGCCTGGCAAATTGGCAGCAAAAATCACATCTATCATCCTTCCTGACTCCTCAGGAAGCTTAGAACAATGAAATCTGAGGACAAGTGCACATTTTGGGTGAGAAATAAAACCATAATCATAATAGTAGCTCCTCATAATGGCAAGAAGCATTCTGTGTTGTTTACATGAGGTTTCTCTACCCCTCTCTCCCCTTTCATAGATTTATTTTTGTATTTAATAGTATTTATGTTATAAGTAAAGATAAATTCAGGTCCATTTCTAAGTCTGTTTTACAGTTAATCTAATAATAATTGAATATTGTCTGCAAAGCAAACCTTCAGGTTCTTAGAAATAAGATACTTTTATATAGATATAATTGAAATTAATTAAATGACATTATTATTAACTAAATCTTAGTAGTAGTATATATGTATACACACACATATACATATACATGTTTGTACTCCTTAAAATATTGAAAATCATTTTAAAGTAATTTCCTGCAAATATATTTATAGCTGTCACTTAAACTGTAATGTTTTTTATACTTTACCTACTTATTTAGCATTATCTCATCAAATAGAAATGTTATATCACCTTGCATAACCAAATAATTTTCAAGTTCAAGATAATCTATTTTTCAATAAGTTATACCAACCTGACAAATAAGTTACATTTGTAATAAACGTTAGTTTACTTCCTGAAGGAAAATGGAGAGAAGGGAAAGAAAATAAGAGAAACGAAGAGAAATTTAAAAACATTTGCAAATCATATATAGTTATGTAATCTAAGAATAGTTTTACTTAACTTAATAAAGAAATGTTGGGATAGTGTTGTATTTGCATATTCATCTCTGATTTTAAAATATTTCCTATGTTCCAGGACCTCGCAGGCTGACAAGAGCACACACAGTGCCGGCTAGTGGCGCAGTGTCTATTAGGACACTGAGGAGACAACGGGCAAACATGACACTGTAACAAGTGTCTTAATGAAGACAGTCCCAGCCTCTGTTACAGTGCCTCAGAGAGATAATCTTACTCTTACAGTCATGGAGACTAAAAGTCTTTTATGAGTCCCCAAGGCGGCAGCAGGGCTATGTTCCTTTCTGGAGGGTCTTTAAAAAATCAGTTTCCTTTTCCTATTTTATTGCTGCCAGATTTCAGCTCGTGAAATCTGTTGGACTAAGCTTCCTATAATTTTGCTGGCTAAAAACCCAGGACTAGTCCCAGCTTCTCAAGTCTGCTGCATTCCTTAACGCCTATCTCCCCACCCCCTTTTGATTCAAGGCCAACAAGAGTGATTGCAGTTCTTCTTACACAAAATATCTCTGATGTGTTTTTATGACTTCCTCTTCCTTTAAAGGCTCATATAATTAGATTGACCCCACCAGGTAATGCAGAATAATGTTATTATTTCTATGATCTTAGCCTTATATCCTACTTCTTAGATACATCTTCAATTATTTTTGCAGTGTTTTATGACCTATTGGCTGACCTAGAGATTATTGTAGGAAGAGAAAACATTATTCTTGCTTCCACAAATATTCAACCCAGACTAAGTAAGTGCCAGAGCAGACAGAGAAGCAGTAGGCAGCCTTAAGAAACGTAACTATAAATAGATAAACAGATAGATAAATAACTGTGCCTAATAAGGGTTAGGTTGAGGCAGGAGGATTCCAAGTTCAAAGCCAGCCTTGGAAACTGAGCAAGATTCTGTCCCAAAATAAATAAAAGGCCTGGGATGTATCCTAGTGGTAATGGGTTTGTGTAAATTGAACCCAGTCCTGGGTTCAATCCCTAGGAGGGTGAGGGAGGGTGACAGCGACTTCTAACATAGAAGATCTAATTTCTAACATGAAATTGAAATAGACTGAGTCTTTTGCATGTAAAGAAGCTAATAACTCAGGATCTTCAGAATTCTTTTCTGCGAAGGGGGGGTACTGGTTATTGAACTCAGGACTTTGTGCTTGCCAGGCAGGCACTTGTGCCACTGAGCTCTATCCCTGGCCCCTTTCACAATTCTTATCAGTTGTGGCAATGAGAACAGGTGCTGATAGAGACACAGTCATTATTCTATTGTGGAAAAATTAAAATCGAATGCATAAAAGGGGATGGAGATCCCTGAGCATATTGGGCCAAGAGGACTCGAGAAATCAGGTTTCCATCACGACCACTTCCAAGTAAAGTTTTGACCTTTGGCAAGCTTGCCTCCTTTCCCCAACGTATATCGAGACCCAACCAGGCCCATATTTCTTTATCCTGTGCTGAAAGTGGAAGTTTTAATTAGAGCAGAACACTGGAAACTTCTAGATCGCCAACTGCACCATATTGCCACTAACTCCCTTTGTCAAGAGTTTCTTTCTTCTTGGCCTGCACCCTTCCCCTTTCAGCAAACTGGTTTGTACATACAGTTCAAATTACACAAACGTGTTCTAACAGTACACCTTGCCACCCTATCTGTACCAATCTGAATTTGTTTCAAACTACTGAAGTAATTTCCCTCTTTATTTGTGGTTATTGCCTTAACACTTATTTAAAATCCATGAGATCCTGAAGTACATGTTCAGTCTGTTTGAATCTGTGTTACTTGAGTTATAATTCTGATCAGCCTAAATAGACGTTGTATGCTTCTTATTCAACTCTTGCCTCACTTTTTCTTAAGATTCAACATTGGAAAAGGAGGAATGGGTGTTTGTCAGCCCGATAACAGAATCTGAGGAAAATCCGTGATAATCAGTAATGCAAAATTTAAGCATGCCTCTTGATTATCTAGGCAGTAAATAGCGTTTTTGTTTGTTTGCTTTCCTGTGAGGAAGGAAAACTGGGAGAATAATTACAGCAGAGTAATTGAAAGGATATTCAGAGGCACTTTGCTTGTTGTTAACCCACCTTCAAAGCAATTGTGTCACAAATCTGACGTTTGGTCTCAGGTACTTAGCTTCCTGGATTGGCAGCAGTTTTTGATCTTTTAAAAATAACAGTTACTATGACAGGCACCTACTCTAAAGCATGAAAAGTTGAATTTGCACACAGTAAGTATAAAAGAAAATTAATCTATGGGACTGTTGTTAGTTCATTGGAGAGTTGGTACATGTGATGGTTTGCGGCTGGATGTCCCTCTCAAACCTTATACAGTCTAGGGGTGGGCTTCTAGAGTTTATGATTGGTCCATGGTCCAAGGCTGGGATTATGGGTGTGAGTGCTACACCTGCCTTTGGGCAGGGAGCCTGCATACAATATAAGGGAGGGAAAGAGACTACTTACCTCCTCCCCTTGTGCTCTTGTGGCTTTTGCTATTTTCTGCCACCAGGAACTGTTTCCCTTTGCCATGTGTCACCCTGCCTTCGAGCCAGCTGAGTGTGGAATGAACCCTCCACAAACTGTGAGCTAAATAAACTTTTCCTCCCTTCAGTCTGGGCTTCAAGTATTTTGTCTCAGCAAGAAAGAAAAGTAACCAAGACAAAATTTGGTACCAGAGAAGTGGGGTCACTGCTGTGAATGCACTTGACTATGTGATTTGAAAGCCTTTGGAAATGGCTTTTGGGAGTTGTTTGGAAAGGTTTGGAGATGTCTCGTGAAAGTGTAAAGCTGGAATGGCTTCAGCTGTTCTGTATGGGAGATTCTGGTCAGAACTCAGAAGACCAGAAGGATGATAGAAAATCTTGCTGATAAAGACCCGGCTCAGGATATTTCTGCTGGGAAGATGGACTACATTGGGTGCTGGACTCCAGGAGATTTATGTTATAGCTTGGTAGACAGCTAGTCTGCATTTTGCCTTTGTCCAGAGACTTTGCCTGAGACTGAGATTAAAGGCAGTGGACTGATGAATGTGGCAGAAGAAATTTCAAGCCAGTTGAATGTTGAGGCAGTGGCATGGCTATTGTTGGGGGCTTTTAGCCAGATTTATGTTGAGAATCAAGAGCAAAGAGCCCCACAGGATGATTTAAAATGATGTGAGTTCAGCCAGTAGGGAAGCTCCAGGAAATGTGTGGAATGCAAAGATAGAGCTGAAGAGATCTTGATTGCTGAGAAAGGACAAAAGAATCAAAGAAATGGCCTGAAGGTATCAAGAAAGCAGCAAGCCTCCACCTTCTGCAGCCTCAAACCTACAAAGATGAAAGACCTTGCTATGAGGAGAAAGCTGCAATGTACCATGTTTAGAATGGTATTGGTGACCGCACCAAGGTCCAGAATGGCGGCAGCATAGAGAATTTGTTCCTCCGAGTTGGATTCAGAGTGCCCAGTGATCCAGGCACTTGATCCAAATGGCCAAGAGAGAGGAGAGCTTGGCTACTGCTCCAGGTGGCAACAGACCTTGGCATTGTCTACTGGCACTGGGTTTAGGTACATACAGAATGCAAAATTTCTGAGGTTAAGAAGGTTTCCACCTAGATTTCAGAAGGCCTTGGAGGCCAGTCAGTGAAGAGGGCAGCATGTGAAGCTGTGAGTGTGAAGGGAAAGGTGCTGCGGAGACCTCAGAAGTTTGGAGAGGGCAGGAACGTGGGTTGTATAACGTGGATTTTGCTATTCTCCACCACCATGAACTTCTGCCCTCTGCCATGTGCCACTCTGCCTTGGAGCCAGCTGAGTATGGCCTGAAACCGCCACCATCTGTGAGCAAAATAAACCTTTCCTTTTTGAATTTAGAGCTTCTGGTATTTTGTTTCAGCAATAAGAGAAAAGTAACCAAGACAGTGTATAATGATTATTAAGGAAGAACTGCATAAGTCGTACCTTTTTACAGCTCAGTTCCTTCTGTAATACCTCAAGTCAAATTTGAATCTATATAAAGATATGAAAATTTTTGTAATTGGTCCTGTTTACCATAAAGCTGCTGTTTAGCCCTCCTGGAGAGATTCTCCTGAGGCAGACCAATTGTCACAGACCAATTGTCTTAGGAGACAGTAGACGAGACGTTCAATACTGCTTACAAGAAAAGTTTGTTCTTTGATGTGATCAATTAGAATCAGGCTGCTGATAAACTCTACCTTACAGATAGCAACAAGTTGCCTGGATTCACCATTAAAGCACACATTGAAACATACTCAGACATGGAAATATATATTGGACTTATATAAAAACCTCCATCTGTAACTGTTAAGGTAGAATGCCAACTTGATTGGTTTGGGAACCAAACAGGAAATTAGGAAATTACCCTGCTGGGTAGGTCTGGTGTATTAGGGAAGTGTGACCTTAGAATTTATATCTGCTTCTTCACTGCCTCTTCTCCAGTCTTATTCCACTGCTCCAT
This sequence comes from Chinchilla lanigera, assembly GCF_000276665.1. Classification (NCBI taxonomy): domain Eukaryota; kingdom Metazoa; phylum Chordata; class Mammalia; order Rodentia; family Chinchillidae; genus Chinchilla; species Chinchilla lanigera. The sequence goes on along the minus strand of NW_004955404.1, from coordinate 20,982,017 downwards.
TTCACAGCCACCATGAACTGAACAGCTTTGCTCTGCCACACCTGTCTGCCATGATGTTTCTGATTTGGTACAAACTGAGCATGGTCTGGGAATGTAAGTCATATTTAACCTCTCTTTCTTTACATTGTGGGTGTTGGGTATTGTATCATAGCAACAAGAAATCTTATACCTATACATCATTTCTCATGCAGAGCCTATACTTTTACTCTAGACTTCTGGCTTTAAAAAGTATATTTGACCTGTTTATGTTTGTAGGAAGGGAGGCAAAAATCATAAGAAGTGATTGCCCATACCACTAAGCAAGAAATGCATTAAAGCAAACCTTTGGACCACACTCAGGATTATGGCTTCCAACTATGATAGGATGCATCATTTTTGTGGCATTGAAGGCAGAATGACAACTGCAGTATTCAAGGGGCAAAGAGGAATAAATGACAACCTGCAGATATAGAACTAGAGCTAGGGATATATATATATATATATATATATATACAGATACAGAAGTACAGCACAATATTTATATAGTGGTCATATATTTTTAAAGTCTCCTTTTAAAGCCTTCCTCATGAATGAAACTATGGTGGTGATTTCCTGAGCTGCTCCAAGTTCCTTAACTGTAACATACTATCATGGTGCCTACCCTAATTGTAGTTTCCCTTAATGTTACTGAGAAGTTTTCCAGAAACAAAAAAATGTTCCAGCATCTTCTCAGACAAATCATCCATGTACTTCATGTGTGTGTGTTTCACCCTTATTCATTTCTTATGGCTTGTGATCCTGAATGGCATCAGTCCTACTCCAGGGCTTCCACGACTGTGAACAAAACTTTTTACCCAGAAAGACCACACTGGTGGTACTGTCAGCCTGTACCTTTGATCAATGCAGTCTCCCAGTTATAATTTCACCACTTGTAAACATTTCACCTGAAAAACCCAGAAATCTAGGGGTCAACAATCTTTCCTCCTCAGCCCTAATGTCAACATTTTAATAACTTTGCCTGGGGCTGGGGATTTAGCTCAGCGGCAAAGCGCCTGCCTGGCAAGCGCAAGGTCGTGAGTTCGGTTCCCGGTACCGGAGGGAAAAAAAAAAAAAAAAAAAAAACAACACTAATAACTTTGCCTGATTTATTGTGTTATTTCAGGACAGCCTTTTACTAATCTTAATTTAGTGCAGCAGCTATAAACTACCTGGCTTCCTTATTTCTAACCTTAGTACCCCAAATCTATGCTCTCTTTTCAACAATGAAACAAAGCAAAACTCTCAAAGAAACAAAGACAAAAATCATTCCTCTGTTTGATATTCATTAAGCAATGCTCAAATCATTTAGAATAAAGGTCATAACACTTAGCATGGGTTTTATGCAGTATCCTTCATGACATGGTGTTCATGTTCTTATCCAGATTCCTTCTACCTGTCCCAACACCTTCTCCTTATATACAACTGCAACTCCACCAGCCAGTTTTTACTGATATCTGCAGTTCTCTTATTATATCATATTACTTTTTTCTTTTTTTTTGTTTTTTGTTTTGGTACTGGGATTCAAACTCACAACCTAGTGATTGTTAGGCAGGTCTTGTGCCACTTAGCTATATCCTTGACTCTCTTTCTGCTGTCTTCTTGCTGTTGTCATTTTGGTTGTTCTTTCTGCCGAGTTTTGCATACCTCATAATGTAATTCATCTTAAATTTGCATATTCATAATTTGATATTTCAGTATTTATACTTCATATCTAACTTGGGGTGTCCTTTTGAATTGAAACTCTTCTCAGGAATTTGTTCATTTTCTAAAGTGCCTCTATAGTACCCTGTAAATATCTTTAACATACTTCACACCATGTGACATCATTCTATTTACTTGCAGTAATCCCCAATATATAATTAATTCTTTGCAGGTTGAAACTCTCTTCATAAAGCACCCCTCAAAAAAGTTCAAATGTAGTTAAATATTAGATAAAATTTTGAAGAATGAATTAATTAACAAGTTAATGTATTCCATATTCCTATTTCAGTTGTAAAATGTTATTTTATAAAACAGTCAATGGAAGATTAAATGAACATTAAAGTAATAACAAAGCTACCATTTTACTGAAGATAATTTAGGGGTTTCTTTTCTTGTTGTATTACTATTCCTTTGGGTTGCTAATGTAAAAAGTTCCATATAAAAACATGGTACTAATCTGTTATGAGCATGTACATAATGACAACTTCTTGTACACGTAATTAGTAATTATATTTTCAGATTAGTTTGCTGCCACACTGAGAGTGCACAGATCTCAGATTATGGGATGCTAAATACATAAGAATAAATTCTAGGCAGATCTTCACCAAATATTACAGATCTAGTAGGTTGTCATGGAAACACAGCAACAAAGAGGAAAGAGGAATCACATAGAAGATTAAAAGATAGACAATGGGCTCTTCTGTTTCCTAGCATTGCTTTATATTGTGAAGCTTAGAAGACAATGGCAAAATGGCAGAATGTAAAAAAGTTGTAGCATCTGCTCATCAGGAAGATAGCCATAGCCTAATGAAGTAACCGGGCTGCAAAGAGTTTATTGAAAGAGTGTGAAAATGGGAAAAATTTTGAAAGGCTTTAAAATTAGAAAATAAAGTTGTATATAAAGAGCATATTTTGAAAATAAGTTTAAAATGTTGAATCCATATAAAATCACTTTTGATAACTTAACTTTAATTAATAAATGTATACTATTAAGATATCACTGTTGCAAAATTATTGTGAAAATCCTGTTACTAAGTTTCTAAAAGTCCCACAACACCAGATATACCTCAAACTGATAATTAAAGTTTCCTCTGAAATTGCAAAGAAGAATAGAAATTATTACTCCATTTTATCATTTTACTTTCATTTCTGATGTATTCTTTTCATGCTCTATTTTTCACATTAAATCCATATAGTTTTATCTTTCTTCAATAAGCTCTGTGACTATAAGATAAATGTGAAGACTTATTTATGTGGTGGTAGATTTCATGAGAGTAATAAACAACATATTTCAGAGATCTGCCAACATTGTTTTCCTCTAATAATTTTCTTGCAAGAAGCATAATTTTTAAAATTATATCAAGAAATATAGTCAGTAGTAAAAACTATGAACACAACCTCACTCTTCAAGAAAGTGATATTCTGTCACTATCAATGTTTATAAATTAGTTTCTCAGCACAAAACATTTAAAATCTCCCTTGTTTCACCGAGAGTGTCTGCCAAAACAACAACATCAAAAAGGACAAGTCTCTTTTTCCGCTCTGTTGCTTTCCTGGTTTGTATCATTGTACAATGTCAACCTTTCTGAAAGAGCTTAACTCCCTTGTGCATTTAAATCACATCAATTACTTCCTCATTTATGGATGATGGAATATGCATCTATTTCATCCATTATCTGTATTTCTCACCTGTATTTCTCTCTTAATCCTCTACCTGCCCATTTGAGAGAATAGATTTAATTTGAGATTGACTAATATATTCTGTGGCAGATACATTTTTAGCTGATACCCACTGATTCCTTTCAACAAAAATTAAAATGGGAACAAAAGCAAAACCAGCACATTTGGAACACATTACAGTGTAAATCAATTTATTGTATACTGTACATAAATTAATAATTGTCTACTTTCATCTTTCTCTCTTATATTTCTAGATTCACATAACATGCATTCATCAAAGTTGAAGGAGTGTTTTTTTTTTTTTTTTTCCCCCTCCGGTACCGGGAACCGAACTCACGACCTTGCGCTTGCCAGGCAGGCGCTTTTGCCGCTGAGCTAAATCCCCAGCCCCCGAGTGTTTTATGCTGAGTCTGGCACTGTGAAGCCTACGAAGATTTCAATCAAAACTGGGATACAATCAGGAGAGAGGAGGTGAGTAGTACAAGAAAATCTTATAGGAAGGTCAATAGCTGCAGTTAGCAGTTCAGGAAAGATTGAAAAAGTTGGGTTCTATATTATGAGTCCTTGATGGATAAGCAAAATGGACTAAGAATGTGGTAAGAATTTCAGCAAGACAGAACATATGTTAAAAAAAGTAATCAGAGGACAATTTTCACGGCTAGTTCAGTATCAGTGAGAGAATGTCAACTCTGTCTAGACCATAATTGTACAATAAAGAATTGAAAAGTCTCATTATAGCATTGGGACTTCATTCTAAACCTAATACAGGGCCAGTCAAGGAAGGGATGACAATTTGTGTTTCGCAAAATTCACCCAGGCTACTTTCAGGAAAGTGATTGAAGATTGTCATTCACCCAAATGAAAAATAACAGCTGTCTGAAGTGTAGATATATGATGGTAAGAATTGGAGGGTTGGAGAATATTTCATAGGTGAAGTCAATCAGATATGATGGTTTATTATTTGATAATGAGAAAGACACTTGAATGGCTATGTTCTTATATCTGACACTAGCAAGTAGATTTTAATTTTGCAAGTTACTGGGAGAGCTAATTTAGGTGAACAATTAGGTTTGATAAGAAAGGTACTGCATTTGATTTAAACAAGGTGGTAGTTTTTTGTATTAAAATATTTTACATTGCATTAACAAATCTGCTAATAAATATCTAAAGCACATGATGTCTTAGTAGCACTTCACAATTAGGAGAACTGAACTCAGAGCCATAGTGAAGGTTGTGGGAATCTCTGGTTAATAATATTTGAAGTGGGTAAGTTGCTATAATTTGCAAATGATACATGGATAATTTTAACTGTGCTCATGATATAGCCTATAAAATTATAAGGTCAAAATGTGCAATAAGGCAAATATGTACTAATATAAAAGTATTAAAAATAAATATTTTATAAAGTAAAAATAACTCCCTAAGTGTAAATCAATAAGTCAGATAGAAATTTTTACAAACTTCAGTTAGTAGAAGTTGTAATTTTGTCTTAGTCTCAAGCAAAAATGATACCTTGAATTAATTTTGATCTAATGATTTTAAGTATAAACACAGAAGAAAGTAAAATTTGTGGGTCAACTTTTCTCACCTTATTCTAATTAGGGAATAAAATTCTGACATTGTAACAGTTTCTACTGGGAAAATGTTAACAAATTATATGATGTAATTTTTTCCAATGGGGACAGCATGTTCATATACTTAATGTTTTACCTGTATGAGCCAAGTAAGTTTGCGTATCATGAAGTTTTACTGCCTGATGATAATTTCAAGAAAAAAATAGCTACAACATCCTCTATTATAAACAAAATATATTGCAAATCTGCCAGTATCTTCAGTATACACAACTCAATTATCTCCAGTGTATACAATTAGAAACTCACTGTGGCAGGTTGCACATTTTCCAAAGTGTTTTATGAAAAATACATTGGAACTATCTAAATTTTCTCTGTACCCTATTTTAAGGGATTAAATATTTTATACTTTGGTTCTATCCATAGAAAGGGCTAATAATGATCAACATGTGAAAATTAGTGTTTACTGAAGCACACTTCTTGTTTAATCCTGAAAGATTTCATAGCTACCTAACAAGTATATAGTAGACCTTCACTTAATGCAGTGATTATTTATGAAAGAATCCAAAGGTTGTATCATTTATTTTCAAGAACCAGAACATAACAGACATTTTGTATATGGACAGATGGACTTTCCAGCAAACTGTTATTTCTTAATAACAATTTTTAGACACACACACACACACACACACACACACACACACACACACGAGCATTTCTTACAATGTATGTATTTTTCCTACTTTTTAGAAAACTTACAAAAGCATTTCTGGAAACAACTTTTCTTATGGCTTCCAGAATGGAACTGAGCAAGGGATTCCAAAGCTGAGATGGAAAAAATGGCACACTCTCCAATCCCTAAATTTTGCATCACTTCTAGATTACAAAAATGATGACCTAATAGAGAGCACAGTAACATGTTCCCCGTTTTTTCTATTCAGGAAAGTTGTGCATCTCTACTTTCTGCTCTATCCCAGTGAAGTATGAGATATTCTTATTTTACTTTATATGCATTGATAACTAAAATAAAACTTTTAATCTCTCTGTTCATTTTTCTTGCCAGCATAAGCATAACAAATTCTCATTTTGAGTAGTATAAAATGTATTTCTCACATGGACAAAGGACTACTTCCCAGTAGTAGAGGATTTTTAAAAAACAAAATATATTTTAACCGGGTGTGGTGGCGCATGCCTGTAAAGCATTTAGGAGGCTGAGACAGGAAGATCCTTGTGAGTTAGAGACCAGCCTGGGCTACAAAGTGAGCTCAAGGCCCCCTGAACTGCATAGAGAGACCCTGTCTCAAAAATACAACAAAAACTCTTAGAATATTTTATACTGTATGAAATTCAATATTATGTGGTTTCTCTATTTTATTGTATTTTCTTGCACATTTATTTTTTCTTCTTTACCATTTCTAGATTTTTAGTGATGTAAGGATGATGTGATAATATTTCACAGTACACAACTCACTGGGAAAAAGAAGCATCCCAAATGATTTCTTCCAGTCAGTTAGAGTGCTTCAGGTCTTTCCACATTATGACTAGACACGTGGGTTTTCTTGTCTCTAGTAGGTGTCAGATGCATGCTTTGTTTTCTACTAATGGAGTATACTTTATGCCTTTGTGTAGAGTTTAAGTTCCATAATATTGAAATGTTTATTTTAGTGTATTTAATAAATATGACACGCTTGTAATCCTAAAACTTTGGAGGCTGAGGCAGGAGGATCATTGCAAGTTAGAGACCAGCCTGGGCTACAAAGTGAGCTCAAGGTCAGCCTGAACTGCATAGAAAGACCCTGTCTCCAAAATGACAATAAACAAACAAACAAAAATAATGAGACTACTATGTACATACTAGATATACAATACATATCTAAGAACAATTATACATATATATGATCTCAAGTTGTTTCTTTTTAATAAAACTACAAATAGCAGTAGGTAGGAATTGAGATAAAACTCTAAAAAATTATAACAATTGAATTTTCTATTAAAGATGGGTTAAAAATAAGCACTCCTAAAGATAATAACTTCTATATATGACTCTGTAAATGGAACATTTAAAAATAACTCAAATTTTTGGAAAAAACTCTACATTTATTACAGAATTATTTTTATCTTGACAGAAGGTTTAAAAATACTAGCTTAATTCCAGTGGAGTACATCTTCTCTAATAATAAGATTTCACTTAAGAAAGAATATGCAAATAAAAAAATCAGAAATGGAAGGCAACCATCGTAACAGAAGCATCAGAAATTTTTTAAAAAAGGTCAGAAAGGACTAATATGAAAAATTACTGTCAGCAGTTGGTTAACCTGGAAGAAATGAAGAAATTTAAAAAATATTACAACATCAAAATATTGAATAAGGAAAAGTAGAAACCTTGGACAAATCATTAATAAATAGTAGACTGAAGTAGTGAATAATGATCCTCTGAAAAAGAAAAGCTTAGAACTATGTGGCTTCATGGCCAAATTCTAAAAAATAAAAATTTCAAAGAAGAATTAATACTGTGTTGTTAAATTTTTGTAAATGTTAGAAATAGAGGCTGTATTTCTAAACTCATTTTGTAATGTCAGCTGCATCTTTGTAGCAAAGCCTACAAAAATACTACAGAAAAAGAAAACTACAGGCCAGTATTTCTAATGAACATAGGTACAAAAATTCACAATAAAGTACCAGCAAATAACAATGGAACAAGACATCAAAATGATTTCACATTATGACTAGTGGGATTTTTCACTGACTTACAAGTATGCTTTAATATATACAAATAAGTCAATGCAATGTTTCAGTTACAAAATGAAAGAAGAAAATACATTATCACCTTAATTAAAGAAAAAAAATTTGCCCTGTTCAATATATCTTTAAGATAAAAATCCTGAATATGTTATACCAAAGTAGAATGTTTTCTGCACAGAAAGTATATAAAAAAAACCCACAGCTAACAATCATGATCTATCAGAAAATCTTAAAACTTATCTTTTAAGGTGGAGTACAGGCCAATATGACTACTTTTGAAAGTACTAGCAAGAACATCCACACAATGAAAAGAAAAATAAAATGTCCATATTGAAAAGAAGTAAAATTATACCAATTCACAGATGGCAAAATCCTTTGTGCACAAATCATTTCAAGCTCATCAAAATATATGTTCATTAAAACTTGAATTCATTATATTTACCAGGTACAGAATAAACATTCAAAAATTAGTATTTTATAAATAATTTTTGAACTATCTGAAAAAGAAATCCAGAAATCATTATATTTACAATATAGAAAAATAAAATGCTTTAAAAATTTTAAGCAATGTGGTGGAAAGCCTGCATGCTGGAAAGTCTAACAAAATCTAAAGGAAAAAATTGAAGAAGATGCAAATAAATAGAAATAAGCTTCTATTCATGTTCGGAAGAATTAGTTTTGTTAAAGTGTACATATTACTCCAAAGACTACACACACTGAACCACAGAAGACACCAAATAGACAAAAAAGACCTTGAGGAAAAAGAATAAAATTTTTGAGATATCTACTTTCTTATTTCAAAATATATTACAAAGACCTTGAGGAAAAAGAATAAAATTTTTGAGATATCTACTTTCTTATTTCAAAATATATTACAAAGATATAATAGTTAAACACACATGGCAATGGCATAAATCCTAACATAAAGATTGATTAATAAGAATACAGAGCATAAAAATAAATGTAAGCATATGTAATCAAACAGTTTTTTACAAAAATAACAAGAAGTGATGATGAATAAATGGTAGTCTTTTCAATGCATTGTGGTAAGATAAATTCAAAATATAGAGGTCCCTGGAAAATTTAAAGTAGAACTGTTACATAATATGCTAGTCATTTTGGGGGGTATATAACAAAAAAAAAAAGAAGAAGAAAGAAGGGTATGGAAGCCTGTAGAAAATTACTCCCTCTCCTGTTCATTATTGCATTGTTCTTAGTAGCCCATATGTGCAAGTAATTACTGTATCCATCAAAGGCTGAAAAAATGAAGAAAATGTGATATGTTAATGTATAATACATTAAAATTTAATAATATATATTACTGTGTAATAATATAATATTGCGTATTGTAATGTAGAATAATCTAAACATTGATATAACATTTGCATATGTATTTATGTATAGACACATACTCAATAGAAGATTAATCAGCCATGATAATAAAGAAATCCTGAAATTTTCAACAACATAGACAACACTGAAGCACATTATGATAAGTGGAATATTAGACACAAATAGAAACACTGCATTAGTCCACTTATATTTTTAATTGAAAAAATACAGATTTACTGCACAGAAACTATAAAACAGTGGTCACAGGGAAATGCAATGTCTGAAGGAAATGTAGAGATATAGGTCAAAAGATAAATGTTAGAGATCTACAGGATGAAAACAGTCAGAGATTTATTGTACAACACTGACTACAGTTAATCTCACATTGTATTCAGGATAATTGCCACATGAAAAAAGTTTAGACACCCTTATCCTCCATACACATGAACACACACAGAGTGATGAGGAAATGATAGATATGTTAATTTGCTTCACTACAGGAACCATTTCACTTTGCATAATTCTATCAAATAATAAACATTATGACACAGGAAACACTAAACAAAATGGCAAAACTAGAAGGAGGAAATGAAGGAGTACTTTTAACCCAATGACTTTGGATGTATGAAATCAGTGAGACCCACATTAGTGAACTGCTTTTCGAATTTTGCCTACTCTTTTTATGTCACTGGACCAAATATAATCATTCTAAGTTAGCTATTCTGCAACTTTAGTTCTCTCTGCAACCTTAACTTGCCATTTCCATGTAAGATAGCATACTTATAGCTGCCAGTGACAAACATGAAAATTTTGAAGGAACCAATACATTATCTTTAACACTAATATACATAAGTATACAGATGGAGGTAATAATTACAAAGAACAATTATTCATATTAAATTATTTTATAAGGATTTTGAAAAGTCTGCTAACATTTTCTTAATCACAGAAGCTTATTTTTAACATATATGAATCAATCTGTAAATATTTTGTATTTATAATTATGCTTTCATTTGATGAACAGAAACGATTTAAAATTTGAAAACCTCTAATAAAAGTTTCATTTTCTCAACTTTTCATTATTTTTCTCATATTTGAAACTAAAAGTTTACTGTAGTGTATAGACTTATATACTGAGATATGGAGTAAACTATATGCCTGAGTCTTTGGCAGATACCTTTAATCATTTGTATTCTAGATACTTTTATTTAAAACGATTATTTACTCAGTCTCATATTGCTTTGAAGATTTTTATGATGAAATGGCAGGAAAGTAAGCTAAAGAATAAGGAAACATAAAGTTAAAATGAGTTATTAAGGATAGAGATCTCATATGTTCCACTATTAAAGAAGGGATTACTACAGATAGCTTCTTGAACAAATTGTATTACAAAAGCTGGATATCCATACTCAAAAGTTTAAACTGTACTATACCTCTCAATATGTACTATACCCATATGTAAATGATTTAAAGACTGAGATATCAATGCAGAGATATGGAAAATGTTGGAAGACAATTTAAGGGAAACACTTGAAGTCATGCCACAGGCAAAGACTTTCTAACTAGAAGTTCAATAGTATAAGAAGTAATAACAACAAAGATTACAGTAAAGTAAAAAGCTTCTGTAACAAAGAAAACAGTCGATAGAGTGAATAGACAATCTAGAGAATGGAAAAATGTACTGAGATCTAAGATATATGAAAAACTAAAAAAAAAAAAAAAACTACCCCACACATATAAATCATCCCATCATAAATGGGCCCTTGAAATGAATAAGTAATTCTCAAAAGAAAAAATACAAATGGCCAATAAGTACATAAAAAAATCAACATGTTTAGCCATTAGAAAAATGCAAATAAAAACAACTCTGAAATTCCATTTTACTCCAGTCAGAATGTCTATCCCCAAGAGCATGTGCACATATGCATATATGCGTGCATACACACACATACACACACATACTGCTGATAAGGATATTGGGAAAAAAGAAACCCTTTTACATTGTTGCTCAGAATGTAAACTACTGCACCCACTGTGGTACTCAGTACAAAGATTTCTCAAAAAACTTAGATAAATTTGACTCATCTGACATACCTCTCCTGGGTATATTCATGAAAATGTTGCAGACATTGCACTATAATAATACACACATACTCATGATGATAGCAGTGAAACTAACTCTAGCTAAGCTCTGGAAACAGTCTAGAGTCTCATCAGTAGATGAATGGATAAAGAAAATATGGTCTACACACAAATTGAATATAATTTGGAGGTGAAGAAAATAGTTATTCATTTGCAGGAAAATCAATGGAACCTGAGACATAAGTGAAATACACTGGAAACAGAAAGTTAAATTGTTATGGTTTGTGTCTGTGTGTCCCCAAAGCCTCAGGCTGTCATGGGGCAGGCTTTTGGAGTTTGATTGATTATGGATGTGAGAGCTACACCCACCCTGGGATGGATAGTTTGCATATGTAAGGGAGAGGAAGAGGCTGCTTGAGGCCATTCCTCCCTTTTTGTGTTTGTTGCTTTTGCTGTGTTCTGCCGCCATGAGCTGTCGCCCTCTGCCATGTGCCACTCTGCCTTATAATCTGCCAAGTATGGACTGAAAGCTCCACAAACTTTAAGCGAAATAAACCTTTCCTTCCTTAATTTTGGGCATCAGGTGTTTTGTCCCAGCAATGAGAGAAAAGTAACCAAGGTAGAATTGTTGCCTGGTTTTTCTAAAATGAGAAACCTAAAACCTAAATAAAAGAAGAATAAAGTAAAAGAGAGATGGTGGAAAAAAAGAGATAGAAAAGAAAACAAGACAGAGAGGAGGGAAATTTTGTGGGGTAATAAACCATTTGAAAATGATCAAGATTTGCTGTACACATGTACTGATGCCCCCAAAGCAAATGTAATTTTCATGCACTGAATACATACACTAAATAAAATTAAATTTAAAAATACTAAGAAAGAAAGGAGTAATAAATTTGAAGGGTAGAAAATTTGTGTCGTTGAATCAAAATTAGAAATTTCATGATAAATAAGCCTTTCCTTACCTTCCTTCCCTCTTTACAATAATAAATACCACTTTGCACAGAAGTCACCTTGTTGTGCTAGGACGTCAGCAGGGATGACCATTTCCTTCAGTGACACCTCCTTGAACTGGATGAGCTTGAACTTGTTTAGGTGCACTCGCACATCTCGTTCAATTCTAACGCTTCAGACTGCATACACATGTAGGCCAGGCTTGGTCTCTCATTCCTGTAGCTGGCTGCCAAATCCTCAGCCAGCCCAGGCAACACAGTCTCATCTCTCACAAGCCATAGTTTGTTGCGCTTTACTTCTCCCCTTCGCCTGATATCAGCATCTCAGGACCTCTCGTGATGGTCACCTGCTCCTGTGTAGAAAGAGTCTCTGACTTGCTTTGGTTCTGACATACAGTCCTGAGTCACCATTTTGCTCACATGTTTTTCTCACACTTTCTGGACTCCTACATAGCATAGGAACTGTCCCCACAGCATGCTTCTCGGCTCTCTGTCATTATCTGTCACCCCCTATAGGACACTGTATTACCTTCTTGTTTAGTCCCCTCTAACAACAGAACACTGGGGAAGGAAGGGAAGAAAGGGAAGAAAGGGAAAGTAGTTCAGACAGAGATAATAAGGAAAAGGAAGAGCCCACTATAATCTTAAAAATTAGTCAATAGTAACATTTTTGGAGGTTTACAAAATTAATGAAGTGCCTTACATCTTCCATAAAGAATATACATCTGAAGAACACTGTTCAGTTCTGGCTTCAAATGAAAAAGTGTTGTATCTTGATGAATATTCTGAAAGCAGTGAACATTGAGTATAAGAAAAGCATATCTTTGAAACATCTAAAAGAATACGATATGACATAGACCAGTGATCAATATTGTACCACCCTTGTACAGTCTAAGTATCTGTAAGATTGTCTTGAGTCTCAGAGGAAACTTTGGACAAAGCCTTCTCAGCTGTGCTGAAACTGTTAGGACAGGCAACTCTTAGAGGTGAAGTAAGTGTGTTTTGCAAAATGATATGGATATATGCGAGGGTTGGAATGGTAAATTTTGGATCTAAAGGGTCCTTCAAATGTCTCACTTCAGAGGTAGGTTTTGGTCTGCAGCTGGGGGTTGGATGGGGCTGTGAGTGGACACATGACTTGGAAGGGTATGTTCGTATTCCCACCCCTCCTTTCACTGCCTGTTTGCTGACTTTCCGTCTTGAACAGCTTCTTGTCAGGTATTTAGTCCTAATGATGGGAAACTGGGTAATGTAATTTGTTTTGTATACAGTTCGAGTTTCAAGCACACTGAACCAATGTTGAAATTTAACTAATGTTTAAATAAGAAATCCACTGTCTATTTTAGAAATAATTTTGAGAATTCTTTTTTCTACTTATAAACTTCAAAGGAAATTTCTAATAGATATAACACCTTAAGATTTATTTAAATGATTCCTTGGGTATTCTGAAAATGTCCTCCAACACTAATGTTAAAAATGCCTTGGGGGCTGGGGATTTAGCTCAGTGGCAAAAGCGCCTGCCT
>NW_004955404.1:20939950-20968198 GCF_000276665.1 Chinchilla lanigera | reverse complement strand
AAAAAATAAAAAATAAAACACCAGTGTTTCAGTCTAAAATATTAGTAAGTTATGTTGTGGATTAGAAAGGTAAAAATCAAATATCTAGCAATGAAAGAATGTTTTCCAAACTGGAACTGTCAATGAAAGAATACTTCATGCAGGTATTACATTAATAATGATTATTTTCCTTGAGTTTAAAACCCACTATGCATTGCCCAAGTTCTTTGATACAAAAGTTTGAGTTCTAATAGCTCATCTTGCCCATGGTCCCTTTGAGATAGGAAAGTTGAATACTAGGCAGTTTTCTCAGTGGGTGTCTAAAAGGAGACTTAACAGCTCAGTACTTTTATTTTGTCCAAAAAGATAGGGTTTGTGTTCATAAACTTTATAAGGCATGTCACTAGCCTGAGATTTGAATAAAATCAAATTAAATTTGACAGTGATTTTCCCCCTTAATGTGACACAAATGCCAACAGAGTGTCATGATATCACACAAGCATCTTCAATGTTTATCTCATTACTGACACAGCATATTCAATATGCTTCTGAATAAAAAGCAGATGTTAGCTTCACTTTATTTCTATAATAATCAGAAGTAATTTTTATCTTTTGTTCTACTCTTAAGAAATTGTAAGCTACAGGGCAAATATCCATACAAACAGTACTTTTTACTGAAACAAAAGTATTCATTAAACACCAGGTAATAGGGAAATACATCACACTTTCTTGTTTTCCTAATAATGCTACGATTCTAGGAATTTGCAATAATTAGGTAGATAAATTGGAGGGTCAGTATTAAAATTAAATGATAGGGAAATAGATTTGTGATTCTTATAGCACAATATGACTCCTTTAAAGGAAAGAGTCTAAGAATATCTTTATAAATATTTCAGTTTTTCATGAGTTTTAAAAATTAACTTGGTGCATAGCATTTGTAATAATATAACTAAATAAAAACCTAATTGAATATGAATAAAACATGTCAAAGAACACAATAATATGCCATTTACAAATAAGTAGGATAAACTTTATTTAAATCCTTTGTTTATAAGCAAAATATTACATTTGAAATAAACTAAATTTTATTGTCATTTATATAAAACTATATACATTGTAAGCAATTTTCTTCTCTATTAAATATTCTACAATTATCAGTTAGTGGATAATAAGTGGATGTTGGCAGTGAAGAAAGTGAAATAAAGACCTCATTTCCCTTTTACACAAGTGAATGTAATTGGATATATGGGTCTTAAGAACCTATAATCTAGTAAATCATCCGGTACCGGAGAAAAACCAAAAAACAAAAAAAAAAAAAAAAAAAAAATCTAGTAAATTATTTCAACTGTTGATCTTTGAATTTTTAAAAAAAAATGACTGCTTAACATATTTTTGCCCAATTTAAGTAATTTTATTTATTCATAATCTGTATTCTGCTGTGGCAGAGGGGTATATTTGTAAGGTAAAAAGCAGCTTATGAGATGCCATCTGTTACTCTACATAATACTGTTTTTGTTTGATGCAGTTTATGAGGATCAAACCCTCAAACTTGACCTCATCAGCCTCATGATCTAGATAATGGGTCTAGTTAGTACCAATATAACTCATTCATGTTTTATTGTAGAATACATTTGAATCTCTCAACTCATATTTGATTAAATTTCCATTAATCATTATTAAATATTCCTCTGCACAAATGAAATTGCATTTAGTCCATTTAACAAATAATTGAGTTCTAACTGAGTAGCAACTGTTTCATAGAACCGTTAAGTACTTTTTGAATGTAAAATAGCACAGGTACCAATTTTTAATTAAAGTTTCCTGTAGCATTCCGACCACTCACTTCCATGTCTATCAGTTCATCAGTGGTCAGTGGCTCGCCTTTGTTCACACTCTGCCCATTGCCCAGTCCCTTCATTCAATTCTGAGGTGGCACCCTTTTAACGAAGTGAGTTTCTCCTCTGAATATCTTTTTTTATTTTAAAAAGAAAAAAAAAAGAGTAATAAATTAACAACAACAGAGACAAAAACAAAACAACACAAAAGCAATGAAAACTATACAGGATTTCAAAACAAGATGATAGGAACTAACAATCGTTGTTATATTCCATATTGTAATCTTCAGTGAAGTTGCTCAGATTACCAGATGTGAAAGAGAATGTATTTGCAAAATTATAGAATTTTCAGTTTGTGTGTAAAGGTAAAAGTTTTCACTGTGAAAACAAAGTCCTGATCTCCCTGAGAAAACTTTTTTTGCCTCAGAGGATGCTTTTTCTAGCTTGAGGGCGTGCCTTGAAACAAGAAACTAGCGTATTATTTAATTTCATCAAAATCATAAATCAAATGTTTCCTTTTCAATTTTTTCCACCTTTTTGGAGTGAAAAAATGGTACAAATTTACTGAGACAAATTACTTGGAAAATTTATAGTGTGTAGTTTTACAACCCAATTTTAATTTGCCTAATTCTTTGTGATTACTTGATCCTCACTAGTCAAGGATCCTATTTACCATACATTTCATAGTATAGAAAATGTTTTGTAACCTCAAACTAAATATTAGCAGCACTTTTGTGGGCAATTGTGGGCGTGCAAAAGTTCTCAGGCAGGTTCTCAAGGCACAGCTTGGCTTTCTTGTTTCGGCTCTCATACATCAGTTTCCTTTTCATGAGATATTTAATGCTACAATTTTCATACTGTTGTCCCTTTTCTGGTGCTTCCAGTACTTAAAATGTCCCCTGAGAAAAATGCTGATGTGATATTTAGGATTTTTACATGCAAGAAACTTAATATGATTCCCAAAATAAATACAAGGATTATATAAGATTTGCTCAGCTGGGAGTTACGTACATGTGATGCTGGTGCTCATTAGTTTATTTATGTCAATGAATCTACATATTTAATACATAGTAAGCAAGGTATGCTTAATCCTAAATACACATAAAACAAAATTACATGTTTACTTCTCGTTAAAAGTGTTTTGATTAAAGGCTCACATAAGCCTAACTACATATCTCTCCTACAAGCACTGGGTCAGTGTTTGGTGATTCAGTGTGTACTTGAGAATTTATAGACAAAATTTAGAGACAATAAAAATGCGCACATGTGACAGCAACTAAGAGAACCTAAAATATAACATTTCTTCTTATCTCCTTATAGCTAATTCTCTACAAGCTACTGTATGATTCTACTTTATAAGGTACCTAAAATAATCAGACTCACAGATACAGTGTGTGGATTGGTGGTTCTGAGAGACCGGATGGGGAAAGTGGAAAGCTGTTACGATGTGGAAGTGAAGGGTTAATTATGCAGGATCAATAAGAAGTACTAGAGATCTGCTGCACAAGGAAAAATGTCAACTCAAAACACCAAATGGTGGACTTAAAAATATTGTAAAAAGATAAGTCTCATATTAAGTATTCATACCAAAAGCAAAATAACAGCATGAAACATACAGAAAACACAGAGCATAAAGGTATAGTCTGCAGTGATGGATGTGTTCATTATTCTGATATCTTGATGTTTCAATGGGTGTATGCCTATGTCCAAACTCACCAGATTGTATTTATTAGATATGTGAAGGTATTTTTCTCTCTTTTATGTACCAAAGAAAGTTTAAAAAATGAGTAATCATGAGTTTTGAATATTTTAACGGATAAAATTAATGAAATATGTACATTGGATGAAATATCAAAATCTTAGAAACAATTTAACTTAAGTAAGGAAAGAAAAATAAAACTAAATTTTTACTAACAGATGTTTTTCCTGTAGCTACCTCATCTCTTGACTGTATAGAACATAATAAAAATTGTGTCAACTTTCCTCTAAAATTCTTTTTATTTCTATTTCCCAACTCAAGAGTATATATTGGCTACTATAAATATTTGTGTTTATTGATTTAGTTTTTGTGTTTTTCCTCTTTATTATGTGATTCTAATAGCTGTATGGAGCTAGTTAGCATTTTAGCATCACACTTTCTTCTAATATTTGTAGTCATCACCTGACTTATTCAGAGCATTATGCACAAATTGGGTTCTTTTTATTTTGCATCAGCAAATGTTTAGTAATGTGTTTACACGTTTGTATTATGTTGAAAAAACCTTCACCACGATATTTTTGTATATTTTTGTCTAATTTTTTTAAGCTATCTTTCTTTTTCTTGTTGCCCAAAGCATGAAGCTGCTTTATTTTATCAGAAATACTTGGGAGTTTTTATTTTCACGTTGCTTAAAACACATTGTAATTTGCCCATTGAATGCTTTTTTGTCAAGTTGTGGACACAAATTTTCCCTCTCTGTGACTATCCTATTTTTTTTCCCAAAATTTGTAGGTTTTTCAGTTACACTTAGAATATGTAGATGATCAATGATCATATATTTCACCGCATGAGGCTGTTTCCCTCTTATTCCTTTTCACTGATTTTTTTTTTTTACTTCAGTTTTGCTAGACGGTACTGTGAATAACTTACAGTTAGATCATTCTTTAAAATATTCTCTTGCATTCACACATTATCAGTTTTGCTTAGAAATTTAGGTTCAAAATACATTTTCCACAGTATTTAAGACATTTGTTTTCTCAAATTAAGTATATATGGTTAAATCTTCTGAAATATAGTGTGATAGAATGCATAGGTTATTTCTTTCTTTCTTTCTTTCTTCATTTATTTATTGTTTTGGTTTTTTGTGACAGGGTCTTGCTATGCAGTTCAGGATGACCTTGAACTGACTATGTAGCCCAGGCTATCCTCAAACTCAATTCGGTTCTCGTGCCTCAGACTCCTGAGTGCTGGGATTATAGGCCTGCACCACCATGCCCAGCCGAGTACATAGGTTTTTAAAATTCAGTTTACTTTTTATGAATTCTGGAAGACTCTGTGTCTATGTCATGTTAATTCTTAGGTAGTTTCATCCTTTTGATTTACCATAACTTCTCTTGCTGAAATTGTAAACCTATTAAGCACTAAGTTGCTTGTTTTATGTTTTTTTAGAATTCCATTTTTTCAGATTGTCTTAATATTAGTTAAACTTAGAAGTCATACTTTTAACTTCTTGAGAGTGTTCTTTTGATGTCATTTTATCTTATACAATATCCTTTCCAACATCACTGGGGACATACATTATTTCCTAATTTAAAAAATACTAAAAGTTTATTATTACATATTTCCTGCACATATTATATTCATTGTGGATATTTTATATGTAACACATCTTAATTCTTTTTACTAATTTCTTAGCTGTTCATAAATGTTCTTCATGGTTCCTTGATTTCATTTTGTTCCTTTAAATTTCTAACCATGCTTATTTACAACTCACTTTTCTATTTGCTGGTTTTCTTCATTTGCTCATTGCTCTATTATCCATTCATGGAACTGAGGCTTTATCTCTCTTAATGAAGAACTGACTTTTATTGGACTTGCTCTTCTGCTGTAAACAACTCAAAGGACACAAAGTAATAAAATATTGGGATTTTTTGTTTGTTCGGTTGTTTTTACAATGAACCGTGTGTATTGCTGGACTTTGGTCCTTGAGAGTAGGAAAACAAATGCGATAAATCCAAAAATAATCTATCTACTGCCTAGGGTTCGCTGCCACGCTTCATAACAGGTGGAGAAAACAGAAGAGGGACTGCAGAGTCTTGCCAAATTGTGGATGGAGGTGAGGGTACTAAGCTCTGGGAGCAAAGATTGCTTGCTAGCCTTTGGCCAGCAAGGTACCTTAGGGCGAAGCTACACACACAGCGAGTGCTAGGTATGCACTGAGGCATCCCCTTGAATCCGGCTGCACTCTGATGTGCATGAGCATGAGAGGAAATTCACAACACAAAGGAAAGACACTCTAAGGCACAGTGTAACCCACAGTTCCTGTCATTCTGTGGGGCTCAGGGTTGCTTTATACTTCTTCCAGTTTGAGTGAAGTGGTCTTGTCATGCACAGGAAGCCATCAGGATGAGATCTCAGAAGGATCACGTTTTAGAAGTGGGGCTTTGTTAGTAGCAAATAAAGTAAGTCTGATTTGGATACGTTAAGTAAAAGGTTGGAAAAAGGTTGTGCCTCAGAAAAAACAAAGTACAGTTAATCCATTAGAAAAGTTGTGTTAGATTCCTTATATAAGTAAATCATATGGCATTTGGCTGTGCCTGACTTTTTTGCTTCACATAATTTCTTTCAGATGCATCCAACAGGATTTCCTTCATTTTTTAAAGCTGTATACAAAATCACAGTGTACATACGCACATTCTTTTTTTACTCACCCATCTAATGATGAAAATGTAGGTCTATACACTATCATGGGTGTTGTGAACAATGCTTCTATTTACAAGGGAGTTCAGATATCACTTAGGCATAGTGATTTTACTTCCTTTGCATCTATACCTAGTAATGGGATTGTTGGAACATAGTCTAGAATTTTAAAATGTCAAGGAGCCTCCATACGGTGCTCTATAATGGCGATCCTGCCTTGCCTTCCCATGACCAGTACAGAGGGAGCTTTTTTGTCCTTACCCTTGACAGCAATGTTATCTTGACTTTGGGGTAATTAGACATTTAAGTGTTATGGGATGAAGTACAATAACAGTTTCCATTAGCATTTCCCTGATAATTGACAATGATAATAAAAGCACCTTTTCATATATTCTGTTGGCAATTTTTATGTCTTCTTTGGAACAATACTTTAGGCCCCATTTTTAATACTTTTGCTGCTATTGAGTTTGTATTAGTTTGCTCTATTGTAATATGGTTTGCATTTGTTTTTCTCAACCCTTAAGTTGTAGCTTTATTTTCTTCTTTCTTTTATTGTGTAGAAGATTTTAGTTTGAGGTAGTACCCTTTATTTCCTTTTTATTGGTATAGCTAAATTTTGGGGGTTATGGCCAAAAAAATCATTGCCAAAGCCAGTGTTCACTATGTTATGTTCTAGGAATTTTATAGACTTGGTTTTATGTTGAAGTCTTTTATCCATTTGAGTTGATTTTCGTGATGTAAGATTGTTGTGTAATTTAATTCTTTTGTATTTAGAAAACGAGGCTTCCTGTTGTCCTTTTCGGAAGGGACTATGCTTTCTCCATTGTGACTTGGTGTTCTTGTCAAAAATTATTTGCATGTCTGTGTTTTGATTCATTTCTGTCCTCTATTTCATTGTCCCGGCCTCTGTATCTGTGGTAAAGCTATTCACTGGAAGTCATGTTTGAGCAGACATTAAAAATTTGCTTCTTTTTTGTTTCTTTGAGCTTTAACTTTTAATTGTGAAAAGTTATAGAGAATGCACAAAGGGAACTCATGTCTTCGGTCTTTGAAAAGGGTGAAATATCACCTTCCCACACACTCTTCTACATCACCTCAGAGGGCAACAGAAAACTGAACTCTTAAGAGTTCGTGCTGTGGAAGTCCAGTGGCCCATGTGCAGCTGCTGCTGGCACTGTGGAGTGCATGGGAACAGCGGAGTTACTTTGGGTGCGGGTGAAGTTCCTGGATTTCCACTGGGACTCTTCTCCATACTGCCCTGGTGAGGAGTGAAGGAGGCGTCTCCATACAGCGGAGGGGAGGAGTGCATGCTTCCTGTTCGTACTCAGCTTTTGCCGAGAGGTTTTTCCCGTGGTAGTCGGCTGGAGTAAGACAATCATTATCTTAAAATGTTTAGTCTTGCATTGCTTTCCCTTTTCTGGGCCATTGGCTCAGTAGAACAGGCTTTACTTTGATATCTTTTGAGCTTGTTTTCCTTTTATGGCCTATTGATTTTAGGTTGAATTCCAGGGAACACGCTGCCACATAGTTCCTTAGGAACAAGGTCCTCATCTGATCTACTGTCTTCTTCACACTTTTCTGTGTGGTTTTTTGTTTTTAGCTATATTTAACATAAAAACTGAGAAATATGTCTCCTCTTTCATGTTTAGAATTTGAAATCTGTTTTTTCTTTTCACAGCATATTCTGTATATAAAAATTAACTTTTCAAAATGTTAATTTAAGTTCAGGTGAATAATTTAAAACAAAATTCTTCACTTTGCAAAGTAATTCAATTTGCAATTGCAATAATATACCTCTTTAGTAAATTTAATACATGAGCCAAGTTTTCTGAATAGAAAAATTACATGACTTTTCAGGCACTCAACATTTTATGATATGTTTATTTTTCCTGAAATTCTAATATTGGTGCTAGAGTGATGATTTTGGAAACCATTTACCTTTAGCATGTGGTATGCAGTATTGTTTTGAATATATAATAATAGCAGGGGATCAAAAGTGACTGACATTCTTCACAATGTTCTTTGGCCTTGGTCAGGGATATAGCTCCACAGTACAAGGGCCTGCCTGGCAAGTGCAAGGTCCCGAGTTTGATTCCCAGTACCAAAAAAAAAAAAAAAAAAAAAAAAAAGAACAAAAAATAAATAGAAAAACAATATTCTTGTTCTTTAATATACAGTTGTAACATTCACTGATAGTGAAGGCAGTGTAGTCCTTTGACTCTAAGAAATTAAGGCCAACAGATTTTTTTTTTTTTATTTTTAGTCAAAAATGCTGAAAATGCAATTACTAGATTTTTTTGGCCATTCATTTAAACCATTACACATATAGCCATTGTGCAAAAGTTAATTTAAAATTTTTGTTGAATTCCACAGCAATCCACAATTCCATAGTTCTAAGACAGTGTAATCCAATGGAATGTTTGATACAACCCACTGTTTAAAACAAAAAAAAAAAAACTGCGTAAAACTATTAACAAATCACTTAAATATTCAGACTCCAGAAAAAGGTGAAAAACACTTCTGTCTCCTCCTGTTAAAATAATCAGCACATTTAAAATTATAATCACATTTTAAAACTTCTATAGTCTGAACTAATTTGCTCTTATAAAGCAGGGTTTTTTTCTTTTCTTGCATTTTCTATATCTCTGTTTAAATAATATACTTCTTAGAAAATTTTGCCCTCTAACTAGGGCCTAAAGTGAAATTTGGAAAAAAAAATACTTAGTTAGCCTTTCTGTTATCTAGTTTTGATGTTACAGTTTTTTCTGTTTTGTTTTGTGTTTTCCGGTACCATTCTCAGAGACGTCAAACTTCTTATTCTGCATTCTTTACTTCTATATATATAACTGTAGTAATTACTTGATACTGAATCCTTGATGAGTTGCTTAGACACTATATAACCTGCTTAAAATAGACCTGTTTGGTACAGCCTGGTAAATAGTATGAGCTTACTGATTAACTGAAATTACTCATAAACTCTGCAACTGAATCTGTTTCTTCATGCATGTAATATCCGAAAGACTGGATTGAGTTCAAAGTAGGCGTACATCTCTTTGCCAAATCCTCCTTAATTAGTAAAGGCTTGGTCATAGCTTGTGGTTTTGGAAGACAGTTCCAGCTGTTATAATATAGTTTATGAAAAATCCTCTCTGGGACATTTCATGTATGGCTAAATCCCTTCCTTTATGTAATTCCTAAAACATATAAAGAAGCCAACCCAGAGATGACTGATTTTTTTCTATTGTCCCACTCCAGTATTACCTTTTTGGGCCGAAGAAGAGTAACAATTTGCTTGCTTTATTTTCACTTTCATTGTGTTCTTTTGTGTGGTTTCATTGGTGTTATTTCTCCTGATTTTTAAATTGACAAACTGGACAAGGGTTGAGAACTACTGGGAAGATCCATTTGTGGTTATCACTTTTTTTTTTTTGTTTATTTTTTTGTTTTTTTATTTTTCTTCCAGTACCAGGAATCGAACTCATGACCTTGTGCTTGTCAGACAGGTGCTTTGCTGCTGAAATAAATCCCCAGCCCCTTTTTTATTTATTTATTTTTTTAGATAAAACCAAATACATCAACACAAAGGTCTACACTTTGCTACAGCAGGCAAGACATTTGTTTTGACTTACACTAAAGCACATTTTCCAATCAAGCTTTTACTTCAGTTTTATTTTTGGCCTAAAATTTTTTGGTCCTTATATCAATACATTTTTGCTTGGGAATGTTAACAGAAATTGGACCCTATTTTTCAGATAACCCAGTGCCACTATGTCTAGCTGACAAACCAAAGAAAAATTTAATAAAGCTGTTCTGCAGAACATAGCTCCATGATTGATGGTAATGCCATTCAGCAAGTGTGGTCAGGACCCAGGTGTAGCAATAGCAGTCCTGAGTACTAGATTTAATGTTTTTGATAAAAGAACCAATCAGAAGATTGCTTTCCAACCAGTTTTTGTTTTAAGTTTCAGTGACAATCTGGACCATCGAAGTAGGAGCACACAAAGTTCTTATGATTAAAATTTTTAGTAGGAATGTATTCAAATTATAGGGATGTGATACAGAATTAATATATTTGTGGTTGAAAAAAAATCACGTTAAAATTCTATGCTAATAAATCCCTTTTAGTTAAAGAAGAGGTTTAACTTACTGTGTTATCTGTAGAGTCTTGCTCAAGTATCATCATGAAAGATATTAAATAGATCTTTTGCTCCAAAATTAATATATAGCCAAAGAAATAATAAGTTTTAGTGAATATTTACCAATACATATAGGCTAAACATTTTGCTAAGTGTGATACTTTTCATTCTAGCCATAGAAAAGTTTAAAAGTTATTGCTCTTGATTCATTGTTTTCTTATTATACTACAGGGTAGAATTAAGCATGGATAAAGATTAGTGAAGTGTGTTGAACTGGAGTGGTGTAGCAATGAATGAAAAATATGACAAATTAAAGAAAAATATGAGAAATTAAAATTCTCAATAGGTAAGGAATTGTAATAGTGATAGTAAGAAAAAAAAGAAGCAAATTAGTGCTTAGGGAAGAGAGGATACTGCAAAGGAAATATTTAAAGTGTAGGTGGAAGAAGAAGGCATCGAGGAACAACAAAGAAACAAAGCACTACGGGCACACTATATTGAAGAGGAGGACTGACATGAAGAGGAATACAGAATAAATGCTCCTATGCCTTGTGTAATTAGTTCTCTGCAGTACACAGTACGTGTTTTTACTCTTAACGGCTCAGTAGCAAGTGACTTAAAATTATTAAGCATGCAATTTTGAGATTTCTTTTAAACATGTTAATTGCTGGTACTAAAAGAATGAACAATCACTGTGTAGCATAATAATGGTTCTCAATCCTAAGAGGCAAATTCTTGCCCCAAACCTACTGCAACAACATTCACTATCTTAGGAAACAAACGTAGAACTTCCATTAACTTCAATTTAAATCAAACTGACAGGTTTCACTAAGAATTTGTTATAAACGCTGAATATTGTAAAATTATGTGAAATACATCTTCCATTATAAGGTAACATATATATGTTACATAAAACAGATATACCAGTTTTGTTTTTCATTTGGAGATTGTAATTCATTACAAAATAGAATTGCAATATAATCATGTAATTTGTAGCTGTAAGTGCTTTTTCCTCTCTGTCCGCTCTCTCTCATACATGCAAACATACACACACGCACAGAAACTATTACATATAGATGGTCTTAATATTTGTTAGTATGCTTTTTAACTATCATTAACACCCTCATTTCTTTTACTCTGTCACTATCTGTCCTCACACTTCGGGAATGTAATTTGGTCTGATTTAGAAAAAGCAAAACAAAAAAACAGAGTTCATGAGCTTCTTTCTTACCTTTCCCACGCTCTTACTGAAATCTATCCTGAGTACTTTTAGCTAAGAAAAAAACTATTAGAAAGCCTCTGTCTCTTGAGTGCTATGATCTGTACTCATCATTATTACACCATGAAAATGTCAGATCAGTCCAGAGCCAGCTCTCATGGCTTATTTGTATAGCCTTGGCCTCCAGCACCAGGACCAGGTAGCCCCAGGGATGACCTTGATCACCATGGATCTGAGTACTCCTCCTGCATGTTCAGAAATCCTGAAGTCTAAAATTGTCTAGCTTACAGGCAAAGGATGCAATCTAGGTCATTATCTTTAGTACACTGTTATTTCTGAATATGCTTAAGCATGTGGAATGAGTTGTTCATTAATATCAGGGATTGACAAAGTCTGGAAATGTGCCTAGAAATACAAATCTACCAGAATGCCATTAAAAGTATGAAGATCAGAAAATAATTGCTATTGTGTGGAGAAAAATGAATGTCGTTTATTATCATTTCCTGAACCTTTATTTGAAATGTTTTCCAATTACAGAAGGATTGACATGCAAATAATTCTCTTCATTTTAGGATAAAATCAAGAAGTTGAATTATATTTATATGCTCTAAATATAGTAAGCTAGGAAACATTCATGAACTTGCACATCCAGAGAAATGCTCTTATTCTTTTCCACAATTTGCTTGAGTCCTAACAGCCAACAGACTGCTTACACTGACAAGGCGGACTGATATTGCAAAACGGGAGGAGGCTAATAACCTGGTAACCTATACCAGTAACTGAGTTCCCATAATCTTTGCAATCCTGAGAATAAAACATCCCCATCATTATCATTTTTATAAATCATTTCAGTAGTTATACAACCTTGTAAATAACCAACTATCACACATTAAAGTATTATATTATTATGAATAATTCTAAGATATTCTTCTTGGAATAAATTAATTTAATTTCACCTGATTTTCACTTCTTCCACAAAATAGTAAAGATTTTTTCATATTTTGATCATAATCTGCTCTTCTATTTTCCCGTGCTTTTAAACTAAGTTACTCCATTTCTTCCAATTTCTGACATGAATCTTGACTCACAGACTTCAACAACTCTTAAGATACTTCGTTAGTTTCCATGACACGTAGATATATATATTTTTCAATCTCCTCAGTTTCTATTCCTTTTGAAGAATCTTAGAAAATTGTATAAAAATGTATCATATGTTATCAAAAGGCTGATGTTGTACACAATAGGGCTGAAACTGGTTCTTGAGGCAGCAAAAATCCTTCACTATCACAATGGTTTTTAAGTCTCCGAAGCTTAACACTACATAGCAAAATCTTCATCTGTAAAATTCCTGTGTAAAATGTGAGTGAAGTGATGATAAAGTTGAAAGGAAAAGATCCTCATAAGAAGGAAGGATGCTAAGAAGATTGAGAAACACTAGGACATTTCTGGATTTCCCATCTATTGCTCTGTTTTTGTTTCCATGGATACATTCTTATATGGACTAGTGTCCACATATGATGAGAGAGAACTAGCAACCTCTCTTTCTTCCATAGAAAATACAGTTTGCAACTCAGAAGCTGCCTCTCATGAGAGCTGGACCATACTTGTGGAATCGTGAGAAGTAAAGTTCCTTTATGTATAGATCACCAGAATACAGCAATTTGTTAGTTGCTGACATAAGACGCAGCATTACTGTATACATAAACTTTATTTACATATTGTTTTTCCTCCTAATAATTTGTTTCTCAATCATCTTAGATTCTTAGTTTATTCATCTTTGTAATCTGTAGTCACAGGCGTTGTTAGAAATTGCTTTTTAATAACGAATTAACACCTGAAATGATGATGATTCTGATGTGGGGAATGAACAGGTAAATATAATCCTACATAATTCTAGATAAACTATAATGAAATCTATTTACCGATTATGAAATAGGATCATTGAAGGCAAACATAGGCTTCCAAAGAAGCATAAAGTGAGTGCATTCTATGCATATTCTACTGGCATCACGGTCTTGGCACAAGTGTAAAAATTACACTCTGTAGACAACAATGGAAATTCTAGGCAAAAATTAAAGGAATGTATACCTATTTATCTGTATCTAGTTACATCTATATTAATGGATAGATTTATATTTAGATAAGCAGTATAGTAACTACGAATTTAGTTAAATTATACTTGTATCATATAAATTATGTTATATTTAACATAAACCTATACTAAATGTAAATTAACTATATATCTCCAGTAAATAAAAATTCCCTATGCAACTATCTATTCCTTATAGATAATAGATTTCTGTACATACAGTTTTAGAAGGGAATTATGATTGGATATATAGGATAATAATAGAATGCATTATATTTGTTGGTTGTCAAATAAGGCTTGCAATTTTAAAGGCAATTTAATTTAAAAGAGATATTGCTTTATTTTCCAAGTATTAAAGATGGCATGAAGTGAACATATTAATAAGGAAGGTCAAATTTTAAATCCTCTCTGCTACAATCTTGCTGTGAAGTTAATTTATAAAGGGCAGCTTTAAAAAATATTGAATATATGATTTAGAATTTTAAAAATAGTCATAAAGTTTTAAAGAAAAAAAATAGAGAGATACCAATACAAGGAGCTTTCGTATTAATTTGATTTACAAAGCCAGACAGATGTACCTAATTCAATAGATAAATGTCATGAGAAAAACAGTTAGAAAAAATTAAACATAACTAGAACTCTACTGAATGTTAGAGAGGTGGTGACATTCTTTGAATATACTTCTTAAGGGACTGTTTTGTAAAGTAACCAACATATGAAGAAAAAAAAAAAGGGAAACTAAGAAAGGAAAATATTGCTTAAAATCAATATTTCACAAAATATTAGTCTTTTTCCTTTGTCAGGACAAATTACCTGACATACACAAAAGGAGAAAGTTTATTTTAGCTCATGGTGCTCAAAATGGTGCAACACTGCAAACTGAAGCTTCATGGCTAGTAAGCAGAAAGAGAGTAAACAAGCCAGAGAAAAGATACACCTTCCATGCTCTCAGTGATCTCGTTGCTAAAAACGAGACCTATCTCCTAATAATCAATTCAGCTATGAACTCATCACTCTCAAATTGTGAGTGTTTGGGGGATGTTTCGTATTTATACCATCATGCTACCACAGTACTGCATAACCCTTGCCTTGATAACAGAGACCTTCTTGAGCAACAAAATATTCTTCAATTTTTCCAGGCTAGAAATTTTCTACTTGAAGATAATAGAAATACCCTTTCTAGCCTGAAAAGAAATATGGTCATCACATTTTAGCACAATGGAATTTTAAGTAAATGAAGTTTAGAGATCAAATAAGTATACTTAGAACAATTAGTTCAATGAGCGTTCTCCATAGGCTGTACTATTTCCTTACTGAATTAACAATGGCAGAGATCACCTCCAATCTTTCACATTTGTTGAGAATTGTCCTTGTTGCATATATAAAATTTTCTTCTATCTTGATAATTAACACATTTCTTGGTAGCATCTCAATAAATAAAATCAGTTGCTTCCCATATTATGTTATGGACTTGATCGCAACAGGATGTCCCTCCCTGCCCTCCTTAATTAAGAAAACTGGCGTATGAAACTTTCTACAGATGGATCCACAGCAGGAGCTTCAAAGATTTCTTTCATGGGCCTAATAGTTCCATCAGCAGCCCACATCACTTGAAAATCAGTAGCACTGCTTTCTGCACTCAGAGGCCTTCCTGAGCCTCTGTTTCTTGCCAGTGTTTCTTCTTAATTACCACCTAGGTTCCTTTCAAGGTTCTCCAGAACAAACTCTTGTGCATGTCAGGGGTATTTTCTTTTCTGGCACCACCACTTTTTGTCTTGTTTTCTGGATCCACACGTTGTGCTGCTTTTGCCAAGAGACTATTTCTGCCATTTTAGTACTCACACATCACAAGTAGAAAATTAATGGCCATTGGATTGAAGATAATGAGCAAAATGCAGTAACTTCTAGTAAAAATCTAGTTTAATTTGTGTTCAGTTTTGGAGAACAATTAAAATGCTTCTCTGTCTTGGAAGTGTTACTTATAAGAACTTTTCCTAAGTTAGTTCTAACCAGTTTATGTCATTCTGATAGGGAGAAATAGTAAGACCAAAAGAAATGCCCAATTTTTTTTCTCACTAGATATCCTTTCTTCCTTCCTACCTTACGTCTTTCTTTTCTCTCACTATTCTCTCTCCTTTCCTTCCCCTTCCTTTCTTCTTTCTCTCTCTTTTTCTTTCTTTCCTCTCTTTATTTCTTTTTCTTTCCTTTTCCTTTTTTCTTTCTTTCTTTCTTTCTTTCTTTCTTTCTTTCTTTCTTTCTTTCTTTCTTTCTTTCTTTCTTCTCTCCTTCCTACCTTCCTTCCTTCTATCCTTTCTTTCTTTCCATTCTTCCTTCCATTCTTTTTGTATTATTTGTATATTGTATTCTTTCTTCCCTTCTTTCTTTCCATCCTTCCTTCCATTGTTTTTGTATTAGACATAACTAATATATCCCTCACTGTATTTTTTTATCTCCTAAGGCAAGATAAAAATGATTCTTTCATAAAATAATTTGAGATGGGTTGTCTCAGGCATCTTACATTTATTTACAATCTCTAATGTAAAGAGAAATACACATATAAAATTAATTGTTGTTATTCACCCTTTTCATGGTATGAATGTTTTGAAAGTCTTGTTGTTTAAGGACACGCAAGGTATGATGATGCATTTTAATTCTCAGTCATCATGGGGAAATATCCTCATGTAAGGTTTAGAATAAAAAAAGGAAATATAAGGCTATATCAGCCAAGGATATTATTTGCATTATATGAAACATTTTAATTATAGCAAAAGGGCTGTGCATACGCCTCACAACACAAATGTCAAGAGGGTCAGAGTGTGGAAGGGCTGAGCTTGGAGGATTTATAAAAAGGAAGGTTGTCTCAGTCACAAAGTGTAGTTGTTTGTCTACTCTGGACCAAGATTCGAGCAGTGGGATCCTGATAACCTTGAAGACGAATACATCTCAAAAGATTTCTTTCAGCCCAAGGAAGATGCTTCACCTAAGACTACATTTATCTTCCCTATATTCATTGATGTGTTAGTATAGAAAGAAAGTCTGACCCCTTAAATATCCTAATGTGGAAAAATTATAGATATTTATCTTAGTCTTTTAGTGTTCTAAGGCATTAGCTAAGTGGTCCGAAGAAAATGTATGGGATCCTCACTTTTCTTTCTGTAAAGTCTCTTAAAAGTCAGTTTTCTGAAATACACCTCTGTATCTCTGGCTAATAAATCTTGATCTCAGAAGCTATTTCTCAGGAAATCCTTCCAAATACATGGAAGTTTTATCTTACAAAGACCCTACTGATGAAAACTTAGCTGGAGATAGTGCAGTTGGCTCTGTTGCTCACAGCAGTGAATTCCTAAAACTGTCACCGATGCATCAAAAAGTCACCCTTTACTGAAAAACTAAAAATTGCAGCTGTGTGTCATTTATATCCTCACATTATGGACTTTCACATGAAAGTCTGTGTCAAAACTTTTTATGTGTAGCTTATTTCCTTAAGAGGCATTGCTGGCAGCCATACATCACTACATATCAATATCTGTAAGTATGCTTACTTTACTGTGGTGCTTATTATTACATAAATACTTCTAAATATAAGCAAGGAATCTGTTTTCTTTTCTGCTTTATCTGCTAATGGTGTGATGCATGACCTATGGCATACCAGTTGTGTATATCCAAAAGTGACTTTCAATGACTAGAAAAATAGGTTTAAATTACCAACTCTTAAAGTAAAATTTGAAGAACAATCATCTTAAAGTTGAGATTTTTACATAGCTTCTGTTGTGTTAGTTTAATAATAATTTTGACAAAATAATATTAGATGACTAGTTTATGTTCTTATATGCAGTGAAATATAAAATAAGAGAAATTCTAGCTATTCTTTATTTGGAAAATTTGCAGGAAATCTGTAGAAATAGAAAGCAGTCATATAGAACAAGCCCCAAATATGGAATTTTGGCATTTGAATTTTTAAAAGTCTATTTCTGTTTACTAAGGGTAAAGAAATGTCATGTTTCTCTCAATTACAGAGTAACAGAGATAAACTTCATTTTGCCAAATTAAAGATATGGTTTAGTTTTTTACTTATATTCTCAACTGTATAAAAACCACACTTCATACAAGTATTCCTCTTATGACTCGATATTAATTATGTAAATGAAGGGACATTTTAGGGTATCAGACTTCAGTAAATGGTCCCATACTAAGCTGTTAACCAAGTGCAAATAAGGAATATATGGCTTCAAAACCAGCATATGTAGTTTTATGTGAGTTTTGCATTATATAATGCCTGTGTCAGGGGCTGGGGATTTAGCTCAGCGGCAAAAGCGCCTGCCTGGCAAGCGCAAGGTCGTGAGTTCGGTTCCCCGTACCAGAGAAAAACCAAAAAACCAAAAAGAAAAAAAAAAAATAATGCCTGTGTCTGTTTCTAATATCCTACACACCTATGATTCCAGATGATGGTGTTGATATTAATTACGATAAACTTCACAGGAGGATGAACATAAGGAAGTCTTCAATTTAGTAGCCAACACAAGACATGGTTCTTTCAATGCTGAAGAAACAAGCACCCCTTACACAATCAGTGTTGTAAAATTCAGCAAAGAGCAAGACTAGCTGGAGGCAATGTTGGAGGATTTGCAACATGAGGGTGGCACACACCCAATTCCTGTTTCTTTCTCAACAGCCCCAGCCAGCTCTGTCACTAAAATCTTTCCAACTCCACTATTGATCATGTTCATGTTTTTTGTGCATACTGACTGGAAAATCATTGTTTTATGAAGAATCTGTCCTTTGACTTTATCTGTATCCAAACGTTCAGTCTCAAAATCCATGTTATCCAATACATATTCCTACAATTCAGTAGCTTCTTTATTGCCATAAACTAAGGATGAATAACTGGATCTCAGTGGTATTCATAGATCACAAGATTCCTTTCCTGCAAGAAAGCCCAATTCTCACAACTGCACATCTGTTTTCACTTCTTTTTCTTACTTTTCCCCATCACGAATGGATAACTAACTCTCTATTCTTTTCCCTAACCATGTCTCTATTGAGAATGTTTAGTATTTCTAATGTAGCATACAGTATAGTGTTCACTTTATATGACATCTATTTAAATATTACAAGTTGCAATGGTATATGCATTTTATTTCATTACAGAAGCAGACATATCCTCAGAGAAATCCAGTATTTAATCAAATACCATACTGGTAAATAATATGATATATTCTGATATTCATCTCTATTTCTCATTTTTCTGATTCCAAAAAGTGGCTTTTGTGGCATTCTGTTGTAGGAGAATTATCTAGTCTTATTTTTTTCCACCTTTTAAATAACTTCTTAAAATGTTGACAGAGTTATACTTTTGGATACTTTAACTTTGATGACCTGTCACACTTCTCTAGTACACAGTGTTCACATTTGATTTGTGACTTCTTGGTAAGTTTCCAAACTTCTCCTTAATAACTCATAGCCAAATTCCTATCATGACTCAAAAAATTGTAAATTGATTCAAATCTTTGTCATTTTCACTGAGCAGCCTCTACCTGTGTTTGCTACTTAAAGCCTTCAGATATGTTTGAGTTTTGTATTTTGTCAACCACCTGACCTCTTAACACCTATTGCTGTATCATTTAACATCTTCTTTACCCAAGGTGATAAAGCCTCTCTTGCTAGTGTTTACTTCTCTTATCAGTAAAGAAATAAACTGAATTATTTTACAACAGTATTTAGAAAAATAGTGTATTGTGTGTAACCACAATATTGTATGTGTTCCTCTAGGTCTCAGTGTTAACAATGCTTAGTGCATTCAGATGTGGTCAGCCTAACCCACTTTTAAAAGTGTCTCTCCTAATAATAGAGACAGCCATTGTCCACATTTCGTATTCTATGCTTTCAATAATCATTGTAATAAGATGGCAGTGAAATTTCATATAGTTCCTTTTTTATTAGCTAAAATCTTTAACTTTACAAACTAATTTCAGCATTGATGTATTTATAATTTGTCAAGACTGTTAAAAGGAACTCTTAAGTTTCTTTATTTCTCAGGTCACAGAGGAATGAATCACCTGGCATTCAACAAAATGACTAGTGATATTTTTTGCTAAGTAATTATAAATTTACAAATTTATAATGATACTAATTTTTAATATTAAATATTTGTTTCAATAACATCAACTTGTTTTTCTGCTTAAATTACCAAATTCTAACTATGGATACTTCCACAAATCATACCCTGGGTCCTTTGATATTTTCCTAATGGCTTTTTAAAAACTTCCTAATGAGATGTTTCAGATAAATTTCACACATTTTTGATTCATATTTGAATTTATTAATTTTTTGCAGGTCCCCTAATTTCATTTTAATGGAAACAAGGTTTAGGACATAACAGTTTGTGAAGCTGCTCATTGTCATTGACTTGTCACTATTTCCAGGCTTTTTAGGACATGAAGCTAGGAAATGTGTGTGTATATACATCAGAAAAAGTGTGTCAATAATATTTTACATTGGCAAAGCCATAGTAAAATATTGTCCCCAATCATGACCTGGCAGATATTGAGATCATTACATTTAGTGATGGAATATTCCTTTTCCTCTTGAACTAATTTGTACCAGTTTCTTAAATGTCAGTCTTTTGTATCTTCATCCACTCATTTGTAAAATGGACAATGTTACATCTCTTTTCATCCATACGCAGTGTTATTATGACACATGTATAAAAAATTGAAAGTCTTCAAAAAATATCACAGTTTTCAATCATAAGTAGGCATCTTATGCTTTGGTATATTTCAGACTTCAAAATTATTGACAAGAAACTTATATGACTTATTGGGAAACTTCCTGGAAATGACCTAGGGGAAAACAAAATATCTGTAAGCATTCAGAATTAAGTATCTAAGCATTATAGTTATAACCATTAATTGGACACAACTACTGATATCTTGTTCATAGAGATGCAAAGGGAATGATTAAGGTATATTGAGTTCCAAGACAAAACCCAGGATACCTTTTTGTGCATCAGAGCCTCAGCATAAGACCCAGGAGCTGTAAAGACCATTTTTGAACAATGGGACTATCTGCAGAGTGTTTGATGACATTTTTTGAAGCATCCGTGATGAGATGGGTCATTCACCCAGACTTCAAATATGTCACCCTCACTGTGGTTTGGTGGAGGACTCTGAAGCGACCCAATGAAGAGCTGCTATTGACATTTTCTAAAAATAAGAAGTGAGAAAGTAAAGTTTCAGCAAACTTCTTCAATTGATTTAA
This sequence comes from Chinchilla lanigera, assembly GCF_000276665.1. Classification (NCBI taxonomy): domain Eukaryota; kingdom Metazoa; phylum Chordata; class Mammalia; order Rodentia; family Chinchillidae; genus Chinchilla; species Chinchilla lanigera. The sequence goes on along the minus strand of NW_004955404.1, from coordinate 20,947,284 downwards.
ACTCAATAAACATTTTTGAAGGCTCACTAATGTGCACTGTGTATGCTGTTCTTTGCATCTCTCCTCCTATTAAATGTTCATCCTGCTTAGATCCCTGTCAGATCTACCCTTCATGCTGCTGATGTAAGAATCTTTTTCAAGCATACTTGTGAGAGGGTCACCACTCAACCTGAAATCCCCAGGATAAAATCCAATAACTTCAGTAAAATACAAAATGCCATTAATGATCTATCTCCTCCATCTCCTTTCACATCTCCTATCCCCATGCCACTGACATGCAAAGCTATTTATGTCTTCTGGTGTTATTCTTGTCTGAATCTTTCATCCAATGCTGATGCTATAACCTCTTCCTGAAGTGGTTATTCTGTCTTGATTAGAGCATATACTGACCGGCCTTCGGATAACTCACATTTTGTTTGCTACATAGGCTATTCCATGTTTTTTCAAGCTTGCTTAAATGTTTGTGGTTTTGCTCCATTTAAATGTGAGTAATTGAAAGGTAGTAGACTGCTGGAGACCTTTTTGTGGCTAGCCATCCCTTACTTCTACGATAGTACCAGTAAAAACAAATTCTTTTAAAAGGTAGTTTACTTAAGTTTCATAGCCAATCACAATATATCAAATATCTTCCATTCTGCTAATGAAAGCTTTGATGTCTCAAAACCTTATACTATATCTCTGTTTCTTTGGGAAAAGAACATTTCTTGATAGAATATTCTAGAAAGCAAACAATAAAAATGAAATAGATTACACAGAGTAGTTTTGTACTTCTTAGGAAAGAGATTGATTTACATTTTGATTCTTCAGAATGGTTTACATTATTTTATTGGTTTCCCATACCTGAAAGATATCTAAATTTACATCCAAGTAACAAATGCATTCTATAAACAAATGCGTTCTATAATCAAATATAAATTGCATTCGCACTAAGAAGTGTCACTGTCTCACTGAGCTCAAATGGTGCTAAGAAGTCCTCCAGGTTGTCTTTCTGCTGATGGCACTGAAAAAGTGCTGAGGGTAAAAGTGGCTTTCCAAAACACTAGCTGGAGCCAGAACATGAAACATGTCTCGGTTTCTGAATTGTTGACCCACTGTACATTGCACTAAAATGACAACTAGCACATCATAAAAAATATATATCATAGAAATTTATTGCATTTTCTTTTTACAATAAATTTTTTATTAACTAGCACTTAGTTTTAGACTAAAATTAATAAAAATACATATAAATCCTATTATTATGCTGTTGCTTTTTTAGCATAATTATTTTTAGACCTTTATATATGCAGTTTTAGATTAGACTGATAGACACATTAAACAATTGCTCTTGCCTTATGGCATTAAATAAAGTATATCAGAAAAGTAATGAGAGAAGTTTCTTCCCACAAAAATTGGGTTTGTTTCATAAAAATTGAAATACAATCCAAATGAATGCATATATCATAATAAAGATTTGCAAAAGGTAGGAAAAGCAGAAATGAATGGGGAATATTATAATTTTCAACTCCATTTAAAAGAGTAGAAAGTGTGAAAATTAAAATGATTTTGACATATGGCCTCAATGTTCGTGTCCTTGCACATTGATTTTTTAAGAAAATTCAGTTAAAAATTCACATTAAGTGTGATAGGAGGTCGGACCCTAGAGGAGTTGATTTTGTCATTAGAGTGAAGCCTTCATAATTGAGATTATGAAATGCAGTTATGAAATACTCCCAGGAGAGTTCATCCTCCTTTCTACCCTGTGATGATGCAGTGGAAAACATGGTCCAAAAGGAAGAAGAACCTCACAGACATTTGATCTCTCTGAATGTTGATCTTGGACTTTCCAGATTCCACCAATATGAGAAATAATTTTTGTCGTTTATAAACTATCAAGTTTATGGTATTTTGTTATAGCAGCCTAAATAGACTAGTCAGTACAAATGGGTACAAACATAAGAAATCATTTTTATATCTGAAATACAGTGGAAAAACAATAATTTCATGACATATCCAGCATCAGGCATTTTTATATAAATATCAAGTAATTTTAAACATTATCACTTTGTGTGGAAAGGGTTGGAATATCGCTGATGGATCTTAACAAATTTTAAATTCACATTCATCTGCTTGAAGTATAAATTTGTACATTTGGCTGGTTGTAGGAAAGGAGCAAAGCAGAAGTGTTCTGAGATATTGTCTTTGCTATGTTGATATAGGTAAAGGAAATAAATCAATGTAATTAATCACAGTAACATAAGAAATATAATGAAATAGATGCTTCAAGTTTATGAAAATTTGTATAAATGAGAGTTTCAAGAAAATTACTAATAAACACATTCTCTAAAAAATCCTTTAATGTTAATTTCTACTTCTTTTAATTAGTTATTCAACTCTATGTATTTGTAGGTTTTTTCTCCATTTAAGTATGTTATTCTTGTGACATTTGTGCCACAAAGGTGTCCTGCAAAATTAGTACTATTCTATGATATTTCCCAGTTAGGATTTTGCTCCAATAACTTTCCTGTTCTTCACCTTGGAAAATAATCCATTTACAACTGCATTTTCCTTCCATGATAGAATTTCACTATCTTTGAACCACTCATACAGGATATCTCAAAGCAGCAATTATTTTCCCATGTTTTTAGTAGCTCCTGGTCTCTTAGAGAACCTGCTAATGTGTCTTTTCTATATTCCAATAAAGTTTAGTATCATTTCTAATGCAAAGCAATTTTTTCTTAATAGGAAAATATCTTGCAGCACTCCACTCCTAGCTGATATTAGAAATCTCATTCTCTTCAACTAATAATTTCTCTCTCTTCAGTATATGTTGGAACATTAATGAAAGGTAGGTTAAGATATTGAAGTCAATGTCACATATGTTATTAATAAATTTCCCCAATTTAATTCACACTGTTTTAAAAGCCTAAGGTATAGTTTAATATTGCAAATACTTTTTGCAAGATCTACTTCATGTTGAAGCTAAATTCTATGGTTAGCAGACATAAAACCTTATGAATCTCCCAATGTTTAAGGTAATCTTTGCAGTGTACGTGAAAATAGCCATTTCACATGTGAGTTTTTAAATGAATACAAAGCACTAAAGCATATATTTTCCCAAAGTATGTGCAAAGTTTTCCTATTTTTGGAGAAACAGATTCATTACTAAATATACTACCATACTTTACTTTTGATTTTCTTTCTTTTTTTTTTTTTTTTTTTTGGTACTTGGAATTGGAACTCAGGACCTCTCGCTTCCCAAGCAAGCATTGTGCCACTGAGCTGTGTCCCTGGCCCTTCCTTCAGCTTTATGAATGTTTATTTTCCACATTGAAAATTATCATTGATAAATTTATCCAGGCTTTCATAGTAAATGTGATCTTTTGGAGGGAGGGCTTATCACTTTCACTGGAAGTGGACAAGAATTTGAATCATTTATAAGATGTTTTTACATGTATTTTTAAAGTTTGAATATATTAGTAGTAAATGAAATGCATTATCTTCTACATTTAAACAGTATAATAAAAACTTTGAACATCCTCATGTAACACCAAAAAATATTTCATTCATTTTCATGCATTTGTCACAGATTGGCATCTGTATGTTTACATTATTGAGCTATATCGAAAGGATTCTAATGTTTCCTTTGATGGGTGATCGTCTTTGAGATCTGGCTCTGGAGACAGTGTTAAGATAGGAATACTTGACATTTTGGTCTTCATTCAATTCATTTTCTTGTCTCATTGCTCCTTTAGCTAATTGTTCAGCTGCTGATCATCAATTATGGAACTCCCTTTTCACTTTTACTGAATGCCTGGTTAAGCTCAGGTCAGAAAAAATAATGTAAGGTACATTTTTCAGTGAGGGGGGCATTGATACCAGTAATTGCAAACAAGAAGTAATAGGAAAACTGAAGATCAACTATTGAGAAGTGAGGCAACTAGCACCTGGTAAAGCTTAAAATCCTCTGACACTTATTTTTACTGATAAAATAGTGGGAGGAGATTGCATGCGTGTGTGTGTGTGCACGTGCACACATGTGTGTGCCTGCATGTGTGTGTTTGTAAGCAAAGACCTTCCAGTTGCAGTTAGCACTTTGTGAAAGCAGGGAATAAAGAGCTCCCCTGTACAATGGGTAATCTCAGAGAAAGGAATAGTCTTAACATAACTGGAGGACAAAGAAAGAGAAATTAAAAAAGTGAGAGAGGATTTGTTCCAGTGAAAGTTTTGAGTGTTGTGTAGTCACTTACAAAGTATATAAATATTTTTCTAATGTCTTTCATTTTAGTAGAGCATAAAGAAACTGTTTAGCTATGAGTAAGATTTCATAGAATGGGGCTCGGAAGGAATAGAGATGGAAACTAGATTTTTAGGAGAGAGAGTAAATAGATTAAAAATATATAGTAGAAAGGACAAATAGTACTAAAGGCCAAATTAACTCATGGATTTAATTGAATGAGTTAACAAGATTGCACATGTTTCCCCTGCTATCATTAACTAGCCAGCGATCTGGCTTTAAATTCCTGGTTTTGCTAGGTGTGGAGGGGTGAGCGTGCTTCTCATTACTTCTGGATGTACCACTTCCCAACGTCCTGAGAGCATATCTCTGGCGGGGTGGTTGATCACTGAGCAAACTTCTTACATTGTGCGCTTAAGGGTTGTTGCTTTTTATGAGCTTCCCTTTCCACGTCTAATTACCTTTGGCTCGTATAATAAAGAAACACTTCTGTTTTACTCACTTTTCCCTAGAGATGGGACAGATATTGAAAGTCCTAATACCATAATCATATCCAGTCCAATCAATTGTGCATCTATTATACCCTATGAAACTCCTATTTATATTGCCTTTGCAAGAACAATGAGATGTAATATACATAAAAATTTAATTTGGAGACAGATAACATCTTTGGCAAAAACAATTTATCTGCTTGTTCTCTCCAGTTTTACCTTAATTGGTTAACGAGTTTTTAACCTTTTAATTCAAATTCTACATTTTAGTTTACACCCTATTCATCAGTTCTATACTTCAGGAGTTATTATCATATTCTTGAAATTAAACATGCATGTTTAAGTTGTCCAAAGGCAAGATGAGAAAAAAAAAAGGAAAAAGTTTTCCTTAATCTAGAGTAAACCTGAATTCCACTAAGGAAAACAGGCTAGCATACGGTGATTATAACATTTTACTAAACTGAAGCACCTTTTTAACTTAAAAACATCTTGATTTTTTTCTGGATTTTCATCGTATGAGTAACTGACTAGTACAATATAGTAAGGTTGGTTGCTGTTGTGTTAATAATTAAGTAGTTGCTGAAACACAGACAAGAAAACAGCCTAATCCACATGTACCAGGAAGAAAAGATACAGTGACCATACAATTTTTTTAATTCTATGACCAATTATTAACATTTATTGATATAAAATAAGCACTTTCTAATACAAAGAGCATGCTTGAAAATGTACACAAAAGTGAGTTAAAGAAAAAGCCTAAGATATTATTACTGAACATATACAGTTTTTTTTTTTTTTTTTTTTTTTTGGTTTTCTCCGGTACCGGGAACCAAACTCATGACCTTGCACTTGCCAGGCAGGCGCTTTGCCACTGAGCTAAATCCCCAGCCCAACATATACAGTTTTAAAACTCCATAGACAGTAGATGTGCATATCTTCACATTCTTAATTTACATTATTTTTGAACAGATAATTAAAAATGAACAAAGTAAAACATGATTTGATTTTATTGGCAGTAGCTAAGAATAAAACAACATCTGACTAGGCTATCCTATGAATAAAAGGGCATTCATAAAAGGATAAATTTGATTTGAAACTCCCTGAAATGAGCAATAGGGAGTTAAATTAATATCAAAGCTGGTATTCTTTAGCAAGAGTTATTTCACAATGGTCTCATATAACTTAAAATTGTTTTCATCACTGATTTTTAATGAGAGATCATCAATTCAAATTTGTTCCATATTTGTATAGACTTTTCTTACTTATTGAATAAATATTATGCAAGAAACCATATAGTTTAAATTTAGTCGGTGTTTACTATACGAAAATCTCACATGATTTTTTTGTGACAAAAATATAGGAAATTAGACAGTATAAACCAGTTAGGCTCTTGTTATGTTAATGAATTTCATTCAGGCATCTCTATTACAGAAAATAGGATAGGATTTGTAGTTTTGTACAGTATAAAATAAACTCTGATCCAGATTTGGAATTAGTAACATTTATTTTACTATTGTATTATTTTGTCATTAAAGTTAAATGTACTTTTTCACACAGTCATCCAGGGAAATTCATATGTGACTATTACTAACTATAAATATGATTAAATTGGAAAGGATTAATAACTTCATAAAAATTATGGCATCTAAAAATAGAGGATAGTTACAGGAACATATACCTCTATGCTCATAAACCCTTATATAATCATGCTTGCTTTTTAAAAATTGTGAGTGGGTAAAATTTTCATATGATTGGGTTTTGATGAACAGATTAGTTTTTGGAATTCTCTGATAATATGGACAGAATTGAAACAGTCAGAAGACCAAATTTTAGTTAAACATCACGTACTTAGTAATCATGGTAATGCCATTAAATTTCATGTTACCATTTATTTTTCTGTTAAACAAGAAAATATGTATTTTTTCTAATTCAAAAATTCTACAAAATGAAAATATATATGTGAAAACATATTGGAAACTCTACCATCATACACACTACTTATTGATCCCTAACAGTGTTTGAGGAAATTTGAAGAAATTCTCTTGTGCGAAGGCAAAGTGTGCTACTTTGGCATGATCTATAGGCAACACTGTAACCAGAAAGGATCATGACACAAGCCTTGATGTGAATGGCTTTTACATATGTGGGTCTCAATTTCTTTGCTAATGCCATGAATTGTATTGCATGCGAAAAATAAATTTGTATTGCATGCAAAGTAGATCACAACTAATTTTTACAAGTTCTTTATATTTTCTAAAATTAGGCACACTTTACCGATTTTGAGGGGACAAGTTTGCATATTTTTAAAATATTAATAACAAAATATCATTGAGGACAAAACAAACTATTCAGACACTGACTTGATGTATACATTTGCCAATTTTTTCTATGATAAGAAATTGACTAATGAACTCATTACATGAAAAAGTTTCTAAATTATCTTTCTTTCACATAATTAATAATGAATGGAATCAGTTAAGAGAACATTCATATAAATACACACAAAATTCCCCAGAAAATAAATATAGAGAAATATAATTTTGGGGGTCTTAAATATAAGTCTCTCAAAAGAGGTAGATGCAGATGGGTGTGATGACACACGCCTGTAATCCCAGCACTCAGGTGGC
>NW_004955404.1:20929994-20939705 GCF_000276665.1 Chinchilla lanigera | reverse complement strand
TATTTTAAAAATAGAATATTTCATATTTTCATTATTTTACTGTTTGAGATATATAAATATTTTAAGACTGAAAACAATGCATGGAAAAACATGAATGCACAGTTAATGTAGACAGATTTGATTAGAATATAACATACTTCCCAAAATTTATTTACAGAAATATTTACATGCTAAACCTACCATTCTTTCAGAAAACCACAAAATTCTAATGAAATTTAAATTATTTATATTGGAGGGAACAAAAGATTCACATATACTTATTAGTTTGGTATAGACTGATTTCAAAACTTCACAAATATGGGGAAAATCATCTTAAGATTATTGTGTAGCAATTCTAGGAAAAATGTTAATCAATAGAATCTAGCAGATAATAGCAGAATAAAAAACAGAATAAATAGAATCTAGAATATCATTAAGAATTCTATACCATGAATAAATTGGGTTTATTCCAGATATATAAGGATGTATTCATTACTGTTTAATGTTAATCTATTAATACATTCATAATATATTCAAGTACAATTTTATTTTATGTAAATGTTATTACTAAAAGATTATGGCAATTTTTATAAATGTAGAATAAGAACTTTTAAAAATCTAATGTTTGCATTTTATTTTTTTAAATCTAATAAATTTAAATAAAAATAATTTACTAATAGGTCAGTTTGATAATGTAACTTATAATAAAAAAGTAAAAGATGTTTCCAATTAAATGAGAAATAAGGAAATAATGACATTTTCTGTGATACTGCAGCATTATCTTTGAGAACTGTCTGAATCATCTGGAAAGAATTGTGTACTGGTCAATGTAATTAGACAAAAATAAGTATTCAAAATACTACTACAAGTATTCAAAATATTACTAATCCTCAGTAAAACAGTAAATAGATGAAAGGACCGAGAATTCACAAGAGAATGTAAAGAAATGCACTAAAATGACATCAGATCCAAAGTACAGTAAGGGTGACATTCAAGGTTACTGAAGGAAAGATGAAAATTTTAATTAGTAATGTTTTGATACTTATTAAGCCTAAATATAACTTTAAGATGTAACGTTATTATTTCAGTGCTTTGATAGTAAGATAAAGTTCATTAAATTACAATTGTTTCTTTGCTTAAAATTTTGTTTGTTACCTGGAATCAAACTCAGGACCTTGCACCTGCCAGGCAAGTTCAGTGCCACTGAGTTATCTCCCCAGCTACAATTTCATCTGCAATATCATTAAATTATGTTTGGTGGATGATTCCCTAGTAAGGTTAATCACTAAAAAACATATTTTCTAAAATATTTGTGAAAATAAAACTTGAATATGTCTTCACATTTTCTCAACATATATCCAATCTTTTGATAGTTAATTCATACAGTAGCAATAATAGTTATTTTGTAGAGGGAATATTGTTTTAAAACCAAACACTGATTAAATCTATACAAAATTTAAAAGACTACTATCAAGCTTCCATAGCAGCTTTGTTTTGCAGCCTTGCAGTGAACACATAAATATGTAGATTAAGTAATGTTAATTTTTAACAGTTGTTTGTTTAAAAATCCTGACAGAATTATTGAAAATATAACATTGGAAGGACATATGAGGGGAGAAAGGCGAGGAGTGCCAACGTCATCTTCTAATATACTGGAGAAACAATATCATCTATGTAAAATTACATATGTATGAAGATCACTAATTTATAAGTTTTGTGTTTTAAATAATACTTGACTTCTAGAATGATTTTTATTAGAGATTATTGTGTGAATTAGACTAAATCTATAAATTGAAGGAAATTTCCAAACAAAACTTCAGTAGTGGTGCTTATATATGTGTGTGTATATATAAGTGGAAATTGACAAGATGAGCAGCACTTTTCATAAAAATGCAAATGGACATGTCAACTTTAAAAAATCCTAAACTGAACACTCTCTTAAATATCATAATATAGACATGGATGAAAATTGTATCCACAGTTAAGTCAAAACCATATTGCTGTTAAAATACAAACCAAGAACAAAAGAGAAAAACAAGAGCATATTCTTTTTAAAAATATTTTGAATATTTTAACACATTTGCTTCTTCTACATTCTAATTTTGAACAGGGTTATATTAGATTTTATAGCATTTTTTTACAATCTAGTACAAATGATTGGCTTTATCATTTACTTTTGTCTGTAATCTAAAGAGAAATTTTGATGAACTTAATATAAATTATCATTTTACTACTCTTTTTTATCTACAATAATTTTTATCTATTGTCATTTGAAACACTATTTTGTACATGTTATTCCTACACACCTTTTAAACTCTATAATGCATTATCATGAAATAATTTTGTAAACACTTAAAATAATAGTTGTTTTGTAAAAATACACATTATCATAGAAAGCAATTTTGAGATATTGTTTTTTATTAAAATCTTAATTTTAAAAGTATGATTCCCAAAGTCATTCCTGGAAAAAGAAAAATACCCTAATTCTAAAACCAGAAAAGGACCAGCCAACAAAGAGAGCTATAGGCCAATTCCTTTAATGAACACAGATGCCGAAATCCTCAACAAGATATTGACAAACAGGACGCAGTGAACCATCTAAAAGATCATGACCAAGTATGGTGCATTCCAGCGTTCAAGGAATGGTTCAACATACTGAAATCAATGAATACAATAAATAAAACCAAGGACAGAAGTCATATGATCACCTCAATAGATGCAGAAAAAGCATTTGGCAAAGTTATACATCTGTTCATGATTTAAAATAAAAGCACTGAAGAAAATAGGTCTTTACTATTTTGCCTCTGATAAAAGCCATCTATGACAAATCAATGGACAATTGAACGGAGTGAAGGTGAAAGTTTTCCTTCTAAACTCACGAACAAAACAAGGATGTCTGTCATCACTATTTCTGTTAAATACAGTTCTTGAAACATTAGCCAGAGCAACAAGAGAAAGAAATAAAAGGGATATGGATAGGAAAAGAAGAGGTTAAATTATCATTCTTTGCTGATGACATGATCCAATACACAGAAGACCCCAAAAATTTCACCAAAAGACTCCTAAACTAATACCCAAATTTGGCAGAATAGTGTGATACAAAGTCCACATTCAAAATTCAAAAGGATTCCTGTACATTAATAACAAATTCTTTGAGAGGGAAATTAGGGGAACAATAACATCCATAATAGCATCAACAAAAAAGTAAAATAACTGTCCTTAGAAATTAACCTAACCTGAGAAAGTGAAAGACCTCTATAATGAAAACCACAGTACCCTGAAAAAGGAGATTGAAGAGGATATTAGAAAATGGAGAAATAGGCAGAAGCAAGAAAATTAAAATGGCCATACTTCCAAAACTGTCATATACGTTTAAAGCAATCCCATTCAAAATACCAATAGCATTCCTTACAGAACTGGAGAAAGCAATCCTAAAAGTTATGTGGAACCAGAAGAGACCTCAAATAGCAAAAGCAATTCTGGGCAGTGGAGGCAAGGCAGGGGGCATCCCAGTCCCACAAATCAAGTTAAACTATGAAGCTGTAGTGATTAAAAACAGCATGGTGTTAACAAAACAGCCAGAATCATGGATCAAAGGAACAGAATAGAAGATACAGGAACAATGGCAGGCAGACTATGTTAGCTTTAGCTATGTTAGTTATGACAAAGGGATCAAATCCCTTCCGTGGAGGAAAGATAGGTTCTTTAACAAATTGCGCTGGGAAAACTTGGTATCCGCATCCAGACTTTGAACCTAGACCCATATTTCTCACCATGCACTAAATTAAAATCAAAATGGATCAAAGATCTAAATGTTACAACAGAAACATTTACTCTGCTGGAAGACAAAAGGGTAAAACTCTTGAAAATATCAGTGTAGGCAAAGTCTTTCTGAACAAAACTCTGTTGCACAAAAAGCAACACGAGGAATCCATGAATGAGATCACATCAAATTAAAAAGCTTATTTAAAATTTTTATTTCACTAGGATGTGTTTTCAGTTCCTGCAGTTTACAGTCATCTTGGGGAGTGGTTAAATGTACATAACATGGCATTTTTTAAATGTCATTCCCCTTCCCTCCCCCACCCTCCCTGCTCCTCCAGGTCCTCTTTCCCATTTCTCATTCTTGTTGATATTATTGATCTTACCTCATGTTATGGCATATATTGTTTACAGTCAGTGAGGTTATCAGGTACCTGTACAGGGCTTGTATTATTCTTCTTATTTCTCCTTTCTCTCCTCCTTACTCCTCATGCTTTTTCCTTGGAGAACTTCCCTGGTGCAACAGATCTGCCTCCTTATCCCCTTCTCACCACCCTTCATAATTTTATTTGTCCTTTGCCTCACTTGAAGGAGAGATACCATAGAGCATTTAAGTGTGGGTTTGGTTTATTTTACTCAACATTATATTTTCCAGGTGCATTTCCTACAAATGTCTCAAATTCATGATTCTTTAAAACAGAGCGTTATTCCATTATATATAAAAACCACATTTTATTTATCCAGTCATTGGTTGATGAGTATACTGGCTATTTCCGGAATTTAGCTAGGACAAGTTGTGCTGCTATGTACATTGGTACACATGTATTGCTGCAATCAATGTTTTAACCTTTTTGTAGAGGATACTTAGCAGGGGGATAGCTGGGTCACATAGAGTTATTTTCAGTTCACTGAAAAGTCTCCATGCTGATTTCCATAATGGTTGTACCGGTTTACATTCCCACCAAGAGTGAAGGAGGGTTCCTTTTGCACCACAGCTTTGCCATTTGTTACTGTGTGATCTCTCAATGATCGCTGTTCTTCCTGGAACAGTTTCTTGCCCATTTTTTGTCTTGATCTTTAATTTTAAATTTTAGAAGGTTTAAATTTTTGAGTACTTTGTATAGTTTAGATGGTAGTCCTCTTCTAGAGAATGTAGGCTGTCTCTTCAGTCTACAAATTGATTCTTTTCCTGTACAGAGCTTTGTAGCCTATTGTAACCCTCTTTGCTGATTCTTGCTGTTTTTTTCTGGTGCAGTTGAGGATCTGCTTGAAGAATCTTTTCCTGCCCCTGTGTCTTCAAGTGTTTTACCTATTTTACATTCCAGTAGATTTAATGTTTCTGTCCTAATGTTTAGATCTTTGATCCATTTTGATTTTAATGTACCATATAGGAAACCACTAAAAGAGTGAAGAGATAACCTACAGAATAGCAAAAAATTACCATCAACTTCTCAGAAACTTCTAGACTATCTAATGAACTCAAAAACATTAGACCCCAAATCTAAAGAATCAGTTAAAAATGGACATCTAAAATGAATAAACATTTCTCAGAGGAAGAAATATAAACAGCCAATAAATACACAAAAAAAGTGTTCATTACTGGCCACTTGAGAAATGCAAATTCAAACAACACTGTGACTTCATCTCACTCCAGGAAGAATAGTACTGTCAAGTACTATCAGTAACCAGTGCTACAAAGGCTGTGGGGAGAATGGAATTCTTCTCCATTGATGGTGTGACCACAAACTGATACAACCACTATGGAATTAGTATGGAGATTCCTCAAACAACTAAAAGTATAAATTTTATTTGAGCCAGATCTTCTCCTTCTAGATATATTTCCAAAAGTGTTAAAGACATCATACCGAAGTGATGTGTGCATACCCAGGTTTGTATCAGTGGAATTCATATTAGCTAAGTCTTGGAAGCAGCTTATACGCCCATCAAGAGATGAATGGATAAAAAGGTAGTATTTATACACAATGGAGTACTACTCTACCATAAAATACATAAATGAGTTATTTCTAGGAAAATGGACTTACCTTGGAAACATGTTAAGTGAAGTAACTCAGACATAAGCTTAAATATCATATGGTATTATATGAAAACTCCTTTCTTGGTGGAGATCAGTATGAAGCTGCCCTGAGCAGGATTTGAATTAACCATTTGACTTTTTATGTTTATTTGTGAATCTGTCCAAAGCCTACATCCTTGTCTGGAAGTGGGTAATGGACTCATAGTAAGTGAACCTCTGTGAGTTACTAATCTCTACTAAAGTCTGTAAACGTAGATGAAGTCAGAAAGCCTCAAAGGATGAAACAAGATCACAGCCAAGGACACCTGGATTGGATCTGGATTAAAGAATATAGCCTCAAGCATCTCCCTCCTGGTTGGATTAATTTAATCCTTAATAAGGATTAATTTAATACCTTTCTTGGAGAAGTCCTTGAGTGATTCTACCCTTCTTGAATACTCCCCTCCCTTCTTCTGATAACCAAATAAATAGGGGCAACCCAGAGAAAGTCTTGGTCTTAGCTATGAGAGAATCTTGAATTCTGCGAGAGCACTTTGATCCTCCTGGAGCTCTAAAATCATTCCATTTGCTTCTTTTCATTCACCATAGACTTCACCATACACTCATTTGGGAGACTATGGACCTGATCAGGCTGCAAAAACTGAGGAATATATTAGCCCGATACTCTCTTCCTTCTCTAGAGAGATAACAGGGTAAAAAGGATCCTGTAATCCAGTATGAACAATGTATCTAAAAATGTTCTATGACAGTATAATTGTTTCATGTGGTTTACATATTCTTTGGGCTATTAATCTGGTTTTCAATCTGTATATATGATAATTTATAAGATCTTATAAATAAAGCTAATGCCATATAAACAAAAGGGGGTAGGGAGGGAGGAAAAGAAAGGGAATTGAAATGTGTTATGTAATGTACCAGTCCCCTAAAATGAATGCAATCATTGTATACATGTGATGTGTTCTAATGAAAGTAGAAAATAAAAAAGTAAACACTTCCTCAAAGTTTGTTATGCATATGCCATGAATTTTATTTTTAGTTTTAACGTGTAATCACAATATGTACAGAAAATCTTCCAACATATTAGTCCATCGTCTTCTGGCTTCTATAATTTCTTATGGCAAATATGTCACCATATTTTGAAAGTAAAATATTCAAGATGTGTGCAGCTGTAATTTTTTCCCTTCAATCTTTCTTATTAGAATTTTCAAAACTTTCTAGATGAGACTATGCCTGCTATTGGTGCTGAAATAATTTTAACTTTTTTCTCCTTGAATATTCTTCTTTCCATATGTTAATTTTTGTCATTTTAACACTCCAATTGTACAAGCCTTGATTGCATACATTAAAATGCATACAGTAAAAGATACATTACCCTTAGTCTGCTCAAAATGGATTACGGGACCAATGGATTTTTAATTTTTTCATTTATCAAAAGCTTAATGTTGGAATCAGCTACTTCAATATAAGCAGTTTTTTGGGCTAGAATGATGATAAATATAGATTTTGATAAATCGTGTTCTGTTTGTATGTAACTCCTGATAGTTGGAAATTTTTTCCTTTTCAGTTAGAGTGTTCTCTAAAACCTTGAATTCTCTTAAACCTTGAAGACCACAGGATTTTTAAAAATTTATTTTGCAGTTTTCAGTAACATTTTAGCTCATGATCTCACACATGAGAAACTGTGCATATCTCCAGGCTGCTGCATTTCTACAGAAGTATCCTTGGTTTATGTTGGCTTCTTTTAACACCTAGTGTTACACTTCTGCAAAGTGCAAATTTTTCATTTCTAGGTCTACCCAGAACTGATAACAGTCATTCTGGAAAAGGTGATTATGGACATTTAATTTCAATTTATCAATTCCTCTAAGATTTTGACTTTTATTTTAAGTGATATTCTGTTTCATAATGCATACAAGATTTTAGAAATTTTCATTTTACCTTTCATGAGCACAAAGCCTCCACATTCATCAAAATCATCATAAAGCCTCATAATTTAGCAACAACAATAAAAACATACTTTTATGGGTAAAGCTGGCCCCTCACATAGTCTTTATGTCATGCTAGTCAGATACAACTGCCAAATTTATTCCACAGCCCCTGCTTAACAATTGTAACCCTTCACCAGTGTCCAGGTTTATCCTTGCACAAGAGTGAAATAAAAACCAAGAGGTGACTGACTCTCTACTTAACATTAAGTTTTTTGTTCCATTTAGAGCCATAATCCATTTAGTCTTTGCTTTTCATATCACTTTCTAAAGTTTATAGTAATGAGTTTTATAATTCATACTAATTTTCCTATGTGTCATTATTTGTTACACTAGGCATTTAAAATCCATTATGTTCTATTTAGAACTAGAATTTAACTTTACCTTCTATTTGATATTCCTAAAGCATTAAACACATATGGGTATTATAGAAGTTGACTGTGTTTAAAGAGAAAGATGAATTTTTTTTCCCTTGGCTTGAGGCAGGTGATCTGCCATACCTGGTAAAAGTAGCTTTGATTTCAGTAGGCGCTGGTCACGTTTGTGGGAACTTAATGCTGGGACTGGGCACATGTAAAAGCACTAGGCTGGGAACTTCTCATATCCAAAAGACTGATTGTGTGGTTTATTGTGGAGCCTTTAGTCCACATGGCATTAGTCGAACTCAAGGCTGAGATGAAGCCTGTGGGAAATCAATGAAAAATCTCTTCTTCATGAAATCTCAATAAAAGTTTTACAGATTCCAGAAATAAACCCACACATCTACATCCAATAGATTTATGACAAATGTGTCAAAAATGTACACTCAAAAAGGTCAGCTGCTTCAAGCATTGGTTCTAGGAAAATAGATATTCTTGTGAGAAGCATGAAGTGACTCCTATACAATACCCTGCACAAAACACAACTCAGTGTGGATTAAAGATCTAAATGTAGGACCTGAAAGTTTGAAATTATGAAAAGAAAATAGAAGAAGGCTCATGACATTGGTATAGGCAACATTTTCCTAGCCAGGACCCTCAAAACAGGAAACAAATGCAATAAAACAACAAAATTTGATTACATTAAACTAAAGAGCTTCTGCACAGGGATGAAAAGTATCAAGAGAGAGAAAAGATAATAGATGAAATGTGGGAGTTTGTTAATAAGTATTCATCGAACAGAGGGCTAATACCCAGGATATTTAAAAAAAAAATTTCATCCAAGCTAATCACAACAAAAAGATCCAAATTAGAAAATGGGCAAATGATTTGAACACACATATCTCAAATGAAGAAATATAAATGTCAATAAATATTTGAGAAATATTTTCTCAGTATCTTTCATCAGCAGGGAAATGAAAATCAAATTTCTGATGAGATATCATCTTATGGCAATATCAGAAATACACACAAAAATAAAAGAAGTGCTGGAGAGGATGAGGAAGTAAAGAACACTTATACTGTAGTTTGGAGCATAAATCGGTACAGCCACTATGATGAACTGTATAGTTGTTCCTCAAAAAACTAAGGAATGATCTACCCTACTATTCAGCTATCCCTTTTCTGGATCTGTACCAAAAAGAAATGGAATCAGCACATCAAATAGAAATTCACATGTCCACATTTATCAAATCATTTTTCATCATAGCTGAGATACAGAATCAGCTTCAGTTTATTGATGTATGAAAAGATAAAGAAAATGTGGTATATAAATGGAATATTACTCAGGCATAAAAAAGAATAAAATCTAGCTATTTTCAGCAAGTGAGTTGGAACCAGAAGACATTATGTTCTGTAAAATAAGCCAAACACAAAAGAAAAATACTGAATAGTCTCTCTCCTATGTAGAAATAAAAAGAAGTCAATCTGAAAGTACAATAGTGATTTTCAGATATTAGGAAGAGTCCATTGAACAGAGAGTAGAGAAAGAGAGTTTGGATTTTATGCATAGTAATATATATCACAATGAATA
>NW_004955404.1:20926602-20929884 GCF_000276665.1 Chinchilla lanigera | reverse complement strand
GAATACTATCGATATGGACAATAAATATGTGTTAATAAAAATAGGGAAGATATTATGGGCCCTGAAACTTAATGGAATTTCAATAGTTTATAATACTCTGTGCATGTAATAACATGTAAGTGTCAGAATAATACCATGTCCTAAACTCATAGGGACATTGCCATGGAAGCTCTGTATTGCAAACCTTCTCAAACTCTTTCCTATGTACCTATTCTTTGGATGATCTAAGTGTGCATCTTTTAACAGTAATAAATTCTAACTGTAATTATAACAGCTTTAACTGAGTTCTGTGAGTCTTCTTAGCAAATTTTGAATCTGAAGGTACTTAGGGACCTATAAACTTGCTATTAGTGTGTTAGAAATGAGAACAGATTTGTGTAGAGACCTTAACCTTTAACTTCTTAGTTGTGTAAATTTATTTCATATTTAATGTTAAACTGTATTAATATTAATACATTTTTCTAGTAATGAAGATATTCTTAACAAGTGCCCATAAATTTCACTGCTAATTATATAATTCAGAGAACCTCTATCACGGGCAAGTGTTTAGCATCTTTCATAAAAATAAGGTCTTTGTGAGCTGCAGCTTTAGTTTTACTAGTACAAAATAGAACTAATACAAGTATCCACCAGTAATAAGAAGAATAAATAAATATTGATTAACACATACTGAAATGTGTTGCATATGTCAACAAATAGTTTAACTTCACATTTAACAACACGGATCTGTCTGAAGAAAATAATTTTTACCAAAAGAAAATAGAAAAAATTATGGAAAACTATTTCGGCAGTGCAAGGTATTATTATGTTTTTCTACCTAAGATTTCACTCCTGCAGAATGAGTTGGTAGTGGTAAGGCTCAGAGATGTAAGTCATGGAAGTGATGTAAGATTAGTCCTTTGCAGGCTATGAAGAAAGATTCTTAAAAATCAAAGCTGTAACTTTGGACAGTAATTAGCTTAGGGGTGCTAAATACTCAACATGTATCGCTATCCTGAGCATAAGGAATGGTCAACTCTAGAATTTTAAAACCGCTACATGAGACATTTATCTTTTCCAGACATCAAACTTTATCCTGTGAGGTGAATCTTGAGACAGCTTTAAACCACTGTGATGCCATGAGAGAGAATATTAGACCAGCCAGTTCTCAAACTTTCAACTCATTATACGTATTGAGAATCCTGACGAACTTTGATTATTTGTGTCCTATGTACTGATATTAACTTATTATAATCATAACCAAATACATTTAAGTATTAATTTATTCATTTACTTTAAAATAACAGTCAAAACCTATTATGTAGTAATGTAAATTACTTGTATTAAAAATAATTATATTTAAATGGGAAGACTCACTATTTTTACATATCTTGATTTTCTAGTAATTTTGAAATGAAAATTTATGTTAAAAAAAACCTTTCCATATTACTATAAAAAGGAGAGAAAAATCTATTACTAAGCATTCAGAAGTAAGAAACTGTGTGCTTAGAATAAAAATCACATGACTTACTGAAAAAGGACAGTAAATTTTTCTATCCCAATGAGAGGCAAAGGGTTGTGCTAGTGATGAAATACTTTATACTTCATGGTAGACTTCTCATTTAACTCTAAGGGTAGGTCTTTTCATATATATTTGCCCCATAAACTATATCTATATTGTACAAATAGGTCACTTTATTAAGTAGGATCTTCCTAAATTCCTGTCCACCTAAAATCTAATGACGTGACCTGATTTGGAAGTTAGGACTGTACAGTCATTATTGTTTAATTTCAGTTGAGGCCTCACTGAATTAAATCCAATAACTGGTTTCTTAATAAGAAAGCCTTGGGAAGACACACAAAACAGAGATGACCATCTGGTGTTGTGTGCAGACATTGCAGTGATGCAGATATGAGTGACAGAAAGCCAAAAATTATGGGCAGCCATGAGAAATGAAACTACACAAGAAAGAAAAGATTCTTCTCCTAAATGTCTTTTGCCCTGAAGAGACAAAGAAGGATTCTTTTCAAGGAAACACCATTTCATTGACTTGTTTCTTCTACCTTCAGAAATGTGAGGTAACATATTTCTATTATTAAAGATACCAAGTGTCTAGTACATTACTGTGGAAATCCTAGGGAATTAATTCAGATTTTGGTCTGAGAGATGGGAGAGCTACTGTAATGCACACCTAAAAATGTCGAAATGCCTTTGTAATTTCATAATGGATAAGAAATGGAAGAGTTTTGAGGCAAAGGTAGAAGAGACCTAGATTTCCATGAAAAGATGGTTGCAGAAATGTGGAAACTAACAGTGCTTCTAGTGAAGATTAAAAAATGAGATGCACAACATTTCTGGTTATCTTGCAGAGTATATGTATATTATCATGAACAGAAAAATGTTAGCAATATGCCCCTTACACTGCCCTCTGCTAAGGTCTCAATTAAGAAGGAGGTGATTAACAATAACCATGTTATTGAATGAGAAAATGTAGATTTATTGTATTTAGCAATTGCGTGTATGATAGAAATTTTATACAGTAAATTTTGAATTTTTTTGTAGTACTAGAGATTGAATCCTGTGCCTATGCATACTAGATATATCATCTTCCTCTTCCACCCCTGAATTTGGGAACTGAGAAGAGATTTCCAAATAAAATGTGGAAGATATAGCCTGGTTTGCTCTTGGTGCTTTCAGTATAATGTGAGAAGAAAGAAACACAATAGGGAAGAAATTGTTAAGTAATGGAACCAGGATTTGATTTAAAACATTTTCTGTGTAATGAATTGGTATCCTCTGACTGGCCAAAAATAATTATTGTGGCTGGCCAATTTTCCATTAGTGAGTTGAGGCCTCTGACTTATGAATCTCCTCAGCCATTTCAGCAGAAGAAAGGAATAGTGAATAGGTGATCAGAAAGGATATATGGAGAGCCTTCTACTCAATGGAGCAGAAGCCCTTGTTACCCACATTGGCTGGACCAGGTTTTGAGAATCATCTGTCAGCAGATCCACTGTCAGCTTTAACCAGCTGGGAGAGATACAGGGTGCACAATAGAAGGTATCAGACAAGTAGAATTGTACAAGTAGAAAACTGGGTGGAGAGCCAGGCTCAGGCTGCACCACTGTAAACACAACACTCAGGATGCTGAGGTAGAAGGATTGTCACGAACTCAAGGCTAACCTGGATTACATAGAATACGTAGTAATAACATGTCTTAAAGGGAAAAAATGGAAGAAAGCAAGGAGAGAGAGGGGGAAGGGAAGGGAAGGGAAGGGAAGGGAAGGGAAGGGAAGGGAAGG
>NW_004955404.1:20910094-20926502 GCF_000276665.1 Chinchilla lanigera | reverse complement strand
GGAAGGGAAGGGAAGGGAAGAAAAAGAAAAAAAGAAAAGACAACAAGGAATCAGTGGTGAGGCTGAAAAAGCTATGTCTGCTTCCACCAAGAACTCAGAAAATTTATTCTTCCTTTCAGTTGATAAACTCCAAGTGGTCATGCAGATAGAACCAATGACAAATATATCAGACTTCTTTTATTGGGATCCACCAGATCAACTTTGTGAAGGGAGTTCATAACTACTAAACCGTGACATGACTTCTGCTTGAGGTCCATTAGATTAGCTCTCTAGAAAAGGCCCCTGGCTGTGGTCACCCCTACACAAACTCTTCTCAGCTCACAGCAACTAGATAGAAAATAAGCTCAATCTCCCCTAGCCAGGGATTCTTCTTCAGAGGGGAGAATATTATAGACATCTAAGTTACTTAGAAATGTTGTAGGCAGTCAGAGAGGGCTGGGCCCTGAAAAAAATCTGTCGAGAAGACACCTTGGGAGGAGGCACATTCACTGAAGGCCAGGATTCAAGAAAAGAGGAACTATGCCCATACTTCCCCTTGGGATGAACAGCAGTGACTGATACTCTGAACAGGTATTAATCACCTTGGGATAGAGAATGAAACCTTCTTATCCCACCCCTTCCAGGAAGGCCCTTGTCTGTTACATGCACACTTGCTGTATAATTTGCTTTCTCATTTGATCTCCATTTAATTGATATTACCTAAGTGATTATACTTGTTGTATTCTTACTGGTTCACCATAGTTTTATCCCACCTCATCCCCACCTTGTGACTTCCCAATGGATCAGTATTACTAATTGACTATACTTGTAATCTTATCAGTTGACTACAATTTTTCCCCCCTTGAACTCACCTCACCTCCGGTTTGCTCAATAAAACACTCCTGAGAAGTGGGGGTGGCAGGCACCCACTCAAGATCCCTTCTATTCCTCTTAGATAGAAGCTTTCTTTCTCTCAATAAATTATTCCTCCTCTTAAAACAAGAGAAGAGAGGAGAGGAGAGGAGAGGAGAGGAGAGGAGAAGAGAAGAGAAGAGAAGAGAAGAGAAGAGAAGAGAAGAGAAGAGAAGAGAAGAGAAGAGGAGGGGAGGGGAGGGGAGGGAGGGGAGAGAAACACACAGGGTAGAGCCTCACAGGATTATTTTCAGGCCTTGAACCAATAGGATTTTTCACTGCTAATTTTCAGTTTTGGTTTAGACCAATCATGCTTTTGTATTTTTGTTTGTTTGTTTTTTTCCATGTTGTGGGATGGGGATGTCTGCCCTTTGCTTATTTAATCAATTTATTCTAGAAGTGACACATACTTTTTCTACTTACCCAAGCACCCAGAGGGTACCTTGCCCTGAGATGGATATGAACTGCAATCTCAGCTATGCTGTTCTTGATGAATATTTCCCTTATCTTGCTTCAAAGACTACGCTTTCTTTATTACCACACTCTGTAATAACATGAAGGAGTGCACAATCACATATGTACATAGATAACTAATATTTCCATGTTTGTTACAGGAGGCAGTTTAGCAAATAAAAATATATATGAGTTTAGGAACTTTGAGTTGATAATATTTATATGACATTTTCATTGAAAGTTAATGATGGACTAGGTTAAGACACATGGGAATGCTTGGATAAGGCGAATCCATGTTGCATATGTGTGACGGACTGGGATAAGGGGGGACCAGAAGGTAAACTGTGCTGGGTTGTATAGTGTCCCTCCAAAATTCATGTCCACACTGAATCTTAGAATGTGAATTTATTTGGAAACAGAGTCCTTGGAAATATGATTAATTAAGATATGGAACTGTTCAAAGTGCACTTGTTGTGTCTGTGAAGGTGAAGATACACAGAAGGGAGAGGGCATGTGATCAAAAGCATAAACTGGAGCAATGCAGCTGCAAGAGGATGGAAGTCAGACAGTGTAGATGGTCAGATAGAAGACTGAATTTTAGCCCCATCCCTGTCATTCAGTGAATATGTTAAACTGACCTTGTTAATAAAACTCACTGAACCTCTGATGATTGAGAGATCAGAGGTGGATTTAACTGGCTGAGTATTGTCTATTACAAAAAGCTGAACCATGTACTTTTCTGCCTACTCCATTCCTAATTCAGAAGGAGGCACAACTAAGCAACAAGGAAAAATAGTTCATAAAAATTTTACAACTCAAAATAATATAATTTATATACTACCTTTATCTTACAAGTGTTACCAGTGTCAGAAAATCCTAGATAACCATAGAGATTTCAATAGTTGTACTGAATTCAAGTCAAGGCATTTGTCATTTTTTTTCATATTTACAAATTAAGACATTCATCGATACATCTGTCTGTGATTCAAAAGTGAAGATATACCAATTGTTATGCATACCTAAGATGACCATGTCAATAGATTATTTTATTAAATAGGAAAAATACTGATGTGGAAATAGAAAATAATACAACTAACAATGCAAAATTTTAAATAAGTTTTTGAAACAACTGGAAAAAACATACACAAGATATTCATCATATAAGTATTGGGCCACTTAAAACAATCTCATGCTCTTATCTCTTAGATGAAGGGACCAAATCTACATAATTACTCTGTTTCTTCTGAATCATTTCCCAGTTGATTTTATGTTATTACATTTTCTAATCATTTTATTCTTCTTTATTCATATCCTAAATAAAAATTTTCATATCTTAACTTTTACCTTCCTGCGTTTTCATTTGGATAAAGAAAGAAAGTAATTTTGAAACTGCAAGAATACAACAAAATTTGAAAAAAACATCACCCAAAGATTTGCAAAAAGTCAGGTCCTCTAAGTCTGCAGCCAGTACAATTATCCAATAAATAAGGGACATGAAAAAGTATTGGATCTGTGCAAGACCAAAATCCAGCAGGGCAAGCATTCAGTTATCTGGGTCCATGTTCAGTGTCTGGAGCACATGGTGGTGAGTCATGAGTTCCAAAGGGATGGTACATTGCCACCCCATAGGGATGCTGGTTGCAGCTCACATGGCCTCTCTGTTGGGCTGCTCTACTTATGGTCTTCAGCTTTCTTTAGCTAATGATTCAGTTGCTAATATCTCCAACTCTCTGGGGTCTCTAAAATGACTTTCAGCTTCATTTCCATAGCTTCACACATCCAATTCTCAGGGCCTTTCCTGGCTTAACAGAGTTTTCTTAGAAATCTGGACAGAAACATCTATGACTGCAGAGCTCTCATATTCAGCAAGCCTGAACAGCCAGCATCATGTAGACGATTCCAGGGTATGCTGCCAGCTCAGATCAAAGTCCCCCTTGAAACATGCCTGCAGTAGCCTCTGAATGCCTGGCTAACTGAGCACAGCAAAATGATTCCTGGGGAACCCATTTCCTAGGTGTCTCTTCTTAAGCAGAAGTCCAAATTTTTCTTTTTCCAGATGAATGATTTACCTTTTCACACCCTTCAGCCTATCATGCGGGGGATCTTGATGATTTCTGAAATATTCAGACATCTCTACTCTTGTTTCTCTTGAAAGTAGTTGATTTTCTCTTAAATAGTGGTTATCTCTTCAGGACCACATATTTATTGACCCCAACTTTACATGTGGTTCCTTTGAGTGCAAATTTATGTTTTCCGTATTGTTCTGCTCTGATTTGTGCTCTGGTTCTCATTGTAATTCTCACTAAAATCTGCAAGTAGTACCCACATCTCAGTGAGAACTTTGGGCTGCCTTGAAATTTTCTCTGCTATCTCACTCATTCCATTTCCTTTCAATTTAGTTTTTGGCAAAGACTCAAGACATGAATAAAATGTAGGCAAGTTATTTGCCTTAAGAAGAAGACATCCTTGCCCTCTAGTAAAATAGTGTACCAAGAGTGCCCACATTCCCAATTTAAACTTTATGAGCCTGACCTTTCTGTCTTTATTCAAATTTTAATTTCCTGAGCTCTGACCAAAATTACCCATCAAGATTGGCTTCTAGTATTCCAGGGCTTCTCTAGCCCACATCTCCAAACCTTCTACATTCTTGTAAACAAAAAACTTCTGAACCAAATAGTTTATATGTAGTCATAACAACAACTACCCTACTTCTCTAGTATCAGTTTTTATATTAGTCATCTTTTTCATTGATGGGACACAATACTCAATGCCTAGAATTTAAAGGAGTATAGGCACAATGTGGTCACAGATTTAAAGGATTCAACCCACGTTAAGTTAGGTCTAAGGGAGGAGCATCAGAATAGAAAGGCAAGGTGGAGCAAAGCTGCTCATTTTATGGCAGTTTTGAATCACAGCAGAGAAGCAATTAAGGAGAAAGGGAACGGGGTACAGGTATGCTACCTAAACTCATACAGACACACCTAGAAATATGCTTTGCTAACTCTCTGGGAAGTTCTAAATCCTATCAAGTTGACAACTCTGCTTAACTGTCTTATCAAGCTTTATCCTACTTTTATGAACCCACTGGGCATCTAAACTTCTACTCTCTGAGTTCCTGTTACAAAGCCAGAAATCTCACACTTTTACATAGCCATGTAGACAAAACCCATTACTTACATGTTTAAAAGATAAACAATATCCAATTTTCAAGGAAAATAATTTGTAGCATCATTTACCTTACATAGTTATTTCTAAATTTAGCTGGTTTTTGAAGTGACCATTTGTCTTCATTAATTGGCTTTATACAAACTTCTCATATCTTTATTACAGAAGGTAGTTTGACAAATTGGAGGAGGCTTATAAAACCTAAATTGTGTTGTCCTCTGATCTTCCCACAGAAACTCAGTGGTAGTGATGTCATTCATATCAACATCTAAATTTGAAATAGATGGCTCATAGGTCTTTGAGAAAGGACTGGGATGATAAACCCATTTATAATACTTCCTAGTTTTTTTGTTTGTTTGTTTGTTTGTTTTCATTTTTTTTCTGGTAGGCCAGGCAAGCACTGTGCCACTGAGTTAAATTCCCAGCCCCAATACTTCCTAGATTTTAAAAATGAGATTAGATAGATGGATAGATAGATGGATGGACAGGTAGATAGACAGATAAACAGACAGACAGATGGATTGATGAGAAGTACTTATAATTACAAGTTTTCTGGGTAAAACCTCTAAGGAATAGGAGAATAAAGCTTTTTATTTTTAAATTGTTCTTGTTCTTCCTTATTATATTTCTTGCAAGTACTATATCATTTTGTTCCCTGCTATCATTTTCCTGTGCATATCATAAGTAACTCAGATTTATTTAACTTTACAGCAAAGATAATCTAGGCTTTAAGGGCTACCTTGGTAATTAATGATACTCAGCAAAATATAAAATTTAATTTCCCTATGAAACATGAAAAGGGTATTTTAAACAAATTGTCAATATTCTTTCACCAAATAAATTTTCTTCCAAAATATCATTATGTAATTCTATTTTAATAAACATCTGTGTAATTGAGTTAGAATATAAGTAGTATAGCTTCAAGATCTTCAGATACATGTTATACAACATCAATAGAAACTGGTGATAGTTCAATTCAACAGAGCAGAATTTTAGTTGTCTGTAAAATTGTAATCCAAAATTATCAGTTGCTATTTTTAGATTTTTTTCTCTTACATAAAAGTGCAATGATAAATCCTACTGATTTGGTACCTTCGAGATTATGGCAAATAAGAATAAATTTGCAGAAGATTTATTGTCTAACAGATTCTGTCCTAGGGAACAGAGACAGAATTGGCAACATAGCAAAATTTCTGTTTATGAAACATTATTAACTAAATATAAAATATAGAAATTATACATATATATGTGTGTGTAATTATATGTGATGATAAATGGTATAATTATAAATAGCAGATAAATGAGAACCAGTCTAAGTGGATATTAATTTAAGGAATGGAGTCAGAAAATGATTATTGAACAGATAGTATCTAAAACTAGATGAAAATGAAGCAAGAAAACATACGATTGCATGATTTGCAATATGAGGAGAAAAAGCAAAGTCTTGGAAAACAGAGATGTATTTGATGTATTCTTGTTATTCAGAGTAAAACAAATTAAATTAGAAAATTTATTGCAGATAATATTGCATACATTTTATATGATCTCATAACTTTAAAATTTCATTCTAAGCATGATGACAATTCATTGGGGGATTTCAAATCTAGCATATACATGATATAGCTAATGTTTTGAAAAGATAGCACTGCTTATCATATAAAACTAAACTTAATTTGGTAAAAAATATGATCAAAGATACCCTGCAAATTTTATTACATATTTCTGAAAACAATTGATAAAAATGAATAATAATTGTGTTAAAATTTGGTGGTGTTAGAGTACTTTCTGAATTGGGGCAGTGACATTTTTCACAACGAAATGGGGTGGAGAAGGAAATATTTAATGAAATTCCTGTAACTTTGATCTGATAAAATGGATATATTTCAAGATTATTTATTAATTTAGGGATAAAGCGTGACTAGCAGGTTTAATGTGAAAATGCGGTAGATAGACTTGCCATAATAATTTTGATTAGTTGTTTTTTTTTGTTGTTGTTTTTTGGTTTTTCTCCGGTACCGGGAACCGAACTCACGACCTTGCGCTTGCCAGGCAGGCACTTTTGCCGCTGAGCTAAATCCCCAGCCCCAATAATTTTGATAAGACTGTTAGATATATCAACTTTTACTTGGTTAATTTCAGATGAAACAGACATATAATTTTCTTAATTGAAAGAATTATGGAACTACTAAATATGTACTTGTTCTTAGAGACAAACTGTTTTGTGCAAGATGTGTTTTAAATTACCTAAAATATGACCACCATATAATGAACTCTCTTCCTACATGTCCCAGTGGCAATTCCAAGTTTTAGTGCTAAAATTTTCTGGTTGTCTATTAGATAACATACAGATGGTGTAGTTGATTAACAACTGGTAGTCAACTTATAACCCCCAGCTGAACTAAGTAATCATGGTGCTGGGTGTGGGAGGCCCACCTGGAGACTGTTGCAAGCAGCATAAGAGACAGAACTGGAGAAGAACAAAGGCTGGTGGGAGCTGGTAGAAGCTGAAAGGAGCTGTTGGTTCCTTTGGAGTAGCTCGTCATGCTGGCTTCCCTAGTGAACTTGGTTGTTTTCATCTTCCAAGGAGCTCTGGATCTTGTTGCCACTGAGAATAGCTTTGGTTCACTTTGGTGGAGCTCTGGTTCTCACCTTGAGCATCACTTGCTTTCTCTGGAGGAGAAGATGATGCACTGCTAGACTCCTGGAGAAGCTTGCTGCGTTGGCTTTCCTGATGGGAACTCAGCTGTCCTCACCACTGGAAGAGCTCGGGGCCTCACTGTTGTTGAGGATGCCTGTGGTACTTTTCAGGGGCGCTCTGGTTCTTACTTTACACTTCACTTCCTGGTTCCAGTGTAAATCCCTCAGAGGACTGCTAGCACAGATCCTTCATCCTGCTGGCACAGACTTCCTAGATTCTACCACTGACCTTTGGGCCTTCCCAGCGTAGATCCACAAAACAGGCCTGCATGAGATGCTGTCGCAGGCTCTGGGCCTCTAATTGGTTTTGTAGGAGGCATTGGTATGGGCTGTAGGTCTTCAGCTAGACTCATGAGGACATTATTAAGGGATCCAGGCCCTTGACTAGTTTTCTTGATCTTATTGTGTGGACAGATTTCCTGTACTCTTTTATATATCATTCTTTGGGTGACTTATAAATTATCTTATAAAATATGTATCCTGTATTATATATTGTTCCCTTTCCAAAAATATCTCCAAACCAACACAGATGGTCACATTAACTTTCACAACTTTGAGACACAATATCCAACAGTCACATCTTAAGCTAGAAGAGGTTTAATTTGCTTGCGATTTCAAGGGAACATTGCCTGACTTCAAGACAGAAACAATATGGTACAAGAGAGTGGCCAAGCAAGGATGCCTCATTCATGGCAGCAACAGGGGGGCAGAATAGCAGAAGCCTGCCAGAGGGCAAGAGGTGAGAGGAAAAAACTCAGAAGGCCATATGTACATGATCTACCCAAGCACATCTGTAGTAGAAGTGCACTCCACCTTCTTCATGGCAGATCCCAAGGCCAATCTAACTGCCACAGATCTTCAACACTGATTAAAATAATTTAAGTATCACAAAATGGTGGTTTACTTTTATTTACAGTATTGTTTGTTTCAGAAAGGGATTCCCCAGGGTCATTGAAATAATGATTCACCAAAAACTTTAGTAAAGAGCTAATATCAAAAGATATATCTTCCTTTCTTTGATTATGGTATAATGTATCAAATAAATATCTAGGACCTTGTTGGTGTGTGTGTGTGTATGTGTGTGTATGCACTTATAGACAAAATGCAAGAACAATGAGTACAAGGTGAAAAGAAGGACAAAGAGGGATGCAAATGGAAATGAATTTTAAACATTTTATCAAGACCTTAAATTTGAAATTATTATTTCATTTGAAAAGTATGCCTTCTGTTTTGTCAATATATAACAGAAATTTGTGAGAAACATAAAATGTGTAACTAAGTTTCTAAACAGTGTTTTTGTCAGGTGTAATGACCATTTCCTTGAAAATATTTTAATTTCACAATAGGAACTAAGATCTACAAGAATGATGCTGAAAACCTATTTATATGTATTTATCATTACCATCCAAAATTACAGAAGCTCCCAATACTTAATGAATACATTAATTTTTTATTTTAAATACTCTATCATCTTAGTCTAAGTATTTTAGCTGGAAAAAATTTAAATCCAAAGTATGTATTAGATATATAATTTTATGAGAAAGATAACTGCTTTGCAGATTTTAAAAATTATTTGTTAAAAATAAAAACAATATGTTCAAAGATGAAATATAGCTGTAGGGATACAGTAAAATAAATCCCAATATATCTTCTTAGTAAAAAGCTAATGTAAAATTTTAGTTATAAAGAACAGTCAATCTGGAGTAAATTTTTTGAAATTGGTAATGTATTTTAGACAGCTCCAGAAATAAATTGAAAATTTTAAATTAACTATGAATACATAATAATTATTAGATTAATCATAGAAATGTTCTTATCACTAACATTCAATGGCTTCACAAATTTCATAGCTGTTATATAAAATAGGCCAAAAATAATTTGGGATATTTGATGAGAAAATTTTGCCCTGCTGAGCTAAATGACTGTAACCTATAAGAATTCATGACTGTTTAACTTACACATAGAATTCTTGTTTGGGTATTGCATATTTGCACATAAAATTAAAGTAAAACATTTTGATTTATCACAGTTTGACGAATAAAAGCAAGAGAAAAGTTAAAGTGGTGAAATATACTTTTTCCAGGACTAATAACTATGAGAGCAGAGGCCTCCGGATTGAACACAAAATACACAATTTAAAACAAACAGGTGGGAAGGAAATTCTCACTATTGACAAAAATTAAATCTAATTCAGATGAAAGTTAAAATTTAAAAATGCAGGATCCATGAGTCAGTAAACAACATAATTAAACATGCAAAGATAAAGATGGAGTTCCTAAAAAATTATGTTAAAAAGTTTCAAAAGCAATAAAGGTACTAGAATATATTTGATAAGATAAAAGTCAAAAGTAAAAGGGAAGTTTAAATAAATTGGAATGCCAATTGAGAGATCAAAAATTTAAATAATAGTAATCGCATAAAGGAAAAATGGAATAATAGGAAAGAAGAAAATTACCAGTAACAGGGGATATTTTTTTTTTTTTTTTTAACAGGGGATATTTTTAAAGAATATAAAGACTTCAAATTTAAAAAAAGGCTTATTATAGTAATTAGCACAAAACTTAACAAAAATGAAAAGGGAAAGATTCCATTTTTACTGTTTTTATGGAGTATAAGTACTGAAGTATTATTAATGCAAATTACTAATAACCTAGAGAAATCAAATTATTAAAAAGGTTAATATATCCTGAAATAAAATAAATCATTTCTGAAGTCAGAGAACCTTGCAATAATAAATATAACACAACCAGGATAAAGATGCTAGGTTCACTTATGCAGTCTCCTAACCTAAGCTTTAGTTCATGGGTGGATAAAGGAAGAACTTCCGGAAGACATGTACCATAAAAAGCCTACCTGAAAATCACACTTCATAGAGCTTGGACTTTGAAAGTGTTGGATGGAAAGAATTTGTATTAGTCAATGTCAGCTACTGTGACAACTATTTGATGTAATCAATTTATTTTAAAAGGTTGATTTTAGTTCACAGTTTTGTAGGTTTCAGTCCATGGACGGCTGGCCCTGCTCCTTGGAAGAACATTGCAGATCTAAACTACAGCTAAATGAAATAGAAAATATGTAGTTAGCATTGGCTGGCCCTGTTTCAATAATTAAGAGATATCCATCACCTGAGCTTTCTTGAGATTCCAGTTTCATTGGGAGCAGCCTTTCCTCTGCACACTGAAGAGGTGTGGTCAGATACATCTTTGTGACAAGCTAATGGTGTTTCTGTAGCCACATACTTTTTCTAATCAACTCTCAATTTGACTCTGGTTTTGGCTAGGAGATTTAGTTTTGGGAAACCGACTGTCAATTGTCTTAGTTACTTTTTCCTTGCAGAGTCACAAACTGGACCTCTAAGGAGGGAAGGTTTGTTTCTTCTGGTCACAGGATGTATTGGTTTTAGTCCACATCAGCTTGCTCCAAGGCAGGGCAGCATGAAGGGAAAAAAGAGCTAATGGCATGGTGGTTGGCAGCAGAGCGACATCAAAGGAGGAGGGAGAAAGTTATATCCTTGCAGGCCACGCCCCTCATGACCCACCTCCTCCTGCCATACTTCACCTCCCAACAGCACATTTAGCTCTAAACCCACGAGCGGTCTAATCCTCGGATGAGTATCACACCCGCACAATGTAGTCACTCCTCCCCAAAACCCCATCTGTGGGTGCCTGAGGATTTAGGGGCACCTCTAGATGTAAACTCTAACATATATGCTCCTTGATTTCTAATGGAACTACTTCATATGTTAGTCAATTTCTGTCACTGTGACAAACTACCTGAGGATATTAATTTGAAGGAGGAGGTACTCATTGTGCCTCATTGCTTCAGAGCTTTCAATCCAAAGTCAGCTCGTTCCATTGCAGTGGGCGAGAGATGAGGCAGAAGATTTGGGTAGGGGGTATGGTAGAAAAAGGCTGCACAATTTAGGCCAGCCAGGGAGGAGATAGAGAGAGCAAGAGATATACAGAGGGAGAGGGAGAGAGAGAGAAATATACCATATTTTCTTGAAATATAAGACCTAGAAAGAGAAAATAGCCCTAGAATGATTTTTCTGGATGCTCATAATATAAATTCTACCCCCAAAATAGGTCCCAGTTAAACTCGTCAGCTAGATCAATGCCTTTAGTATAGCTTTTGCGATACATGATGTGCATACTGAATCATAAAATAATAATATTAATATATAATTAAATATAAATAAATACCATTGACAATAACTAAGTTACAATATAAACTTAATTAAATATCAAAGCAGCCATCTTTGGAGGAGAAGTAAATATCTACGTGAACAGAGGAATTTGAGACTCACTGCTGAATTTGAGGCCAACTGAAGTACAGACATAACACATGAATAACATGAATACTTGATAATGAATAGATGTAGTTGTGTCTGATATGAATCTTCATAATTTGATATGTTATGTGTTGTAATGGATGAATTATATATGGCAAAAGACTTGACAAAAGTGATATCACATAGGTTAAATGTCATGCCCAAGATAATGTATTTATTTGTTCATATATACTTTGAGTGGTAAAACTACCAAAACAACAGAAAAAAGAAACAAATTCTCCCACTTCTCTCTTTCCTTTTTTTTTATCATACCTTCTTTGTTCCTGTCTGTCTCCTTCCTTTTGTTCCTTCTCTCCATCTTTCTTTGGGGAGCAACTTCATTCAATTGTGTTTTTACTGGAGGTAGAAACGATTATCTAATAAGCATGTTAAAGACCTACATTTTACTTTACAAAATAATATGTTTGGATGAATAATAATAAGATAAGAAAATATGTAGATCTTCACATTTTTGGTAATACTTTTACGAACTAGGCCTATTTGGTTGACCAAAGAAAAATTTTGACTCAATCCATTTCTTTCTTATAAAATATTAACATTATTTCACTTTTATTCCTCTATTCCAAAATTTTATTAAATTTGAGGCAAAAAATATTCCTGGGTTGTGTTTTCTACTTTTTTTTCTTGCAAGCACCTGGTAGCACTATTTAAACCCACTTTATTTAAATCATATGTTGTTGCTTCATTTCTTTGATCCAACAGGAAAATTTTAAAGTTATTCACATATACAAACTACACAAATATAATAAAATATATTACATATATCAATATGTAAATTATATATTAAGGGTATACTGATACTCAAGAATAGGGTACTACTAGATATTGTTTAACAATGCTTTCAATTCAAGCAATTTTATAACAAATAAATTTTATATAAACTATGTTTTATAAACATCATAGTAGTATAAACACCCTTTTTAACTGACGGTAACTTCTCTGCCAGTCATTCCCAGTACCATATATCTGCTTCATGCAATGATAGAAAAAAAAAAAAAACAAGACAGTGAATTTTAAATGATTGCTTGTTTTCAACTTATATTTTCCCATATAATTAAATGGAAGAGAGATTCTAGGAAAATAAATAAAAAGTTAAATCATAGATTGTTTCTGAAAATATAAAACCTAGAGAGGTGTCTCCCATGGAATTTTGCTTGAAAAAAATATAATTTTTTAACTATTTCTCCACTAGCCAAAGAACGTAAGAGATTTCCTGAAGCATTCTGATTTTTACTAGTGAAAAGGAAATAAGTAGTAACTGTAATATGCCAGAAAGTGTGTCAGGTTTTTAAAATTTAAATACATAAGACATTTTCTCTTCAGGAAGTCACAGCCTAAAGAGGAAGACAGTAATAAAAGACAAGAATACATAGCCTATGTGAAAATTTCAACATACTCAATGAACTCTTCTTAACGGGAGAGGTCTTACTAAAGCAATTAGGAACTTTGAACATAGAGGGACAGAAAGAAAAATACTGCAAAAACTTGCTTCATTGCCCAAGATGTGTACTGAACTGAGGTATAGATTAATGTGAATGTGGAGGAGGGAAATGACCTAGAGCATTGTCAAGGGATCATTACTTCACATTACCATTATGTGAGTGTTTTCACTTATCCATAGAGAGTGCAAGAAACTGGAAAGTGTCTAAAATTAGAATTCTCTTCTAAATATCTTTGGCCCCTATTCTGTGTAATTCAAGTAGAGATGAAACACAAGTGGTAATAAAATTTTATAAAATTTGTATAGAACTAATGCCGTTTAAGGGTTTAGTGATATTAGACACAACTATTTCATAGATTCTGCCAGGCAGAAGAGAAAGAATAATCACCAAATTTAACATTTTCATCTCATACGATCAAGTGATGAGGCCTCTTGATTCTTAATTAAATTTATCCATTATAGGACTCTAAGTGAATGTCAGAGGTAGAGGAGAAATAATCTTATTGAACCTGGAGGAAAAAAGAAGGAGCAAATATTTTTCAGAAGTATTCCATGGCCTGTAATTTTACTGCCTGCACCATTATGCTTCAGAGAATCTGACACAGAAGCTTTCAAAGTGGTGAGTTCTCAACACCAAAATAGAATGTCTGCGGTTTTATTCATATTTAGGAGCAGCAGTTTGAAGGAAGTGAGTCTGCAGCTGTACTTTTCCATGTTACTTAGCAACTGGTATGAGTCAAGAAAAAAATCACTGAAACTCACAGGCACTGGTGGAAGCATGACAAACAACATTTGCAAAAAAAAAGGTTATGAGGTCAATCTACCTATCAACTACCAACACACTGTTAAAATATAAAAGAAGGGTCATTACCAAGTTAGTGAGGCAAATTTAATTTTAAAGACTGGTAGTAACTTCCAGACACAGGGAGTCACTCACACAGCACAGAGCACAAAAGGACTTTTAAGGTAGATTCTCCCAGTGAGATTTACAGGATCAAATTATTGACAAATATTTCTGCTCTAAGCCACTGATTCAGTTTATAAACCACAAGTGTGTACCTTTGCTTTGATATATTTTGAGGAAAATTGTGAGTGATGTGTTTATTATTTTGAGATATTTGAAATTATCTAAAATAATTATATTCAAATATAAATAGAAATACATGTAAGACTTTTAGGTTACAAAGAAGCAAAAAGTAAAACAGTGACACGCTATAAAAGAAACCAATTAAAATGTTAAAATGATATCGGTTACCTGATACTTAGAAAGCTTTTGGCTTTTAAAGGTTAAAAAAAAATGGACAATTACAAAAGAAGTTATTTTTAAATAGAATCTTACTTATAAGTTGAGAAAAAGATTATTTCAATAAAAATACAGAAAAAAAATTTCTCTAAAACTCTATGTAGGATTTTGACAGTTTATTGGTATCCAATATATTTTAAAGCTCATTGGTATTTTCACATAGAATTTACCTGAAAGGGAAAAAAATTAAAATATTGTGAGATATTATTTCAATGAGGGTTCTGTACATCTATTTAAAAGCTGTATAACTATTTAGTAACTTTACTGAGCTCTTCATGCCTCCTAATGCAAATTATGGACAGTGTAAAGCGGGTCTGTGTTCTATCCATCCCTCCCTCACAGCTGTATTCACCCTCACCTCCAGTCATTTCTCATGTGAAGAAAAAAAATAAAATAAAATAAACACTTTCTAGTGATTTCACTACTGTTCTGCAAATGCCCCACCCCACCTCCCCTGAGTATTTTTTAAAAGGTTAAATAAAACATCATACCATGGTAATGTTTTGATACCCATGTTAATAGCAACACAATTTAGCATGGCTAAATCTTGGAAACACCCCATGTGCCCATCAGCAGATGAATGTAACATCAAAATGTGGTATTCATTTGCAATGAAGTAATACTCTCCCATAAAGGACAACACTGAGTCATTTCTAGGTAGGTAGATGCACCCTGAGAGCATAATTTTCAGTGAAATAAATCAAATTCTCAAGTTTAAATATCAGATTGTTTCTCTTGTGTGAGAAACTCAAAAGAAAGATAGATGAAGAATGCATCCAAAAGGGATGGGAAATGGCAGCTGGGAGAGAAGGAAGGGAAAAGGATTTTAAAGAACGAAGAAAAGGGGCCCCAGGATGCAGGCAGCAAGCACCAAGGAGGCCCCACACAGCTGAGGCTCGCCGGCCTTTTTCATGCCCGGGCCCCAGCCATGCGCGCAGGTGCCTGGGAAGGCAGACAGCTGATGGCCTGTAAGCGGCACAGAGATGGGCACCAGCCCTCGGGCTGGCCGCTGCCGTGTGGTCGAGAATTGCCATGCCACAGAGAAGCACCAACACAATCGGCCAGCCCCATGCCAGTGGCGGAGGCCCACCTGGAGGCATGCGTGAACCATCACAACATGGAGAAACCCCTGGGAAAACGTGCCACATGGCGGGTCGCTCTTGGCCCTGCCCTTGAGAGCCAGAAAGATCCGGAGTCAGCGGAGGAGAAGCTGCTGAACAAGGACTCAGAGAACACGAGAGTATGAAGGATGCCCAACGGCTCAGAGGTCGAGCTGACTGGGGACAGGAGAGCTGTTCCGGAGCTGGAAACCAGGAGAACCTTGTGCAATACTCAGGGAGACCCCCTGGAAGCCATTCTTCCCCCAAATGTGCAGGCTGTGATGGACGAGC
The DNA here is from genome assembly GCF_000276665.1 of Chinchilla lanigera. NCBI lineage: Eukaryota > Metazoa > Chordata > Mammalia > Rodentia > Chinchillidae > Chinchilla > Chinchilla lanigera. The sequence continues at coordinate 20,910,810 of NW_004955404.1, read as the reverse complement.
GAATGGAGCTCCAGAGAGGTCTTCACTGAGACTTAATGTATTTCTAATATTCAGATTCTGAAAAACCACCTTCATGGAGAAGGTACATGTCCAAGTTACCTGCCTGGTACACTTCACACCTGATGGTGCAGAGACTGACCAGCAGGCCAAGGACTTCATCCACATGTTCCTGCCACCTGTGTTGACTGGTGGGGAGAGAACAGTAAGTGGTTGTGGGGTCCCAATGTGCTGGGAGGATGGGGAGAACATTCCTCTGCTTTCTTAGACAAGAGGCATTGATAAAGCATACTTCCCTAGATTCCAGTTCAGTAGAGGGACAAACTATTCTTAAAGATAAGTTTATTACTCAGTCAGCCCCAGATAGCAGAAAACAGATACAAAAAAATGGCTTTTGCCCCAGATAGCTCACTTGAGATGTTAGTAAGAATTGCCTCCTCAGTATTTTATAGCCATGACAAGGAGGAGGTCAAGGAGAAAAAACAAAGAGACCAAGAAAAAACAGCTGCTTTTGATGCAGCACTAAGAGAAACAGACCTTAAGTCTTATTCTCAAGGCTCCAAGAAGAACTTGATGATCACATTCATCTACTACCACTGTCAAAAGCCAGGCCACCTCAAGAGGGACTGCCCTAAGAAGACCCCTGGGCCATGCCCGGACTGTAAAGGTGACCACTAGAGGTTGGTCTGCCCTCGGAAGCGAAGGCCCCAGAGCTCAGA
>NW_004955404.1:20834629-20909584 GCF_000276665.1 Chinchilla lanigera | reverse complement strand
TTGATACTTTCCTACGGTTTTTGCCTGTCGTTCACTATTATTTGTTTATTTGTTATCCTGAGAAAGTATCTTGAAGATACCAATAGGCAAAATAACGACTATTGATAATGTCCTACCACTTTGTCTGTAATTCAGTAAATCCCACTATTACTGTTATTTGTGTTTTACTCTTTAAAATAAAATTTAAAACAAAAAGGAAGAAAAGGAGGCAATGTTTTGTAAATGGGGAAGGGAAGAAGAGTTGAAGCGGGGAGGGGAACAGGAAATGAGGAATCAAGACATCATGTATAGGGGCTGGGGATTTAGCTCAGTGGCACAGCACCTGCCTGGCAAGCGCAAGGTCATGAGTTCAATTCCTGGTACCAGAAAAAACAAAACAAAACAAGACATCAAGTATAGGTATAAATTCCCTATGATGCATATGATCAGTATGTGGTAAATATGTACCAATTAAAAGAACAAAAACAAATAAAAATAAAAAGGGCTGAGAATATACCTCAGTGTGAAACAAGCAAACAACATCCAAGAAACAAATACATTTTTAAAAATCTAGAGAAAGTCAGAACGGCATGGTGCATAAAAGTTAAACATGGTATTAGATCAATTGGTTCTTTTCAATAAAATGGCCTATCTCTGCGGCTCCATCTCCTAAGTTACCTAGTGCATGTATTCAGCCCTTCCTATGTATTCCTGTGTTATATTCCCCAGGATCTTGCTGTAGTTTTAAAACTTTATTTTATTACAATATAATTTTTTAAACTCCTATCATTTGTAGTTTTTTCCCCAGTGCTAAAACAGGCTCACATCGTCTCACAGCTTTTTTAAGAGACTTTGTACAGAAAGAAACTTGCTTAATCTTTGAGGTATATTCTTCTGCATATTCCTGAGGACCACAACTCAATTTTATATATTTAAATATCTTTTTCCCCTAAAAGATCCTAGGTAGCCTCTTTTAAACAATTGCTTGGTCATATATTACTTTATAATTTGTTTCTTTGTAACCTACCAATATCATGCTAAATTAAACATTACTTAGATGTTATCTTGGTTACTTTTCTCTCTTTGCTGATACAAAATTCCTGACACCCAAAATTAGGGAAGGAAAGGTTTCTCTAGTTCACAGTTTATGGAGGGTTCAGTCCACAATCAGCTGACTCCAAGGCAGAGTGGCACATGGCAGAGGGCAATAGTTCACGTGGCAGGAAATCAGCAAAAGCAGCAAAGGCAAATAAGGGAAGAAGCTGCAACAAGCTTCTTACACTGTATGCAAACTATCTGCCCTTGGACAGGTGTAGCACTGACATGTGTAGTCCCAGCATTGGACTGTGAATCAATGTAAACTCTAGAAGCCTGCACCATGACTACATGAGGCTTTGGGGGGACATCCAGATACAAACTATCACAGTTTATTTGTAATCTCCTGCCACTTTGCAAGATTCCTGGGAACAGATTTTGAATGAGCTTCTCACTTGTGTATACTCCACAGTGAGTCATATTTTGCAGAAGAAACATATTAGTAATCTACATAAATACATAGGTGTTCAACAATACAAACTCATAAAAGTGAAATAAAATAAACAAAGCAGAGCACAATGGAAATGAAAGGAGTAGGCAAAAAAAACCAGTGAAAGATGTTTAAAATACTGTTTTAAAAAAGGGCTGTGTGAACAGAAGTGCTGGAGTCACTTGCAAAGGACACTTTTGGAGCTGGCACAACCTCACCTGTATTCCACCATCAGAGATGCTGTACCTTCATGTTCGGATGATAGTGCCACAATATATTGGGAGCTCCGTCATCACAGATCCACTTAGTGACATAGAAGAACAAGTACATGAGTACTGACTCTGTTAAGAGGCCAAGACTCAGGTCTCTAATCTCACAGAAAGCCTATGGATAGGATTCAGGAAGTCAAGGCATATATTTCCATTTAAAACACATACTAAATGTATATATGTAATAGTTAACTTTTTAGAAGCTAATCTATATTGCAAACCTATACTAATAAATTAAAATAAATATATGAAAACAAAATAGCTTGGTTTATATTTAGGCAGAAGTATTTCACATCAAGTTGGGATGAGAGATATTAAATTAAAATCTAAATTGCATTAACTAATCCTCATACATTTCTAGGTATTTTGTCTAGTATATTTTATTCAATTCTCAGAGATGACATTTATGCTTTATTCATTTATGTCTAATGATATCAGGTAACAAGGTTCCAAAATTTATTCATCTCTATTACTCTAAAGGAAAATCATAAAGGACAGGAAATGTCACATATCCAGTATTTTAATTACTTCATTCATTTATTTAGATTTGCACAAGTGATAGGGGTTGGTGAAGAAAAGTATAACCTTCAATACAAAAAACCTGAATTCTAAGTCTAATTACAGATGACTTTCGACAAATCATTTTCCACTCCTATGGTACAACTGCCTAGCAGTAGAATTAGTAAGGGGATAGCATCTACCTGTTATTAACATGAAATTTAATACATAAGAAAGAGAAAATGTGGTTTATACATAGTAAGCATAAGAGTTCTCATTTTGGATGGCTCTGATATGAAATGGTTTTATTTACCAGTTTAGTTAAGCATCATTAACTCCTCCAAAACACATTTCAAATTTCAGCTATCATGCTATATTAACCATGGTATGTAGATAAAGTACAAACTAAGCACCTACATCTTCAGTACAACAATCTCTACAGAAATAATGGATGTATTTGAAAACTAATGTCTCTCAAATTTCATGTGTGATTCACTAGTACACAAAAAATTACTCAGTTCCCACACAGGCACAAACCATTTCCTTCGTCTCCTTGTCTCACACAGATAAACCCATGTGACATTTTATAAAAATGGATAACTAAAAGAGGGAATCGGACAACAAAGTTGGTGATGCAGCAAGGAAATAAAAAGAAATAATGCCAGAATTTATGAGGAAAAGAAAATAGTTAATATATATGAGTTGTGAAAAAGGAAGAGCTTCTTGTGGGAAAGTACAAAGAATGAAATGTTGGTCCAGTCTTACAAAAGAGAATGATAATTTCCTCAGGCATAAAAAAGCTATTCATTTTTTGTCAAATATTACACAATATGAAGTAGAAGCCAAATAGTGTCCAAAATGAGAAAATGTTTTACAAAGAAATAAGATGTTATTCTTCTCAATATTTCTAATTTTAAAAATTATGATATATTTATCCAATCCTCAGTGGATGGATATTTGTGTTGCTTCCACGATTTAGCAATTATAAATTGAGCTGCTATAAACATGGGTGCACATATATCATGTGAGAGGATGTTTTCAGATCTTCTGGGAAAATACCCAGAAGAGGAATAGCTGGGTTGAATGGCACCTCTAGACCTACTTTTCTGAGGGATCTCCAAACTAATTTCCATAGTGGCTTAAAAAAAATTGTGGTACTTCTATATAATGGAATATTACTCAGCTGTAAAGAAAGATAAATTCAAGGCTTTTATAGGGAAATGGTCACAACTTGAGACCATACTCATAAGTGAAATAAATCAGACCTGCATGTGTAAGCATCATTTTCTCACTAGTGTAAGACCTGAAAGAGTAAATACAAATTATGAGGTATGATAAACAATGAGAAACGAAAGAAAAATGCTCAAAAGTAAAGGGCACCTGGGCTGTGAGAAAACAGAAGAGAAAGAAGGGGAAATTATGTAAGTATGTATATACAGGATAGCTAACATAGTTGTACTACTGTCTTCTATTGCTCTACAGAAATAAACAGTTAATGATTATTTCTTTGATCAATCTAGTATGTCTCCATTTGTTTTCCTGAGAAGCCATTTTGAAAATATCAATAGGTAATACAACAACCATAGTTAATATCCTACAAGTTTGCCTGTAACTCTGTTTTGTTTGTATTGTCCTTAGGCTATTTTATAAATGGGTGTCTGTTTGTTAATATGTTTTCCTTCTTTTATTTTTAAAATAAAAAAATAAAATTATGATAATTGAATGTTAACTTTCATGTTTATTTTCCTGCATGATCATAACCTACAGTAGGTGAGGTTTTAATGTTCTGGCAAAAATAATTAAAGGTCAAGAAATAATTGCAGTTCCCATCACTCATGATCACTTTGCATGGTTTCAGGCAACATGGTCACTTTCATAGTGTGGTATAACCATGCAAAGTTCCTGTATTAAATAAAAGTTAGGTATAACTCACCTCACTGGTACAGAATTACATTGTTATTGGCCTTGTTCATATTCTTTTTTCTCTGTTGATTGACTTCATCTTGTTTTATGGACTTCAACAGGTTCTTTGCTAATTAAGATATCTAATACATTTCATTTAAAATTGTTAAAATGTAAATCCCTTTCAGAATATTTTTGGAGTTTGACTGTGGTATCTTCTACATATAATTTTTTAATAATGAAGCTTCTTAGTCTTCTCTTTGGCTTTCGTACTGGATTCAGTAACTAAGTGGCATTTGAGAAAGTGATTAACCTTTCAGTCTTTGTTACTTTTTATATATAAGATAGAGGTAGCATTTCTATTTATCTCGCACAATTCTGTGTAAAGGAAAACTGCATATGTGTAGTATGCCATGTAATAGTGGAGTGAAATGTTATCACAGTTATCTTTGTTATTACCAAGTATAAGTAAAGTTACAAGTGGAATTAGAGCAACAAAAGAGCAAACTTACTATTCCAAGAAATCTCGATGTCTCTCGGGACACAGAAAAGTACAGGTGCTTTCATGCTGATAAAGATAAAATAAAAATCTGAAGACCAAAACAGCATTCCTTAGCCTAAGGCAACCAGCACTGGCAGTGTCAAAGAAGTGTTTCAAGCAAAAATGATATTCATACTGAAACAAAGGTGTAAAATGACATATAAAATAAGACTAAGTTATACAAAGAGAAAATGTACTAAAATGAGTATCAAAGTTATATAAGATCAAGTTACATAAGATCAAGAAATGAAATGTTTAAATGGCTGAAATTACAAGTTCAATAATGCATCTGGAGAGAAAACACAGGGACATATAGAGATGCAAATAGATATGAGAACACTTGAAACATATTGAACAGTGAGCAGTCATAAACATATTTGCAGTATGGAACAATCAGTTTGCATTAAAAAATAAGACTACCAGCAAAACTAGAATGTAAGAGATGGCTGAAGGAATGATGCATATGAGAGACAATGGGAAACCAAATAGTAGCCATGGTGATGGTTAGATGGAGCAGAGAAGAGTTTAGAAATTACTAGGGAAGGGGCTGGGGATTTAGCTCAGTGGCACAGCGCCTGCCTGGCAAGTGCAAGGTCATGAGTTTGATCCCTGGTACTGGGGGAAAAAAAAAAAAAAAGAAAAAAAAAAAAGAAATTACTAGGGAGACAGAACTTGGGTACCAAGTTATGCCTTGGTGAAAATAAAGGCTGAATTTAATGGTAAATTATTACAAGGGAAAGCGATCTGTTTATGGAACTTAATACCACCAAATTTTGTTTTAACATGTGGATCTTGCTTTTTAATTTTAAAATAAATTTTACAATATCTCTTTTGTTTTGAGTACAGATTTGTAGTTTTCAGAGATTTAAAGATATTCTCCTATGAAAATAATTTTTGTATTTTCAGGAAAATATAAAATGTGATGAATTACATAGCACAGCGTTATATCTGAAAAGGCTTCAGATTCAGTGGCAAAGAAATTCTCATCTCTTAACAGCAGAGTGTGACACTCTGGGTACACCTGATTCCTTTGCATCTCAACGTCCTTCCACAAGGACCCTCAAGAGGAACTGCTGTCTGATTTAAGAGTGGAGCATAATGCATTTTCTCCTTAGCAGTCGTTTTGTTTGTATCTCATGGACATTGTAAATCTTATAACTTACAAACTTTTTAATTTGTCATTCAGATCTATTTTTATATCTTATCCACCACAGGATTCTGGGTTATTATGACATAGTTTTCTCTTTCTGGATTCTATTTTGTTCCCACTTTTTTTTTTTTCTGAAATGACACTCTTATCTATCCATTTTATACACCTTGTAAGGTACATTAGGAATTCCTAATCACATTAGGAATAATATGTGACAAGCATAATAGATAAAAAAAAATCAATCTCAGCTTAATTCTGTCTACACTGGAAAAGTGTTTTCTATCCATTAAAGGTTGAAGATTCTTCTGTAACCTTTCCCTATATTCTAAAAAATCACTCTATGTGGAATCACTTTCTAAGGATGTGATGCTTTGATTATATATAAACTCTGCAGAAAACTATCCCAAGCATAGCTACTCTCCCTGTAAGTCCAAAAGTCAAATTTGCCTCTACTCTAAATTATTTCTTAAGCATTATGAATTTTGACAAATATGTGATGAAAAAAACATTAGACATGCTCACCTAGAGAGCAGACATCCTTTTTCACTCTATCAGGAGACACTACATGGGCTATCCCTGTCTCAGTAAGTGTGAAGGGTGCTGTATAAACAGTGGAATGGAGAAAATTATCACGGATACCCAATGTTTGACATTCCCTGATTATACACTGCAAAGTGCTCCTTACAAAACTCTACTGGGAATTTCAAATCCATTATGTTATGGAAGAATGACCTAATTCAAAGGCATTTCTGATTTGATAACTAATCTACCTTTAAGAAATCACATTTCTTATTTCTATTTTCTGGCTGCATACGAAGTAAAAGAGAACATATTTGACAGCTTTAGGAAAGATAATTGATGGTAATAGAGAAAATCATATAGCTTTGAACCAGAGCGTAAAAATGACAAATCTATTACATGGGATCTGTCTCTCTCCAGCTTTAGGTATTTGGTCCTAAAATGGGTCTATTTTATATAAAGATAGCATTGTAGCATAGCAGGTTTACATTTTGATATATCAGTTATTAGGGAATAAACTCTGAAACTACAAAATGAGATGCATGCTGTGCCTGATAGCAGAGAAGGAAAGACTGTCTGAAAGAGAACAGTGATATTTTCTTGCAATAAAATGTATTCTCTTTTCACTATAGAGCTTGGTAAATTAATTGTTTTAATTAAGTCTTTAGATCAATGGAACAATTTTGTTTTTCATTTTTCGTGTACTATCTTCTTGATTTCAAAATGTAATTCATTTTTATATATACAAAATGAAACATATATTAATTAATGTGTCATTTAAGCAAGTCATAATATACAAACAAAACCAAAAAGTCACTGAAGATGGATCTGGCATTTTATAGAAATACAGTATTATATAAAACTAAATGGCCTATCTTAGTCAGAAGTATACAGTGGAACATGTATTTTTAAGGATTTTGATTATTTTTATTATCCCTAATCTCTAGGCAAAGAGCTACATTTTCTAGCTCAATCTGTCTATATTTGGTACATATACCCTGATAAATTTTCTAAAGTAATATTGTAAAGATTAAATTGGGGTGGACTATTTAAAAGCTCTTGAGATGTATGCAGGGATCCTCGTATATAAGTGCTTGAATTCAGAACAATTCTCCTTTAATCTCAATTTATAGACTTGCCTATAATCATAAAATAAATGCTGTGATCTCAAGGTGGTTGCATGTAGCTGAATAAAACTGGCAAAGGATATCCTCATTAATGTGCTGGAAAGGGGACAGAGATTTCAGCATCCAAAAAAGTTTGACCTCTGGCTCCCGGGCTGAAGTTAAGACACATGTACACCTATTCCCAGGTTAACACTGATTAAGAAAATAATGGAAAGTACAAATGGTACCTGAGCTTGTGGGCAGAGTATTTCCCACTTTGACACTGAGAATATAGGGATTTTAAAGAGTAGTGATCTTTTCTGCAAGGGGCTTCAGCAGAGCGCTGACGGCATGCTGTGTAACACAAAGCCTCAGAGTCAGACCCCGCTGTGTTTATACTTTCAGGGCTCTCACAATGAGATGCTCTTACAAAGAAACCGGAGTTTCTAGAAGTCCAGAAGAAAGAAAACATCCACCTAGAGAGGCCCAATAGGCAAACAGTGCATAATCAGGCAGAATAATCAGTACATACACTTAGTGAAGTTGAACTGTTTAGTAAGTAAACAACCAAATAAAAACAAAAACAGAGAACATAAGGTGATTAGTGAATTACATTAAAACTCAAAGCAAAATGCAAAACAACAAAAACACATCAGCAAGTAGTTAAGTTAGCACAAAAATAAAATTATTTTGGAGCTTAAATGTATAACTTCATCTAAAATTTCATATTCAATGAAATTTTATTTCTCAAAGGAGAAAATGTCTCTGTGAAGATTCAAATGTAAGGACCAGGTGTGTATCTCAGTGTGATAGCCCTCATGTAGCATATGTAATGTCCTGGGTTCAATACACACACACACACCCACACACACACACACACACAGGGTTGTGGGGAAGAGACAGAAAAAGAGACAGTCTAGAGACCTAGCACAAGTTTCCTGTAAAAGGACAGATAATAAATTATTTGGCCTTGAGGGTAATACTTCCTTTTCTTATTAATCTCTGCCATTGTATCACAAAAATAGCCATGCAAGCAAATGTACATGTTTCAATAAAACTTTATTTATAAAAAGTTAGCAAGTTGTAGTTCACTCACAGATATCACAAATACATACATACACACACAAATACATTCACATAAAGAGAGAGTGGAAATGACAACTGTAAGATATATCTGAAATTCTACTGTAGTAGAATAATCTAGGAAAAGAAAAATGCAAGTAATATGTGTCCTAGAGAAAAAAAAAAAACAATGAACAGGTATATAAGAGAAAATAAATATGTACATGAAAAGGAATTCTTCAGGTGAACAAATTGTTCACCATAACTTATAACTCAATTCAGCAGATTGTAAGGATTAAGAATTTCCAGGCCAGATTAAAAAAAAAAAAGTGACACAACCGAAGCATGCTTGTTTTAAATCCCTGATGACCAATGAAAAAGAATTGTATTATTTTCATGTAACACAAACAAATTATTCACAAAGAAAAGTCTGTTATCAGTTTTCTCCCAGTAACTATTACACTACAAATGAACACACAGTAAACTCCATAAGACTAGGACTGTCATCCTATAATCTTTATCTAGTCAACCTATCATTGCAATGGTGAGCAGAAATGACACCCTGGATTTGGAGGCAGATTTGTTTACATGGACAGGCACTGATCGAGATCATTACCAGAATATCACACCCCAATCTCTGGTGGTCTAGGTCCTTTATATGATGCACAAGCAGTAGTTACAAAGGAGGTACAAAGGTGAAGCAGAACAACCTGGCAGTTCTTTTGATTAGCTAGCAGGATGAGATCATCAGTTACAAGGGTAGATTTATGATCATCAGTTTATGAAGCTTGGTAAAATGGTACAATCAGGAATTCTGAATGTTTGGTTATGCTCATGGTTGCAGATGTCAAGAAAGTAATTACAAAGCCTGAATCAGTTACAGAGCTAGGCAGTTTCAAAAGAACAAAGTTTTAAAAGGAACAATTTCTCCTATATAGATTTTTCCTTTCATCATGACCTATTGACAAAACCATACAAAGAAATATGATACCATGTCTTCCACTTAACAAAAATACTTGAAAAACCTAGTCAAACTGTGAATGCCAAGAGCATCATGACAGGGAAGGAAGGTAGAGGGACGGAGACAGCAGCAAGTGCTCAGGGGCAAGGATCTTCCACAGCTCTTTTATGCTACCAGAGGCATTGTCAGCATTTTCTTTTTTAGATCCTTTTGTTATGGCGATTTATATAGCAACAAGCCTTGGAAGACTGAGAAAAGAGTTTCCCTATTGATTAGGGATCAGGTTTATTAACTCTCCAGAAACAACATGATTGATAAAAACTATAGGAATTGCAACAAAAGTGATGGTGCTCTTGGGTTAACAATAAATCAAATTTTCGTGATGAAACATTTGGGCTTGCTAAGTTTGAAATACTTCAGCTATTTGCCTAGCATCCATCTGAGCCACTCCCTGTAGAGCAATAGGACTTGTGGGCCAAGAAAGCCTGATGCCAGCATGAAGCTCGTGCTGCCTGCCGTGCTGTGAGCTATGAAATGTTTGATCCTTGTCCCAGGAGTTCTCTGTCTTCTGTTAGAGTCCACAGGACTTTGGTACACTAATTGGTAGCTTTCAAGAAGAGTAATATCTCATGTCTTGACAATAAATACAAGTACACCCAGCCGTTTTTTGTAAAGATAAAATGAAAATTCACCTTTTAATGTAAGAACATTTATAGGGAAGAAAACTAACTAAAAATGAAAGCTAATAAATACTTATATTCCTTAATATGTTAATAATGAACTTTTCATTATTGATTTAAAATTACTTTAGAAAATAATTCATTGCTAAAGGAATAGCATGCATATCAGCAAAAATAAAGAGCAGTTTTCAGTAACTTTTAGAGTTTTGGTTTTTCCTGCATTGTTGCCTAATACCTATCCTATGATACATAGAATGTGCTGTAAAATTTATTTTGGGGAACACTGATAGAATTTTAATACAAGGAGAAGACTTAGGGAGAGAAGTGGTGACATGTACAGAAAAAATAATCAGCACTCATATATAAAAAGGAAATATTATATAAAACATAATTTGTGGGGGTAATTTTCTCATTTTGTTTGTATCCAGTGGGCTGTGTTGACCCTGGGTTAGCTAAACATATTATTCACACTAAGCAGCTACATGAAAAGTGACACTCTTGAATTCTAAAAAGAATGGAGGATGGATATTAGAGCAAGAAAGGTCTCAGCAATCATATGAGTCAGTCACCTCGTTATACATACAGGGGAATTTAAATGCAGCAGACTGTCCCAAATGTAAGAAGATCCTTGATGTAGTAAGAGGCAATACATAATAATTTGAACTAGAATTTTCAAAAACATTTAAAATATACTAGTTTCAGTGTCATTACGCCAGTTTACTGTGTATATGACAAGTCCATTGACAGAATTGTTTTTGTCCTGGATCAGTGTGTAAGAGTTCACGGTAAAAAGTGAAACAAGAGAAAGAGCTTTTGAGGATGGGCACTTAGAATTCCTCTAAATCTTACCTAATTCTAAGATAATGCTACTGCTGTCCTTGTCCATGGCTCCTGAGGGTTTTCTTTTAGTTCTATTGACTTATTTCTTTTTCTATTCGAACCTATGTACTTCTGTTTTTCTCTTATATTAATTTGCTGAACAAATTTAAAATAACAAGCATCATTTAACAGGATGAACTTTTCATTATTGATTTAAAATTACTTTAGAAAATAATTCATTGCTAAAGGAATAGCATGCATATCAGCAAAAATAAAGAGCAGTTTTCAGTAGCTTTTAGAGTTTTGTTTTTTCCTGCATTGTTGCCTAATACAGTGCAGTAATTTATGATCATGAATTCAATCCTAGTACAGAAAAGACAGTAATTTAGGAGATTATTTTCTGCAGATGAGAAAGGTACACATACGTATCTATTTGTGCAGGTCTGCATTCGCCAGAGTGATGTGTACATCACTTCATTATTTTGTTCTTGTCAGGAAGGAAGACTGTGATTTTGAGTGACCAGTGACAATTCATTCAGTAGAAATCAGTCCATGCTGCTAGTGATATTCTAATCACTAGAAAGGAAAAAAAAAATGGAATCGAGAAATCAGTTTTGTAAGAATTTTGGTGGCTGGGGAAGCCACATAGGTTGACTTTACAAGAGTGCTGGAGAAGAAGTTTGTTTAGATTAAAGTAATAGCTAGAACAAGAGAAGTCAAGAGGGAAATACAAACATCAGTGTTCTTTATGTTTTACAGAGATGTTTTTGGTTTAAGATGCTTGATTTTCTTTTCATAGTTTTCAAATCATACTTGATCCCCACTATTTAGAATGACAAATGTTAAGCTTTTCTCATGGTGTGTGTTTGTATTCTAAGAATTTTACTCCCTCGAAAACCCAGAACTAAACTTCCTCAGGTGTTCTTTTTATTTTTCTTAGGGCAAGTTCTTTATATTACTTGTTATGTTAATGTTTCATTTGATTAGCATTTTAACTAAAAGTTGATAACTGAAATAAAATAAGTCCATATTCTTTGGTAAGTAGAATGACTACACAAATAAAGCATCATGGCTTTTAACTCATCTGCTTCTGTTTGTGCCTCAGTATGCAAGTAATTAAATATCTCACATAATTTCCTTAACATAAAGTAAGTACTGCTGTTGGAAACAAAATGCAGGTAAAATTTTTGTAAATCCCCTTAAACAAAATAATTATTCAATAAATATTATCTATTATTATGACTTTCTATGTCTTCTTCCTAGGACACTCATGGCAAGCAGAAATGCATGATCATGCTCCTAACTACCCTTTAGTTTTGATACTTCAATTCTATTATACTTCTTAGGGATCTGCATTCAAGTTGGCCAGACAATTATATTAATATCTCTGGAAAAAAGCTAGAGATCTTAAAATCATGATACAAGTGAAAATATGGGAGAGAAAGAAGGGTTAAGAGTACAAATAAGAATTACTGAGCACTTCCTAAGTTACAAGGATAAAAAACCCTTCTCAAAAATCCCATTTGTGTTTCAGTTATGCAAAACTAAGCTGCCATTGCTCTTGACTAAAGCAGAAGACAATGAAGATTTAGGCTTTTGTTCTCCTATTGCAACAACCAAACTAAAACTTTTTCCTAGGGTAATTAATCTCAGTAAGGTTGAAACTTTGTTTATTGGTACCTGTGTGGTTATTATCGGGTTCCTTGGTCAGTGCAAAGATGGGCTACCACATAAAACTGACATATGCTTTAGATATTATAACAAACTGAATTGTGTCTCCTCCCAAACTGGTGTTGAAACTCTAATTAGTAGTGCTGAGTTATGATAGAAAAAATATAGAGAAATAGAAAGGAAACTCAGTTTTGTGTCTCTCTTCTTACCTTTAAAACTCTGCATCAGATTCCTGTACACAGACATGTTAATCACTTATGGAGTGTGTATATTAAATGGTTTATTAACCCTCAGTTTCCTTCAGCAAGAATGATGACACTAAAATACAGGTAACCAGGTAAACTTTCAGGGTTTTTAGGGGTACCCAATTGCCAGTTTTTACAACATATAATTCCAACTCTGACTAGAACAATGCCTAGAAGTGTCCAAACCTGCAGCCACCTTAGATTCCAAGAATATCAGAGCCTTAAATAATACCTCATAATGAAATCATCTTCTCCCAAGCAGATACAGTTACCCCACGGTGGGAACGAAGGCAGCCAACCCCATCAAGAACAGTTCTCTCTTAAGAAAATAAATTACCCACCAAGGCATAAGGATTCCTCCTTGCCTGCAAAACCAGAACTGAGATATCAATCCATTGGAACCAGGATGACCTTAGTTAATTCAGAAAAACTTGCTTTGTGCTTTTGTGAGGAGACCAGTTTGATCCTTGCATAGGGTCCCCTTCAGTTTTCCAAGCTAGATTCTATTTTTCCTTATTTTTCCTCCCTTTTAACTCTGCCTAATAAACCTGCATATATGTCACACTGACTTACCTTGAAATGTGTTTTCTGTGATGAAGCCAGTAAATCTACCACGTATTCATGTGGGGAACAAAAAAAGGTCTGTATCTCTTCCTTGGGAGACAGCCATGAACATTATTTGGTGAGAGGACCTCGCAATATGACTATATTTGGAAATAAGATCTCTAGGTAATTAAAGTTAAATGATCTCATAAGGATGAGGCCCTAAATAAGCATGATTAATATCATTATAAAACAGATACAGATACAGGGGAATGAACAGTGAAAAGGAAAGATTACTTAATGACACAGCAAAAATGTGGCCAGCTGCACACTAGGGCAAGAGCTCTCAGTAGAATCTTAATCTGCAACAGCTTGATCTTTGATTCCTAGATTCAAGAATAGTAATAAAACAAATTTCAAATGTGTAAGCTACTGAGTCTATGGCATTTTGTAGTGAAAGTCCTTAGCAAAGTCTTAGAAGCTTTTATAGTTTAGATCTAAAATATCTCTCCAAATTTTCTTGTGTTGCCTTCATCACTATGGACATCCTTTAATGAATACAGTACCTGATGTGCTTTTAAATTGTATAGCCTGGTTGGAAGTGGGTCACTGGGAGTGTAACCTGGGAGGAAGAGTACATTCTTGTCCTTGTTTTCTCTCTTCTATATTTGCTTCTTAACTCTCTTGGGATAAGCATTTTTCCCTATTCAGGACCTTTACACTTTCTGCCTTAGAGCCAGATGACAACAGACTGAAACTCTAAGATAAAACAAACCTCTATTTAATTTGTGGATGGTGAGTGTTGTGTCATGGTGATGGTGACTAGGAAAGGTATTGGTAAGAAAAGTGGAGTCACAGTCATAACTATATCTGACCATGTAGTTCACTAGTTTCCGGAACCCATTTGCAGGAGTGTTAGGGAAAGGTTTGGAGAATCTGGTTAGAGAAGTGTAAGAACACTGTAGGCAGAGAAAGTAAAGATGGTTGGGGAATTTTGGTTGGGGTTCAAAAGACCAGAAGGCTGATAGAAATGGGAAAAGTCATGCCCAGGCTTAGGAGATTTCAACTAGGAAAAAGAGCTCCCTCCACTGGCAGTTGGACTGGGTGCCATTTTTATTATATATTGGCAGAATTTATCTTAATTTTGCCCTTTTTCTGAGACTTTAGAGAACAGGATTCTAATTAATCTGGTGGAGAATTTTTCAAGCAGTTCAATATTCATGCTGTGGCATGAGTAAGGACACTGCTTTAGCCATATCTATGGTAAGAATCAGGTGCAAAATCATAGCTTAGGGATTTGTAAAGATTGCAATTTCAGCAGAAAGTAAATGCTTGCAAAGTTGGAGTAAACTAGAGTACACTTTTTAATAAAGTTATCATTGAAAAGAAGAAAGACTTTGTATAAGGGCAAGAAGAAAGGTGTCTTAAAGTCATCTCAGAAATCAGCAAGATCCTAAGTAGACTCACATGTGCAAGATTGCAAATTTTGTGTTTGAGAAGACAGCCTCTGGGCCTCATGCTCAAAAAGGACCACCTACAGAATTAGTCTCCAGCATCTGTCTCACAGTTCTCACCTATCCAGACACTGAGAGGCCACTAGAGCCATGGTCTGATGGGGATAAGCTACTGCTGAAGCCAGCAGACCTTGGCATCATCAATGTGGTGCTGCTTTTCCAGGCACGAAGATTGCAACAGTTGTGAGGTCATGGAAATTTCCACTCAGAATTCTAGATGAAGGTCTGAGAGGCCAGGCATATATATATATATATATATATATATATATAATCAAGGTATATACATGGCAGGGTCACAGTACCTGTCAGGTGCACCTGAGAAAGTCATGTGTGAGTTATGAGAATAAAGCCAAAGGTGAAGTGGAGACTCCAGGAAGTTGGAGAAGATGGGAATGTGCGTTTTTTGCTGAAGAAAGCCACAGGCAGTGAATGAAGCCAGCCCAAAAGAAAGGCTGTGTGGGCTTCAACTGGCGATGCCAAGGCTGTAAGCTGGCACCAGCCCATGGAAACTCACCTCTCACTATACCTTGACCTCTATACTGGCCATGGAGCTAGATTTAATGTTTGCCCTGGTGGATTTTTTTCCTCACTTGGGACTCATTCATTTCTATCCCTTATTTCTCTCTCTTGAGAAGGCTGTATTTACTGTGTGCCATTGGATGTCATCAGTGTTTAATTTTCTTTTAGATATTTAGACGGTGCATAGATAAAGGTTTGCCTTGAGTATCATAATAGACTTTGCCTTTCAACTTTTCAGCAATGCTAGTACTATTAAATCTTTGGTAACACTTAGAGATGGGCTGCATTTTGCTTAATGAGATGTATATGAATAAATTTTCGGGTTTGAGGACAGAATATTTTATATTAGATCTAAAATGTCCCCCTAAATGCTCATGTGTGTGGATCATGGAAGTGTGAATTCATCTGCTGAAGGGTGAATGTATTGGTACAATGTGTACCCTGGCTTGACATTGGTCACTGGGATGCATTATGGACCAGCGTTTTTCTCTTCTCTCACTGCCTCTTGGTTCCTAGGCAATGAGCAGCTGTCCTCTGGCTAGGCCTCTCACCATGCTCTTTCTTCCTTGGTACCTGCTAAACATGGACTGTAATCATGAGGTAAAATAAACCTTCCATTCTTTGAATTGTTTCCAGGGAGGCAGAAAATGACTAAGGCACAGATATCATATGTGGGTGAAAAACACTACAGGATTTAGATGTATTGCCATCACCTAATCGTTTTTGTGTTATTGTTATAATCTCCAAAATAATACTATCTGAAAGAGAAGATATACGCAGAATCCTTTCACAGAAGTCAGGGATTACTTAGGTTTAGCATAATATTCTTCCATACCGCAGAGGTGTAAAGCACTTTGGATCGAACTTTCATATTTCCTCCCTATTTTCATCTTCTAGGAAAAATTTCAGGTGAAGATAATGAACACACATCTCTCAACACTCATTTCCCCGTCTGGAGATCAGGACTTTTAATCTCAAGTTTCTCTATAAGCATCATAAAACTTTGAATTGGATTAAAAGCCAATTATTCCTTTCTAGCCAGCTCAAGGTAATACAGAATTCCAGCTATTCTTTCCAATCTTGAAGAACCTAAAAGACCAGAGAAGTGCCTACTACTTTATTTACTTATGTTTATGTCTGGGAATTATAGGTTCACCTCATAGTTTACAAGTATGTGTAGCTGTATAGAAATCTTAGATAAAAGGGAATTAGTTCTTTTAATGCTAGTGACACTGTTAAGCCTGAAAAATGAATGAACATATATATTCTGTCTTTTCTTTGAACTTGATCGTTTGTCTGTCTTTTGTTAAATCTCCTTTGAAAGGTCTTGGAGCTTCTGGGTAGCAGTTGTATAGAAACAGATTTCAACTATAATTATCAGTGTCTTGATGACTGTAATACTGTATCATTCTTTCCCTGACTTACTCATGTATCTGTATGTCCTCAAATTCTACAAAGTCATGTGTACTAAATAATGAAGTCCTGCTCACTTAAAGAAGAATCTTGGAAAAAATTGAAACTTTACTGTGTTTGATTAGTCCATCCCATGTCTTTAAGATGACCTCCACATCACTCATAATAGAGACTAATAGTACTTATACACAGTTATCTCTTTTTCCCGGAAAAGTTCAGAAGACTAACCTTCCCAGGTAGGTATCAATTCTCAAATAACATTAGCATGAAACCTGTATTTTAATCTTCATTTTACACATAAGAAAAGAGAGGTGTACAAACATTAATGCTTTGTCCAGGTCACCAACCAGCTTGTTCACAAATATGCAATTTTTTTTTTATTTTAGGAAGATGCCAAAACAAAATTTCATAAGATGAAAGAGAATAATAACAGTTAATACATTGCATATTATTATCTTTAAAATAGTTACACAGAGTATGAGATATGGGCATAAAAATTCTCCAATCAATACTAGCAATCAATATCATTCTTTTCTATGAACTAACAAACACTAACAATATTACTGACTTGCATTTTTCCTCTCTTTTCCTATCCTTACTTTTCTCTTTCCCCCATTCTACTTTCTTTTTCCTTTTTAACAATTTCTTTCCATTTCATAATATCTATCGTACAGTTTAGACCTTATTTGTTATTTCAGTTTCTCACACCAGGAAGACAATATGATGTTTCTACATGCTAGTCTGATTTATTTCACTAATGAGTATGGTCTTAAATTGCATCCATTTACCTATAAAAGTCTTGTGTGTATCCTTCTTTATGGCTGAATAGTATTCCACTATATAAAAATACCATCATCTATTCTTCAGTTGATGGGCATTTGGGTTGTTTCTAAGATTTAACACTTACAAATTGTGCTGTTATAAACATGGGAGCACATATACCAGTGTGGTATGTTTTAATTTTTATGGGAAGATACCCAGAAGGGGCATAACTGGGTAGAATGGCACCTCCAATCCTAGTTTTTTGAGGACTCTCCACACTGCACTCCATAGTAGTTGCACCAGTCTACACTCCCATCAACAGTGGAAAAGAGTTCCTTTTTTCCCACATTCCTGCCAGCATTTGTTGTTTGTTGATGTCTTGATGTTAGCCATTTTTCTCAAGTGAGATGGAATTTCAATGTTTAACAAGATTAAAATGCAAAAGCAAGCTTTGGAATACAACATGAGACTAGAATGGAATGTAGAATAGAACAAAAACAAGTTTGTCACTTAATGAGAAAATATAGGAAAAATTATTCAACCTCACTCGTCACTTGAGAGATTAATAATAACCACACCTCAGATAAACCTCATTGGCTCTGATACTGCCACTGCACAAACTGTCCTTTGAGAGCTGCAAATTAAAACAACATTCCAAAGCTTGCTTTTGCATTTTAATCTTGTTAAAGTTGCATAAGTAAAAATGTTCGATGGTAGTGCTAAAGGATGGGCAGGAAGTTAAAATAGATTAAAAAAATACCTGTCCCAATAATTGGGAGAGTAGTGGAGCTTTCAATGTATGATAACATTTGGAAATTTTTTACTGGATAGACATCAATTGCTATTGGATTCGCTCAACACTTATAAAAGAAACTAATTAGACATCTAATTTAAAGAGCGGTAAATAACTTTTAGTATACACCTGAATAAAATGGCCGTTTAATTGGTGATCATCTTCCTTAACTAACTTCCAATCATTACTTTAGGGTTAAGTGCCTTGTAAAATGCACCAAGAGGAGAGATAGTATGTGGTCAGTTAAGCTACATGCTGTTAGAGATGATCTAAGTCTGGCATCTCCTCTCAATATTATCACAGCTTGTCAGATTTTACCTTTGCTTTTCTGGATTTATGAGCAGATCATTTATGCACTGCTTCCATTCTCAGTTTGGGCTGCATGCTTACTGAATCAGGAAGAACTTTTTGAGATATTTATGTCTACCTAATCTGACATCTGACTTTTCTAGGAGATCTTATTTGCTTTAAAGCCACCTACCTGTTCTCTCAGATTCTATCCTTGGATCTTTCCATCCATTTTTCAAACAGTGGTATGATGACTGAAAAATAAGCATAAATGAATAAATTAGGTCAGACCATTTCCAACTCAAATTTCTCACTGGCTTTTGTTTCATTAAAAATAGAATTCCAGCTATTTACCATGGTCTACAGAGCTTTATCTTGTCCCTGGACACCTCACAGGTTTTCCTGACTCCTAAAGCTACAGTCCACTGGCAACCCTTTGGCTTCAGGAATATACCAAGGTTTCAAGTTTATTCTTACTTTAGGACCATTGCACTTGCCATTCCTCGGTGATGCTGTTCTTAGAGCTGTCACCTTCATGCTACTCATGTCTCAACTAAAGAATCACTTCATTGAAGCCTACATTTACCTCCTTTCCTCTGCCCTTATACTTACCACTTTATTTCATTCAGGTAATTTTTCTGTAGTACTTAAAAAACATCCTAAAGCTATTTTACCAATTTATTTACCTGGTATTTAATTTTCTTTCCCTTTCTATTTAATTCCTCAATTAGAATGTCAAGTTCATGAAAGCAAGGGTCTGACTATGTTCACTTACCTGTCTGCTTTGGTTTGGGTGGGGTGCCTGCCTCAAAGGTTCATGAGATAGAATATGGGTTTCAAGTGCAGTTGTGTTGAGGTAGTGGGAAGTTTAAGAGGCAAGGTCAACTGAGAGATGAATAGATCAGTGCCATCTCATGGGAATGGTTTGTGACCCCTGTGATTGGATTAGTTCTCATAGCTCTATGTTGAGAGCAAATCTGGTTTCTCCCTAGTCTCTTTCACCTCCTCTCTTACATATATGTCCCTTCTGCATGTGACCATTTCCCTTTGCTCTTCTCCATCATTTCCTGGGTTTCCAGGGAACTTTCAGAGAAGCAGAATAGGTGGAGTTGCCTGATGTTCAATTGCCCACTCACTGGTATCATGTGCTAAATAAATTTCTTTCTCCATAAAGTACTCAGCCTCAGGTATTTTGTTACAGAAACATAAAATAGGCTAAGAGAGTAACCCTACTAACCAAAGCAAAATCCGGCAGAGGCAGTTTGTTCTTCTAGCTAATAATGCAGCTGAAAATCAGGATTCCTTATTTACGTTTTTTTCTGTCACTTTGCCCTCTCTACCTCTGTAATTGTAAAAATCTCATTTGTAACTATTTATCACTTAGCTATCCACCTGTAAGAACAACTACAGAGAACTACTACAAAGAAATTAGTATGCACTGTACCAAGTCTTCCTCAAAGTAACTTCTTGTAAAACTGGAGAATATGCTGATTAGGAAAGTGACACTGACAGAAAAGTACTAAACACTTACACCAACAAAAAGATCCATGCGTTGTCCTGTAATTGTCACACACATGTGCCCTTCTGCCATTGTTTTTCATCTTGATCCTTGATAATCACTACTGTAGTGTGTTTCTATATGATTTTGTCATTTTTAAAGTATCATGTTAATGAAATGAAACAGTTTTATAATTCAGTATGGAGGAATTCTCTCATGTCTCCTTCAATCATAATTTTCTAGAAATTCTTCCAGGTTTTCACTTTGAGCAATAGTCTACTCTCATTGTTGAGCATTTCATGGTTTAAGGGCACTATCACTGTTTAATCATTCACCTACTAAAGGATATCTAAGTAGTGTTCATTTTTGACTCCTGGAAACAAAGTTATAAGCATCGAATAGCAAATTTTTAAGTGAATGTAAATTTTCTTTTCTCTTTCATAAACTCTGAGAATTGTGCTGTCAGGTAATAGTAGTACCGTTTCCAACCACCTGTCAAGCTGTATTCTGCAGAGCCTGAATCACTGCTGATTCCAACACAGGAAGTAGGAGCGATTCAGTTTCATATAAGCAGCACATAGTTGGGATGTGTTTCTAGTCTGCTTTGCAACTTTCTGATGTTTAGTGAAGGCATTTAGGCATTTTCCTTTGATGTGTTTGCAATACCTGTATTGACATGTGAGGATTTAAATTTGCTTCTTCGTTTTCTAATTTCTATTTTCTTGTTATCTTTTTCATATTGACTTTAGAGTTACTTGAATACTTTGAAAATTCTTTTGATCACCTAAAACATTTTAAGTCAATATTCTAGTATAGCAGTTTTGTAATATATATTAACTTATTACAGTCCACTGATAACATAATTCTTACCAATTTGAGTAAAATGTAGAAGTCTTTCCTCTTTATATTCCTTTATACTCCTTAAAATATAATACAATTGTCTGAAATGTTGTACAACCCAACATTTGGACCAAAATCAGACAATATTTTAATTTTTTAACCATCAACATAATTTTAACCATATTAGGGAAAAAAGTGTATATTGGTCAACTTTCCCAAGGCAGGGACAAACTCTCTGACACCTGCAATTTAAAAGAGGAGAGGCTTCCTCCCATCTAACTAATAACCTGGCCCGACCCTGCTTAGCTTGTGAGATCAAACAAGATTGGCATGTTCAGGGGGCTGGGGATTTAGCTCAGCGGCAAAGCGCCTGCCTGGCAAGCACAAGGTCGTGGGTTCGGTTCCCGGTACCGGAGAAAAACCAAAAAAAAAAAAAAGATTGGCGTGTTCAGGCTCCTGGATCTAAGTTTCCATTTATGGCTGTGAGCTCCAAAGTTAAACCATGGCCAAGAGTGTGGTAGAGCAAATTTGCTGACTTCGCAGTGTCAGGAAGGCAGAACTTGGGGAGAGGGCACCAACAACTGATATGCGGTTCAAGGAACCCCAAACGATGCGCCGCCTTCAACTGGGCCCCAGTTCCTAACAGCAGATTCACTTGTGAACATCAGTGGGAGAATCCACTGACAAGTATTAAATAGTGGGACCCCAACTATTTAATGCATCTGCAGGAGGTTCTTAGTCCAGTTAAATTGACAATTAAGATTACCTGCTTCAGAATATTTATTGAATTTATACGTATGTTTGCCTTACATTTTCTTTTTTCCAAAAGCTCCAAGATTCCTTTATCATTTCTTTTATGTTTAATGAGATTTCCCTTAGCCATTCCTTTGGATACATCTGCTGGAGATAAATGCTCTTAATTTTCCTTTCTTTGACTATATATTGATTTGTCTTTGAATTCTGAAAAATGGTCTCAATAGATATAACATTTTGGATTGACAGTTATTTCTCTTAATATTTGAAAAATGTACATTTCCTGGACTGGGGATTTAGCTCAGTGGCATAGTGCCTGCCTGGCAAGCTCAAGGTCATGAGTTAGATTTCTGGTACTGGAAAAAAACAAAAACAAAAACAAAAAAAACGAAGAAAAATGTACATTTCCTTTTGCCTTCTATGGTTTCTGATGAGAAATTTGTTGTCCACTGAAGCATTTTGATTTTGTTTTCTCCTGTAAATAAATTATTATCTCTGTGTTTGAGATTTTTGTGTGCGTGTTTAATTTCCAAAATTGTTTCTGATGAGTATTTTTGTGGATCTCTTCAGGTTTATCTTGGGTTACTGAGTTTCTTGAATAAGCACATTAATGTCTTTTAAAGCATTGTACAGTTTTCAGGTATTACTTCTTTGATACTTTTTCAGCCTTATTTTATTTCTCCTTTCCTTCTAAAACTCTACATGCACAAATGCTAGGTCTTTTTGCTGAATCCCACAGGTCCCTGAGACTGCTTGTGTGTGTGTGTGTATGCTTTCTAGTTTCTTTTAATTAATTTCTATTTTTCTATTTTTAGCTCATCAGTGTTTCCCTATATCATAGCTTTGTTGTTGGACCCATGCATAATAAAATTATATTTTATTTAAAATGTATTATATTTTTTGGTTTTCATATTTTCATTTTTTGTTGTAATATGTCCATTCGGTGGATCTGTATGTCCTCTTTCTTTACCAATATTTTCTATTTTTTTTGAGACTTTTAGGTTTTAATTTGTTTTGAGTATTCAAATTCCTCATTAAAATATTTGTATAATTTTTTCCAGATAATTCGAACATGCCTGCTCTACTAGTCATGGCCTCTTGATTTTTACTAAAATACTGGGTATTTTATGTAACGATGTTAGATTTCCAATCTAATGGGAATCTTTCATGTTAGCTTCTTCCCTACAGTCTTGACCCAGCAGAGAGAGATGAGAATAGTAAATCCTCCGGTAGCTGAGACTAAATTCCAGGTTGTCCTTCTGTGACACTTGTGGGGTGGCTTCCTTGTTATTTCAAAGTGAGGGTGAAAATTTTCCTCAAAATTTGCCCTCTCCTAAATTTCTCTGGCTTGGAGCAGGAGGAAGGTATCATCACTGCTCTCCACATGGCTTCCATGACACCATAGAGGTAAGAATGGCTTTGATATTGCTGCATGGTAACTGCAGCCTCTCCACTGGTCCTGTTCTCATCAGTCCTAATGCAACTTCACCCCAGGAGACAGGAAAAGAGGCATTTTTGACTTCAGGTTGAAGATCCAAGTACAGGGTCTGTATCTCTTTTCTTCTGGTGCTACAGAAGATTATATGGAGAACTTATTATCCTTCAGTTGGGAGAAGAATTTTGGTTCCTTATTCAATGTTCTGTGACTGGGTGGATGGGACAAAAATATTTCATCTATTTAGTGTTAGAAATCAAGACTTCTCATTCTGCCTCAAGAGTGGGTGACAGGATGGGAGACATCGACATTTTCTCTGGTAATTGTCAAAAATCTGCAAGATATTGTCTAAAAGCTTTTGGTCTTGCCAGACTGCTGCTTCCTTGGTCCTTTGCATGAAGAGGCAGAAAGTATATTCTTTTTTTTTTTTCTTTTTTGGTTTTTCTCCGGTACCGGGAACCGAACTCAAGACCTTGAGCTTGCCAGGCAAGAGCTTTTGCCGCTGAGCTAAATCCCCAGCCCCAGAAAGTATATTCAATTTTGTATTATTCCTGTGTCCCAAGCTTTTTAGCCGGTGTCCCTTCTTTGGTCTTTTAGCATTTTCTTACATTTATTTTATATATAATATACAGAATTTTTAGCAATGCTTAGTAAGAACAGGGAATATTGTTTCTATTATACATTCTTGAAGATGGAAAGCTGTAGTTAACTTGGTGTGTGTGAGTGTGTGTGTGTGTACGTGCTTGCCTTTGTGTTTGTATGTGTTACTGAGATTGAACTCAAGGCCTTGTGTATGTTGGGCAAACATGCTACAACTAAGCTACAACACGAGCCCCCTTGTCTCATTAAATTTCCCAGAATAACTGAAATTTTGTTCCTGCTGGCTCAATCTCCCCAAAAATTGGTATAACCAACAGGTGCCATCATGCCCAGCTTGAATGCAACTTTTTTTTTTGGTGTTTTTTTCCAGTACTGGAATTGAACTCATGACCTTGTGCTTGCCAGGCAGGTGCTGTGCTGCTGACCTAAATCCCCAGCCCTTGAATGCAACTTTTAAACATAGGTTTTTTTTTTGTTTGTTTTGTTTTGTTTTGTTTTGTTTTTATAAAAATGAGGGGCCATTAATTTATAACATATTCAGGCTTTACAGAAACTGTTTTCATCTATTGTAACTGGTACATTATAGATGATATATTATATATTGGACTAGATATTTCTTGCTATCATAGCTAGGACCTTATAAATAGGATGTCATAAGATTATAATACTAGATATTGAACACACAAAGTAATATTTCTCTTGAAACGCTGGAAATTTATAAAGAAAATAAATTTAATCTGAAACATTTCTTAGGAAATAATGATTACTGTGTGTCTGTAATATTTTGATACTTGAGGTCATATCTTTGGGCTTTGAAAAAATGAATGCAGCTTAAAAATAACAACAGCTATGTAAAGACTAATTGAGAGGGGGTGTGAGAGCAAGATAGAAGATGGGGATGATGCCAAGACTCTTGCCTTGAATTATTAGAGAATTGGGATTGAGCTGGAGTAAGCTTTATTCTTTAGAGAATAGAGAGACCACAAATTCAGTTCGGATGTTGACAGATTTTGTACTGCACTAGAACACCTTAGGAATTCACAAACTTGCCCTTTATTTTTCATCTCTTAACTGGCTTAGATAAGTTTGGTTTTAGGCAAGTTTAAACCATGTTAACATATGCTACATATATTACTAAATTGTGCACACACACACAGTGAGTTCCAGTCTACATAGGTATTCACTTGGTTAAGGGAAAGGAATGAAAGAAATTTCCTTTTATGTCTTAAACTATAACTTTTACTTGATGTGCGGCTTTCTTTTTTAATCCAGAAATTCCTAAACATAGAATTTAGTGAAAGAAAGCGTTTTTGTCTACATTACTGTGTCTTGGTTTGAATTATCAAAGCATGTACTAAGTGGCCAACACTATACCGGTATTAGTGAGAAATATGAACAGCTTGGAGATGCTCTCTGTCTTGAATAAATTTGCACTCTTCCCAACAACCAAGATATGTACGCTGAAATAATTACAGACAAAAGAGACTAACAAGAGGATTTCTGGTTTTGTTTCCAAAAAGATAAAACAAACAAGCAAACAGGAAATCTTCACTCCCATCCTTACTTGATAATAATAGCTGAACAAGTAAAAATCAACAACCTTGCTGACATCCATTAGAAATCTGAAGGTAGAGGAAAAACCACTGAGTTATAAATAGGAGAGAGAATCGGATGTAAAGAATTCATTAACCAAAAACTTAAGCAGGAGAAAGGAGGAATACTACCACAGCCAGTTCAGACAAGAACATATAAACTGTGTGGGGCCAGCTGGTGGAGTTTACTAATAGGCCAAGTGAAGACTGAAAAATTATGGGGAACAGTCTTAGGACATTTACTTCTGACAGCATCACGAATTTCTTAGACTGAAGAGAAAACTCCCTTTGGGATTCTAGAAAGATGTCGTAAAAAGTGTGATGTATACTCAATCAGTTTTATTTATTCTAATAAAGGGTTAATCCCTAAGAAAACTACTTTTGCAAAGCCTTCACAACTTAGTTTCAGAGAAGTTTAATCTCGAGATAATCTGGTCTTCTTGCATAAATACAGGCCCCTGAAGA
The DNA here is from genome assembly GCF_000276665.1 of Chinchilla lanigera. Classification (NCBI taxonomy): domain Eukaryota; kingdom Metazoa; phylum Chordata; class Mammalia; order Rodentia; family Chinchillidae; genus Chinchilla; species Chinchilla lanigera. Next base: position 20,883,642 of record NW_004955404.1, on the reverse strand, counting down.
CTGTGATGTGGAAGAGGCATTATGCAATGATAAGGGGATAAATTCTGCAAGAAGATAAACAGTCCCTAGAGTGTATCTTCCTAGCAATAATGTGTCAAAATACTTGAGCTGGAAACTCATGCACCTGCAAAGAGAAATAGGCAAAAATACCCTTATAGTTGGAGACATCCACACCTTCCTATCAAATCCACCTGACAGATCCAGTCATCAAAAAGTGGTTAAGAAGAATATAGTTGAACTGAATAGCGCCATCAATTAACTGGATGTAATTGGCATTTATAAAACTTCACATCAAAACAGCAGAATGGACATTCTTCTCAAGTTTGTACAGAATATTCATATAGGCCACATTCTGTTCCATAAAACACACATTAGCAAAGTTAGTGTTGTAGAAATCACACAGTTACACCCTGAAACCACAGAGAATACAACTAATGGATGAAAAGCACAAAAATATTTAAAGACAAACAGTGTAATTCTAGGCAATTTATGAAGTAATGAAGAAACCTCAAAAATGTTTTTAAAATTTGTTATAAATGAAAGTTAAAACATAATTTATCAAAATGTATGTGACATGATGAAAACACAGTGTAGAGGAAAAATGACAACACTATTTCATATATTAGAAAAGGAGAGATCTGAAATTAAGCATCTAAGCTGATGCCTTGGGAAATGGAAAGAAGTGAAAATAAAACCAAAAATATAAAAGGAAAGTGAATAATAAATTATGAATCCTAAAGAAATTATAAATTAATATTAAATTGTAGCAGAAAAATAACATTGAATATATAAAATCAATACAGAAAATCAATAAAATCAAAAGCTGATTTTTTGAGCAGATTTTTTTTGTGGGGGGGGGAGCTACCTGGAATCGAACTCAGGACCTTGCATTTGTCAGGCAGGTGCTTATGCCTCTGAGCTATATGCTCCAGCCCCAAAAGCTAGTTTTTGAAAAGAAATCAGTAAAACTGAGGAAACTTTTCCAGTCTTATCACGAGCGAGGGAAAAGAAGTTATACACTGATTATACCAAAAGTGCAGCAGTGGCTGTCATTACTGATTCTACAGACATTATAAGGTGCAGTGGAAAATTATAAACTCTAGTTCCACAAATTTGATAATTTAGGTGAAATGGACCAAATCCTTCAAACACACAGTCTTTAAAAATTCACCCAAGGAAAAATAGATAATCTGAATATACCTATATCTATTAAATAAATTGAATCAATAATTAATAGCTTTAAATGCATAAATATAGGCCAACATAATTTAATTAGAGAACTCTGTTAATTACTTAAAGTAGAAATAATACTAGTTTTCTATAATCTCATCCAGAAATGGAGATAAAGTCAATGTTTCTTAACTCATTTTATGAGGCCATACTTACTCTTAAAAGGAAAAAAAGAAAGAAAATCAGGTGTAAATGCTACAAGATAAAACTGCTGTCTCATATCTTTCATGAATATAGATGCATAACTCCTTGACAAAATATTGGCAAATTTATTTTAGTAATATGTAAAATAATCATTCATTATGAACAAGTAGGAGTTATTTAAGGTGTGGAAGGCCTATTCAACATTTGAAAAGAAATTGATATACTCTACCACATCAACAGATGAAATAAGAAAAATCATATGATCATCTTAAAAGATGGTAAAGAAGAACTTGGCAAAATCCAACATTTGCTCATAATAAAAGTGCTCTGAATACTAGGACTAGCGTGAAACTCCCTCATCTTGTTAAGGAATACACATAGAAATCCTGTACCTAATATGATATTAAATGTAGAAGAACTAGAAACTTGCACCCTAAGATCAAGAACAAGTATGTCCCATTCATAATTCCCATTCTATGTCATTAAAGAAAACAAAAAAATGCATTTATACATAGTAGACTAGATGTGGTGAGTACATCCACAATTCCAACGTTCTGGGAGACTAAAGCAGGAGAATCATGAGTCTGAGCCCAGCCTGGACAACTTAGAGACTCAGTGGAGACACTCTCTCAAAATAGAAATAAAAAAGGTCTGAGTATCTCAGAGTGAAAGCCCTGGGCTCAATTTTCTGTACTACCCCCACAGAGAAAGTTATATGCATGAGAAAGAATGTATCAGATGCAATATATCATATGTGACATAAGCATCTGTGTAGAGAGAAATAATAAAAAACCAAAATATTTCTATTATTAATATACAATTATATAAAGGTTACAGAATACAAGGTTAAAAATAAGGGTATATGATTGCAATTTCAAAATTACCAAAGCTACCCCTGATAAACTGACACCAAAAAGTGAAATAATTAGGTATCAAACTGACAAGATATATCTAAAATCTGAGTGAAACAAATCTGCTAAAGAAATGCAATAAATAAATGGATAAATATTTCTGATTCATTGACAAGAAAATGCAATATTGTTAGGATATCAGTTCTTTCCGAGTTTCTTATATACTCAATTTAAACCCAGTGTTATTCCCTGCAAATAATTTCCTGAAAATGGACAAATAAATTTAAAGCTTATATAAAAAAAAAAAAAACAAACCTACAGTAGTCAACAAAAGATATGAAAGAAGAACAAAGTTGACTTCTTGAATTCAAGACTTACCATCTGCCATAATGAAGACCCTATATTACAGAAAAAAAATAGATGAGTAGACCAATAGAACAGAATATGCTATGTAAAAATAGGCCCACGCAAGGATTGTCTTCTATCTTTGACCAAAAAGCACAGATAATGTATTGGGAAAAGGATAGTATTTCCAATAAACAGTGCTGGAACAAATGTACATCCACACACTGAGCAATGGACATGGGTGTATATTATAACCTTGTATTAAAAAAACACTTGAAGTGTGTCATACATATATGTATAATGCAAAAGTATAAATACCTTAGGATATGACATGAGAGAAAATATAACTGATCTTGAGATTAGCTATACTACCAAATGTAATCACTGTGACAGAAAAAAGATAAATTAGATTTCATTGAAATTAAAAATTCTATTATGTCAAAGACAGACAATGGAAGGCCAAACTACACATTAGAAGAAAATATTTAAAAATATATATCCAAAAGATCACTTATACCCAAAATTTTGAGAATAATTCTTAAAATTCATTAATAAATTTGAATCTCTCACTAAAAATGGGCTAAGGATTTCAAGCAAAGGAAAATATGAAAAAATGCTCAGTGTTTCATTGCCAGGAAAGTGTAATTTCTTTTAAAAAAAACTACTCCCCTATTAGATTGGCTAAAATAAGAAAAAGATTAATAATGCAAAACAGTGGTAAAGTTGTGGGACAACAAGAATTTCATTAGTCAGTAGTGGAAATGCACAACGGTAGTCACTTTGGAAATATCTGAAGTTTCTGAAAGCTAATCCTAATCCTACTACACTTACTGTCCAGGAATTGTTCTCCTTCGTATTTACCCAAGTATGCTGAAAGCTTATGTGCAAGGCAAAACTTGCACTTATAAAAGCTGTCCTTCCAGAACTTCCACAATCTGGGAGCAACAAAGATGTTTCTTAGATCCATGAGTAAACTGTGGAACATTCACAGGATGGATTATCCAGCTATGAAACACATAAGGAAACAGATACCTGTGACTGTGGAGAAAGTCTTGCACAATGCCTCCCTACTGCATTAGTCTAATTATGTGGATTTCTGACTGTGAGGAAACCTGATGACAGTAAAATGTTCAGTGACTCAGAAGGGTTTGGGCAGAGTGAGTGAGGGATGAATAAGTGGAATACAACGATACTTGTAGAACACTGAAACTACGGTATTCACTATGATATTGTACTAATGGATATAACATCCGTTTTTTCCCAAATCTATACACAGACTCAATACTAAGTATGAATCCCATGGTAAAGTATGGGCTTTGGTTAATAATGAAAGAATATTAGAGAACCTTCTGTAACAAGTGTACTATGCTAGTGCATTAGATTAGTATGAGACTAGAGGAGGGCAAAGAGGAAGCATATGAAATCTCGGTTGTTTTTGCATAGTTATTTATCCAAAATTCAAGTTGCTTCTAAAAATCTACCAATGAGAAAATGTGACACATGCATAATAATGTACTTGCTAGATGCGACTGAAGTGAGAGAATGACTGCATTAGGATAACTGAAAAATGTCCATAAAGTAATGAAAGTGGAATTTGGGCTAAGCCTTCAGGGAACTCAGAGTAAGGAAAGGTAAAGAGTGGGAGATACAACACCTTGGATATGGACGACACACACAATATAAACTACTAAGAAGTTCTGCATAATGTTGTAAAGTTATGAAAATTGCTGCTGTAATCTCACTTTGGAAAGACTGAACATATTTGTCAAGATTTGCTTTTGGAACTTGGATGAGCTCTGTATCATCCTGAGCAGTGAGGACAGACCCCTGCCTGGCGTGAGTGGGACTACTGTTAAACAATCTCCTTATTCAGTGTCTGAAATGGATCCTGAGATCTGGCTTTACTCTGTTAGCTACCAGTGGTCCCACGAATAGTTACCAAATTAATTTCTTATTAGAAATATAAGGCAGCCAGATTTTTTACTGTCGAAAGGACTGGAAAAATAAAACAAGGGCCTGCTGGTTGCCAGGTCCGTGAAGTATGACAAGAAGCTATTGCTGTACCCTCCCTCTCCTCCCCGTCGTGGTTCAGCTCTTACCCGGAGGGTTACCTTGCTAATACGTGGTCTCTGAAATGACCGCACTTTCTCCGATAGACTAAGCTCCACTTTCCCCTTCCGCCTAGGTATAACCATTCTTCTCACTAAGAAAAGATTTAAATACATGTGGCAAAAAGCTTCAAAGATTGAAAAATTGTAAGACTTGAAAAACTGAACATGTCTGGCCATCGCATCACTGAGGTCTTAAACCTTTTATTCTTGCCGGGTGATTACAGCTCGTGGGCTCCCCGTGCCCGCCGGGCACTTCTCCCTGGCTCCCCTGGCTTCACCTTGGGCAGCTGCGATGCTTCCCACTCACAGCCCCTTCCCTCCTCATGTCCAGGCTTTCCTTTTCTAGCAGCTTTTTTCACCTGCTGACCCAGGGTTCTAGGCCAAAACACAGACGTCCCTGGCAGCTCCCGTGGTGCTTCCACTTTGGTCAGGGAAGAATATATTTTTTTTTAAACATGGAGAACAGTGCATTTATTACCATGACGCGGGGCCGGGGATATAGCTAAATGGGATAAGAGCCTTCCTGGCAAGCACAAGGTCCTAAGTTGGATTCCCAGTACCAAAAAAAAAAAAGAGTATTACCATGACTCCAGTTGAGCACTGATCCTGCGGATATAGTTAAAAGGCTTGATTGCCTTGGCGACCCTGCCCCTCCTCACCTGATCCGCTGCAGCAGAGGGGTGGCATTGTGGCGCTGATTTTGAGTCCAGGGCCTGGAGGAAGCTGATCTCACCTTCTAGGATTTCCAAGGCTGAGCGCTGAGGTCTTCCGGTAAGTGCCACAGACTTCCTTCGGGTGCAGACTGTTTGCCCTCCCCCGGATGGGCAGCAGGTTGGCGGCAGGTGGCCGCAGTGCCTGGCCTGAGCTCTCATCCAGAGCAGGCACTGGCTGTGTGGGTGCCCGCGAGGGATGGACTCCCTGACATTTTGCTCTCCCGCGGCTGAGCTGTGGGTGGTTTTTCTTCAAAAGCTAGGTTTCTGCTAAGTTACCAAAACTAACTTCTGATGTCTGTCTCTGAGCGCGCTACGTGCAAGGCACCTGCGTGAGTCTCCAGAGATTACAGCCCAGAAATATGATATTTGCAATTTTTATACCTTTAGGCCACCAACCTTGCCCTCCTACCACTAAGGGAGTTCCAGCCATACCTGTAGGGATCGGAGTTCTGACTGGTCTCCCTACATTTCCAGAGTGGTAGGAGAGGGCTGAGTTATGCAACTCCTGATGGTAAGACAGTGGCATAAAAAGTATTTATTAGCTGCTTTTTCTGTCAATTAGCAATATGTACGTGAATGGGAACTTTTGACTTTTTGAAAGTTATATGACACCAAGACAGAAGCAAAGGTATTGTCTGAGTTACTAATTAATAGTCATTAAAATCTTCAAACTGCTGGTAAATATTAAAGAGAATTCCTTCTTTACTTTTTAAGAAATATAAAACATATGCTGCTCCTGTTTGAAAGATTCAGACACACGCACACAATAGCAACACGCCTTGCTTCGGCTGGCTTTGCCTTGTGTTGTGAAGAGAGATACTTTCGCATTTAAGAATTTAAAAACCTTTTCAAATAATACTTGGAAACAGTGTCCATAAATCTTTAGATTCATGTTCTGAGAGAAGGAAATTGCCAGGTCTTGATACAAAAACATGGCACTTGTATTTTCTAGTGGCTGAAGTACTGATTGGTTGTGGGTGATTGGGTCTTTATCTTTTGGGAAGACCTATTCAGACAACAAGTAGGGGAGTCTCAGATGGAGGAGAGCAGTGCTGGTTAGTGGATTTGAACCTCCCCTAAAGCCACTCTCTGCTCTGCCTTCGTTCCCCCAGGTAAAGTGGGCAGGAGAGTTTGATTGTGCTTTCTTGTTTGTTTGGTTTGTTGCAGCTGGATCCCCTGCCTGTTAGTATTTGTGAGCTCCCTTTTCCTATTTAGTTTATAAGAGTTCTAGTGAGCACCTTAATCCAAGACATCATTTCTTGGTTCCTTACTTTGTGTTCTTCCCAGGACTTCTATAACAAAAGGTCACAAAGTAAGCAGTTTAAAATAAAAGGAAAATACTGTGTAAGAGTGTAGGTAGTTACAGATCCTAAATCAAGGGACAGATGGTCACTTTTGTCTCTAACTGCTTTGTGGAATAAGCTTCCCTTACCCTGCTCCTGAGGTCTGGTTGTTATCAGTAATCCTTGGTGTCCCTTCTCTGCTAGGTGCATCATTCCTGTCCCCAGTGTCACATGGCTGTCTCTCCTCACTCACGTGCACCTTCTCTCTGTGCTAATGGTGACAAAGTTGACCCTATGAAGGGGAGCCTGGTGACAGGAATAAGTGTCCTGCTGTGAGGCTTTATACTGGAAGGAGAAATTGTACTGTAACTCCAAGGATGAGAGTGATTTATAACCAAGCAGTAAGGTAAGAGTCAGTAAGTGGAAAATGACTTAAAGGAAATATCAAGGATAAAGGCTTCTTGTCAACTGACTTGATAGGATTACTGCTGAAGACACAGTAGAGTTGAGAGATACCTAATGTTGTTAATTACCTCAGGTGGGCCACTTTTGCTAAACTAATGGAACATTACTCTTTTTGAAATCAGATTCTAGGAGCACAGGGTAGAAAGGCCCTGGATGGTCCTCTTTAAGCATAAGATTCAGGAACCTGAGTACAACTGCGGCCAAAGTACAGAGTCTTCACCACTAGTTGTACTGAAACAAGCTGCTCACAGAGACCTCCTCTTACTTGATTAACATCACCTACAAACACCCTATTTCCAAACAAGGCCATATTCACATTTGGAGTTAGGATTTCAATGTATTTTTGGCAAATATAATGGAACTGGTAACACTTTTCATGCTCTTTGTGTGCGTTCTAGTAAGCATTGAAAGACTTTGTTTCTCCATCCATTTTAACTCCCCTATACCTTAAAGGGGCTATGAAGAACAGGGACTTGATTTATGTAGGAGACATAAGATACATATGCCAACCTTGACCCATGACTTTAATATGATGTTACTATTGTTCTTTGCCGTGCTACAGCTTGAACCCAGGCCTTGTGTGTGCTAGGCAAGCACTGTACCCTTGAACTGCATCCTCAGACCATTTTACCTAATTATTTATTTATTAAGCTATGTTTTCAATAAGTTGTCAAAGGTAAGGTCAAACTTCTGATCTTCATCCCTCTGGTTCCCTAAGTAGCTGATATTAGAGAGATGTACTTTAGTTTTTCAATATAATCATGAAATAGTATGTTACCCAGTTACTGCTTATATGATAACCTATGTTGTAGTCAGGATTCACAAGGGACACATAATTTATAGGATCATTTTATAATATTCGCCAAAGAGTCAAATACAAAAGAATGCAAGAGATATGTCTGCACATTAGAGATCTCAGCTGAGGGCCTGGATGCCACAACGATGCCCTTCATGAGTCCAGTTAAAGACCTAGGGCACAGGGCAATGTCCTCCAAGATTCCAACTGGAGGCCTAGAGCCGACCATAATGTCTCATGCATGTCTGTATCAGGGGTCTGCAATGGGAAGACCCAAATGTCAGTAGTAGAAGCTGGAAAGTCTGCTCCAGCAGGATGAAGGATCTGTGCCAACAGGCTGAAGGATTCTTCACTAGAGCCAGGAGGCAACGCTCAAGGTAAAGACAGGATCTCCCTCAAAAAGAACCACAGCCATCCTCAGCAACAGCAAGGACCCAAGGATGATGGGTCCTCTCTCCTTCCACGATAAGAATGACTGAGTTCATATCAGGAAAATCAGTGCAACAAGCTTCCCCAGGAGAATCAACAGCACACCACCCTCCCCTCCAGTTCTTTTTTTATGCTCTTGGCAACAGCAGTGATCCTCAGGTGGGGCTTCTACACCCAGGACCATGCTGAGTCAGTTCAGCTGGATGCTACAAGTTGACCATTAGTTAATCCACCACAACCTAATTCTTTGAAATTGACTGGTATCCTTTTTCAAGCAAAGTACTTCTAATATGCTACCTAATTTATTTAAAGCTAATTAATCTTTGTGATCTATGTGGTTTTGTTGCTGCTTCTCAACATACTAAATTCTTCTTATTTGTGGATATTAATTTTATGTTCTACTTGCCTGAATCCTTGTCTTAGTCTTCATGCTTTCCTTTGTTCTTTCCAATAAACCATTCCCCACTGTTGATCTGTTCACTTAATTCTTCCATCACTCTCAGGATGAGAGCCCAGAGGAGGAGAACCAGTTACAATATATTTGTCATAAATTAATGAGTCAAGAAGTATTGACATATAGTCAGCTAAAGCTCACATTTCATGTGTGTGTGTGTGTGTGTGTGTGTGTGTGTGTGTGTGTGTGTGTGGTTGAATACAGGAAGCTCAGAACTACATCCTCAACACTTTGTGTTATTCTTCTTCATTTTGAGATAGGGTTTTACTGATTTGTTGAAGCTAGCTTTGAGCTAGTGACCTTCTTGTCTCAGCCTCCCAAGACACTGAGATTTCAGGCATGTGGCACTATGCTTAGAGGGACTTCCTTAACTTATAATGTTCTTTTTTTCTTTCACCCAGGATCTCATCATAGATACTAAATTACACTGAGTTGTTATACATCCTGACTCCTCTAAGAGGACACAGTTTAACAGTTGCCTCTTTTACTTACAGTGTGCATCTGTTGAATATGGGTGCTGTCCTAGCCATTTCACATTTACCATCTCATAGGATTCTCACAGCATGTGAGATAAGTGGTATTCTGCTTTGCAAAAGAAGAGATGGATAGTTTGCTCGAGGCTTACTCCTATTCCATACCCAGTTCCCCTCAAGAAAATCATATGTATTAGTATGGCAAATATGTCATGAACTACTGAACCAATATGAATAGTTGCACTAAAGCTCATGGTTCATTTAGATGTCATTAATATTTGCATAATGTTATTTTTGCATTATTAATAAAAGTTGGAGCCCAGCCTGGATCCCAGGTCTCTGTGTTTTTAATCTATGCTTTTACATTTTTTGTGTTTAGCACCTTTGCACTGTACATCCTAGCTTGGTACCATTTGCCACATGTGGAAACTGTATCAGTCAACCCAATGTTTTTGATTTCAACACTGTGGATATTTATTGTGGAAGTTGTCCTGTGTTTTGTAGAATGTCCTGTTTGTTATCACACTCCTGGACCTACTTACTAGACACTATCAACAATCTTGCCTTCCATATTTTCTGCCAGTCAGACAATTCTGACCACCAAAAATATGTCCACATGCTGACAAGTTTCCCATGAGGAGAAAATTGCTGACCATGATGTGAAGTGAGTTAGCACTTCTTTAAAGGTAAGAGTTTCAGTAAGAGGCAATAATCTATAACACCTACTGAATAACCTGCTGTACTAAATTGAGACAATCTGTGAGGCAACTAATTAGTTTGAACTTCTAAATGTTATGGAGACATTCAAAAAAATCACTGACATTACTGTTTGTTAAATTAATTAGCTCACTGTTTCTTAGATTCCTAGTTGTCTTTAAAGTTCTATGGAAAAATATAGGCAATGTAAATCTTAGCTTTTAATTCAGTCTAATGATTGAAGATGAAAATAAATTATTATACATTCAGTTAGATGTTCCATGTTGTAGCAACTCTGTGTTTACTTTTAATCATACCTTTGACCCCAATTTTATAAAGTTAATTGTTATATTTTAAAATATTATCACTATCTGAAGTGATTATAGAAAATATTGTTCATAAGTAGTTCTCACAGCATGTCTATAATTGACGCTAATTCTGTGGATCATGGTTGATGTTGATTATCCTCTTGTAAGTCTTGACCAAATATAATTTACTTGGTATATCTGCATTATGACTTGAGTTTTAAGGGGTAATTATAGTAACTTGATTATTTAATGTGCATCTTTAGCACCAAAAGTGATTCTTAATAGCATTAAAAATGTTTGGCTTTTGGAAAAAATATATTGTTTTCAAGCAAAAATATAATCCTAATTGAACGATGTATTGACACTGTCACATTTATGTAGAACTATGAAAGAGCATGAATAACGTGCCACAAATCACGATACAGCAATTATTTAGCTTCTTCCCATAAGTTTTGTACCTGAAAAGGCCAAGTTTATTCCCATGTTTCATTTTTTACTTAAACATGTGCCTATTTTACTTGGTGTTCACTGTTCATATGTAGATGAATGAAGGTACCATTTCAATCCCTACAATCCTAGGATAAATAATTGATACCCCAAACCTTAAAGATGGTAATGAATGAATATTTGTATAAATAGATAAAAAAAGAGAATCAACATGCAGAGATTAAGTCTCTCAGTCAGTGTTATCATAGCTAGTCATCAGTCCTGTTTCTTGGTTGTGGTGCTTCTAGGAAATACCTTATCAAATGTAAAGAAACATATGTAGGAGACAGAAATGACTATTATGGAATTATCCAGATCTTAGGCAAATGAGATTGAGGAAAAGTTGAAGTTTAAATTCTGATCGCTATACTTACCTAAATTATCCAATTAATGCCTTGCTTTTATGAATCTTGCATAGTGTTATCAATAGAATGACAGTAATCTGAAGAAACCCTGGTTTGTAGTAACAATGTTCTTTTCTATTCTTATTTTGTTTTGTGTTATGATAAGTAGTTTTCAAGAGGCACGTAAAGGATCTGTGTTCATCTGGTAAAGTCAGCATTTAAAACTAAAACCAAAGATACCCTGGTGCAGGGCATGTTAACCTGTCATTTCCAGAGCCCTTTATTTATGGAAGTATCTGTACGAACACGACCTAGTTTGTGTCTGTGTGTGGCGATGCTCTTAGGGAAGTATCCAGGATGCAGTTGCTGGTACTTAGCTAACATGAGAACAAAGGGTCTCCAAAAAGGCTAAATTGTACCATACCTGAAGGACTTTGGAAACAATGTGATTCATAGGTACAGAGTGTCCTGCTTGTCATGTTCTTAAATTGCTTATACAGTGTTACTCATTTGTAAAAAGTCCTGATTTTCATATTTATGTAACAGGTTAATATAAACAAATTTATTCTTTTCCTCTAAATTCTCCTATGAAGATCAGCTTTCTCCATGCCATTAAGGCTTTGTACTCCCTTACAGATTTACCCCTTTCCATTATCTGATTGATCTCACATTAACAAGTGGCCCAGTCTTATGTCTTAGAATTTATGTGCTAACCTGCTTGTAGCTTATACACTGATATTAGTGACATTACTATAAAAGATATAGCTAGTCTAGGAATCTGTTCTGCTGGGGCTCAGAATGCCACCTGTTCTATACAAGTTTTAATCTTGTCTTTCCTAACTTAGCCCTTGTACTTGTGTAGGTTCTTACATTAGCAATGTATAGTGTCCTACCTTATTTTAGCAGTACTGACCATCAAGTGTTTTTATTTATTTATTTATTTATTTATTTATTTATTTATTTATTTATTTATTTATTTATTTTTTTGGTTTTTCCCCGGTACCGGGAACCGAACTCACGACCTTGCGCTTGCCAGGCAGGCGCTTTGCCGCTGAGCTAAATCCCCAGCCCCCATCAAGTGTTTTTAAATAGTTTGTTTGGAGTTCAGAAATCTTAGAATTTTGTATTTCTTCTGATCTCTTTAGCTCTCTTAAAGTAGTTATACATAATCCAAATTTTCAGTGAGAGATAATCGACTTTTAATATTTTCATAATACTTAAAAATAATATTTTCTAGCTATGTAACTGAGGTTTTATGAACTGAATGTCTGGGTCTCAAAAAAATCAATATGGTGATTCTCTAATCCCTTTTATACTTATACTTGGAGATAGGGTCACCATAGAAGTAATTAAAGTTAAGTGAAGTCATTCATAAAAATGGGACCTTGAGCTGATAACCGTAGTGCTTTTATAAAAAGAGATAGTAGACTGCACCATCACCCCCTGTCCCCACCTCACCTGGCCCATGAACCAAGGAAGGGCACTTTGTGAGAGGCACAGAGAGACAGGCTTTGTCTACCAACCAGGATGAGAATCTCACAAAATCCACATCTGGCCAAAATGTTGATCTTGGGTTCCTCGTCTTTAGACCTTTGAGAAAACGTGTGTGTGTGTGTGTGTGTGTGTGTGTGTGTGTGTGTGCTGGGTACTGAAACCAGAGTTTCACACTGAACTACAGGCCCAGGTCCCTATTGAACAGGGAAATTTATTACATACAGTACATTGAAGGAAGTCTAAACCTATCATTATCACACTGTAAATACTCATACTGTAGCTGTTAATGAGTTCTGGACATCTTGAATGACTTGGACTAATTTTGAGATTCTACCGAATACCTTCCTGTATTCTTTTTAGAAGAAACTCAATGCTGAACCTGTGTTGAATCTAGCTGTAGCTTGATTTTTAAAAACTAGTCCATAAATCAGTTCTTAATGTTGCTCATATACTATATGGAAACTGAAATGTTATTTTTATTGTCTACTTTTGCTCATAACATATCTCCAGTTTTAAGATCTTTTGATAATTAAAAACAAGAAAAAAACCTCAACCTTCCTGATTACTTTAAGGACATCATATAATAGGTAAGTTGTAAATTACTATTGAAAATATACAAATAGTAAAAAACTTTGTGCATGTCTTATGTTAGCAATCTCCATGGTAAAGATGATAAAATTGCTTGTAGTTATGTAATGTAATTATACTGTATGTAAATACAGTGTAGTAGTGCTCTGGGCTCCTTATATACCTTGCAACAGAATAGATAAACTCCCAATGACATTAAAATATATGACTAGTGCATTAAGTAGAATTTTAATATTCTTTGGGAATTCATGCTTTCCTTTTATATATTTTATTTCTCTAAAAGATAGGAAGGCAATTTCAAATACTAGTTTCCTTAATCATAATTCCCCTTAATTCCTTAGCATTGTACTGCTGTGTTATTTTCCTTTTTTAGACTCTCTTAAAGATAGTAATAACTTTCCACTTCTGTGCCAAAATATAAAATACAACAATTTGTTCTCCAAAATGACTTGAAATTAGAGCCAGTTTCCTAAGATCAGTGAAAAGTATACCATATAAAGAGGCATATTATATATTTGTGAGAGAGAAAGACAACCAGAAAGCTGAGGATTAATACTGTTTCCATGAGCTTATTAAAATCTAATGCCCATTTCTGATTTTTAATTATTTCTGCTTTTCTTCTTTGTAACACTTTCAGATTTCAATTTGCTGCATTGAGGAGCAATACGATAGTAGCAAATTCTTGATCTAATTTTCTCTCCCTCTATCTCCCTTTCTTTTTATCTTCTCCATTTTTATGCTTTCTCTACCTTTACAGTGGATTATAACTTCCTACTGAGCAGGAATTGTTAATTTAAATTCTTGTAAATTATTTAACTCATCAACCTGCATAACAGGAAGATTAAAAATGACAGTTTTGTTCCTCCAAATAATATACATATCTAAAATACTCAAAACAGATATGACATATATGGCACATATGAGTTATACATGGCTTGAAGTCATGTAGACTATGAACCCAACTTCTGGTACTACCTCTTGGAATCCCCAGGTCCTTTGCTTTCTGATTTCACTTCACCCTCTCATCTCCTTTGCTTCCCTCACTCAGGCCTTTCTAGCCTCCTTGCTATTTTGTCACTGTACTCTCCTGCCCAGGGCCTTTGCTTGTTTTGTTCTCCATTCATTGTCCTAACAGCTCCAATGCTGCTTTCTCCCATTCCTTCTGAATCCTTTCCTGCCGTCACCTTACCAGAGACACCTTTCCTGGGTGCCCATCTAAAGTGTGCTGTTCCAGGGGCTGGGGATTTAGCTCAGGGGCAAAAGCGCCTGCCCGGCAAGTGCAAGGTCATGAGTTCGGTTCCCGGTACCAGAGAAAAAAAAAAAAAACAAAACAAAAAAAAAATAAAACATAGTTTAAAGTGTGCTGTTCCTTACAGTGCTTTGTTCTTTCCTTCTTTCTTTTCCTTTCTTTTTTCCTGTGTGGTTCTAACACATATTTGGGGATTTACTTCATGGGACAATATAGATCAATGTCCAGAGAAGAGTTCACTGTCATATCCTAGCACATAGGATAGCGTTTGGCATTTAGTGTGTATGCTGCTTTTTAAGGAATTACCATGAAACTTTCCAGGAAGAACAGCATGTGAGAGAGTAGTTGCAGCCCTCCCAGACTGATCACACTTTTCCAATGTAGCCAAACTGATAGACATTCTGTGATTTCTTTACAAATTATGATATAACAGATTATTTTGAGCATATTGACATGACTTTGTCTAATTTGTATGAGGTGGTGCCTGGCATTACCATATTTTTTATGCAGTAAGTTAGGCTAACAGTCAACTCTGGATAAATTTAATGAAGCAGGGTGAATTTTTTTTTTCTAATTCTTTCCTAGAATTCTTTGTTCATGTTTTGTGCTTAACAGAAAAATCAACAAAATTTGATTGCTTGTTTATTAAAGTTGCAGTTACTGTGTAAAAGAAAAGTGTTGGGACATTTATATAAAGTCATACGGAGAGTTTCAAGGCAGACATGAAGAATTTTGAAAGGAAGATATCATTCAGAGGTTTGGACTTGATCCGGGTGTTGGAAAGCACACAGAGGGAGTCTAAGCATAACGATATCCTTACGCACAGTATGGACAGTCTGTGTACTGTGCAGAGTTAGAAGTCTATCACAAATTGCATTCTACTGATGATGATGGCTGACTGATTTAACCATAGCATACTAGTTACTGACCTCTGCATATATAATATATTATTTACTATTCTATAAAAATTTAAATTACACATCTATCACTTAAAGTAACAGATATGAACACTATAATTATCTAAATGTTGTAATTCAGAATCAGAAGTAATGATCGGCGTTACCCTAAGTACCTAAAATACAATTGATAAATCTGAAGCTCAGGGAAAACACAAATGAATCATGATGTTTTCCACAGACATAGAGTACAAGATTACTTTCATTTTAGCTGCAAGATGATAAATTTAACATTAAGCATAGATATTTTATTTCTTGAAATGAACATATTTTCTAACTGAAGCTTCCTAACTGAAATTTTCCAGAAATAGTTGTTAATACACACTTTTTGGGGAGGTTTATTTTCTTCTTTTCTCTGCTAGCCAAAGTCAAACATGATAGATCATAAGTTCTGCGTTAAAATAAGCAGTATGGTGTTGCAAAAATAATAGTATAAGATTCAGATCTGGAATATAGTTCTGGCTGTGATTCTGGGTGAATAAATTAGAGTATCTGGGTCTCTATTCTGAATTTAAGTGGTAGAGTACATTTTTATGTCTTTTTCAGCAGTGTGTAGTTGATAGCTTGCACTATAGCTAAAATTTATTAAAACATATGTTAAGACACAATTTTTTTCTGTGATACATCAGCTAACTATATTTAAAATAATCACATATATATATTTTAGATGCACAGAAATGTATGCTGATAGGGTAAAAATGTGAAATCACTAGTACATTAGGTGCTATGGGTATTTGTTTTCCCTTGGCTTTTAAAATAATATATTCCCTTCTAAGAAAGTTGAAGTGTTTCCTTGATACTATCAATCAATTACAATAAGTGCCAGACAGATAATGTTAGACATAAGTAGAAACTGGCCCAGGCCACAAGATAGATCAGACTTGGTGAAATCTTCTATTTTATGTCATTCCAAAATAATACAGAATTAGAAACTTCTGCCATACTATTTAGCTTATGTTTCTAATGGGAGTGCAGAACTCCTAGATAAGATCTTAGGGTCTACTAAATTTCCTTTGGGGAAAACAGGAGAAAGTTAATTGATAGCAAAGTATTATTAAATCAAATTATTGAAGCTGGGTGTGCATCAGGATCAACCTACCATATTGTTGAATGTGCAGTGTTCAAATTTTCATATTATCTCAAATGTTTCCTGCAGGATTTTTTCATATAAGAATACAATGGGGCTCCATAACATGCTGAGTAAACAGTTGTTACATTTCTCAGGGATTTTTGCTTACTTTGTTTTGTGGAGCTGAAGATTGCACTTGTGGCCTAATTTATGCTATGCACATGCTCTGCCATCAAGTTACATCTCCTGCGCTTCAGTTTCTTTTAATCTATATCTTTATTTGTTGTTTTTTTATCTTTTTTCATTTGAAAAATATGTAAAAATTACATGAATCCAGTTGGTTTACCTTGTTCTTGAGTCTCACATGGTCTAAATTTTGCCAAATGCAAAATTTTATGACATATTCCTTTGTGTCTTATTTTTCTTGTAAATTAAACATTAGAGCTACAGGTTTTAACAACTTTTAAAAGAAGGTAATAAGCCCTTTGGAATTGTTACTGTCTTAAGTTATATTTGGAAAATGCACAATTGTGCAATCTATCAAATTGTCTTATAAAATAAATCAGGACAATAAGTTGTATTATTAAACAAAATACAATTTTTATTGTAATGCTGAGCTATTTCAAACAAAAGTTTGCATTTTATCTATTTCAGCCCTCAACAGCAGGTGGAGGCAACTTAATTGATGCATTAATATACTAGTATGTCAAAATCTTTCATTCTCTAAGAGCTGCTCACTGATACTGGCCTTTTAAAAATGAGATTTAGATTTACAGCATAAGCTATTCTTGATGAAGAAGGAAATCTATGTTATAAAGATGTTAGAAAATTATAGAGCCTCCTTTTATACACTATAGATAAGGAGGGAAGGTAGCTCTTTCTATAATTAGGAGAAAGAGATAAAGAGTTCAAGACATATTTGGGTAGGTTTTGCAAAAAATAAGCTGATAAAATTGTGATATGTAATTGGCAGCGTGACAGTATGTGTACTGTCAGTTGAGAATCATTATTTTGCACATAATTGGATAGCATGATTTGGGGCTGACAAAACTAGCGCCTTTCCTTCAAGCAAGATACAGCTAACTCCTTGTTTACATATATTCATGTTCCTAAAAGATTTAACATTCCTGCCGACACAGTGTCCTGAAGAATATTGTACTAAACCACATGCTTTTAAGAAATCTGGTGATATTTACTGTAAACATGACTAAAATTTTAAACAAGGTATACAGTATTACCCTGAATATCTTGAGCAACCCTTTTCTGTTTACTAGAATGTCAGTCACTCATTTGTAATTCTCCATTTATTCCTGTGTGGAACTTTAAAGGGAACTGTCCTTGTTTTTAGAAGACAGGTCTTGTTCGCAGGCCAATGCCTGAAGCAAAGGAAGCCTAATACAGGCTAAGGAGACTTGCCTATCTCCGGAAAGTGTGAACCTTTATTTGCATCTGGAAGAACACTGTACAATTGGGCCTGGTGCATGGATTTTCTTATTTCAAATAATTCAAGTTGGCAAATATTAATTTTGTGGCCATTTGGTTCTTTGTATTATGGAATCAATAACTTTAATTCACTTCTTCCAGTAATTCATAATTTATTTTAATTTTTCACATATATTGACTTTGTTATTGATTTTAAAATGGCTATAAATAACTTCTTTGTGTAGTTTTAGGATACTTCTAATTTTGAAACGGTGTATTTGTATGCTAAGGACTACAACAAAAATCACTGTTTAATTCAACTTTCATTTATAGTGATCATCTTGCCAACTAGCAGATTTTTAGTGTTTAGTCTTGAGCCACTGGATTTGCTATACTCTTTACTCATGTTGTTCCACATATATGAGAATTCATGATGCTTTGATACACTACCTGGAACTTATCATACAGATGTCAATAATTTCTTAAATGTAGACAATTAACTTTTCCATTTTCTGGCCATATTCTTTCCATTTATTGAACTTTATAGGTAACATAACAATTTCAATCCCTCTCATCTCTCTCCTTCCTTCCTTTCTCCTTCCCTCTCTTCCTTCTTCTCCTCTTTCTTTTTTCTCAAAATCTGAGACAGGATCTTGCTATGTTGCCCAGGCTAGACCCCACCTTGTGATATCCCTTCTCAGCTTCCCAGAGTGTTGGAACTGTAGGCCATAGTAACACACGTGACTTACTTCACTTTCTGTTGTGTTTCAGACTATGGCACATTGTTATCTAGTGCTCAGATGTTTATCTTGAGAGTTTAGATGTATTGTGTAATAATGTTTATGAATTTGTATTGTCCATACACATCTCTTAAGATTCTTTGTATAATCATTTCTGGAAAAATACTGTAATCAGGTAATATTTGAAGGAGCATATGTATCATGATTTGTAAATTTAAATTGCTCAGCTTGTCATTGTCTTAATACATTGTTTCTAATACTTAAGAGGGCAACTGAATTCAGTTTTATGTCTGTTAATTCCTTTTATTGTCCTCCCTCTTAATTATAGGTTCCTCATTTCTATTAGCTCTATCTTTCAAATGTAATCTCATGAAAGCATTTGTTCTTTAGACTGCCTGAGAGAAAGAAATGCAGAGAAAAAAAAATGAAGCTAGCAAAACTGTGGTTCTTAGCACTTGCAGAAAACTGGTAAAATCATACGGCCATTATGTCAAGTGATTTGAAGAGAGACTTAGCAAGACTATACAATTCTACTTAGAATTGTTAGTTCATCCGCTCCCAGAAAAATAACATGCAGTCCCCAGTACCTCATAAATAGTATTATCCAAAAGGTGATGTAAAATATGTTCTGGAAAATTTACGTTTGCAGCATCAATAATTATAACTATTGTGAACATATTATGCATATTGAAAGTACCCAGGCATTGATTCAAAAATTTAAATGTGAAATATTGTAGCTCTTTTCCGACAGTTTTGTATCATTATAACGGTATCAATTTGGAACAAAATGACACTAAAGTGAAAGCTACTATATGTGTTCTTGGTACGATATTAGAATTTTTATTTTTTCCTATTTGTTTACATTTTCCTTTGAGTTTCTAGATTGCCATGATTTAGGGTGGTTTTAACTTAGAAGGACATTGTTAAATTTTGTAATTTATTTATGTTTATGATTCAGTGTATACTGTGTGTCTATGTAAATCCCAAGTATACTAAAGTTGTTTAAAATGTATTATTGTAATCATTACTGTAATTGTTAACACATAACAAGTTACAAACTGAAAGCATTGTATTTGTTTGAGAACTTCTTCATGCCAACATGAAAAGGAATCAGTTGAAGACTAAAGTACTCAGAATTATTAGTATATACTATGGAAAATCTGTTTTTAAGAGCAAATGATATGTATCAATATAAAATTTAAATTATAAGAGGGATTAACATATTACAGTTTCAGAGAATTTTACAGATCATACAATAGAATCATATTTAAAAATATAAAGTAAATACCTCTTATCTCAAGCTCATTTTTTTCAAATTTAATGTGCAGAGAAAATGAAGCATTTTCACATTAATTTAAATTAGAATGAAGTTAATTTCAGGTCATTTCATTATTCTAATTTAAGCAAGGATACCTGTTTTTCACACCACCTAGCAGCTTAATACCACTAACATGAATGTTCATTCAATAGAATTGTTAAGCAATCTTCTGTAATTTGGAACACTTCAGGATTGCTTTACAGATATACTTTATGTTCATAAGGCACTTAAAAGCATTTGTATGATACCTGGAACTCCCTTAACTGTATGTCAATCAGATTAGAAAAATGATTTTCTGAATTACTTATTATCATGTTCTTTTAAAATTAAAAGCCTGTACTGTCACTGCCTTAATCCATAAATAATCAATGCATGTGGAGAGCAATTCTTAAAATAAATAATTATTTTTGCCTTCAAAATCTTCTTCACCAAAATGAAGACTAAAATGTAATTGTGATTTGATAATGTTTATTTTGCTTTTAATATATGCAAACACCACTTCAATTAATTGTACTTTATAAGTTATATTCTTTAATGTGATTAATTCATTTAATATAAAGCATGATATTATGAATTAGGTCTATTAAATAGCTGGAATATCTAAAAGTTCTTCAGCTAATTTATATTCAGTGGTTAATTTTTATATATCTATGACATTACTATACTTCAAATGTTCTTAGATATTTTCTAGTCTAATCACTGAAATCATGGATGGAATTATAAACCTAGCAGATTAAATGTCTTTCCCAGTATCTCCAGCTAAAATTTGAATCAGATCTCTGAACTTCAAGAGATCATAAGAGTGGATTTAAGGCTTGCCTTCACAACTTTACAGAGAATGCATAAAAATAAACAAAAATGTACGACATGTTCACACACTCACAAAGCAGGCTCACTCAGGCATGTTTGAAACCACCTTTCTTTTGGTGTTTTTCTGTTAAAACCAAAACTACTTTTCCTTAAAAAGTCATTCACTGTAACCTACATTAATGACACTGTAGAAAAAGACAGATATTTAATAATAACACCTAAGTAGTAAGTATTATGTCTATGAGCTTATACTCTAGAAAGTTACTTATCTAACCAAAATGTAACTAAAACGATTTAGGTAACAGCTGAATCTATTGTGAAGCATTTCTAGGTAGGAAGTGAAGATATTAATGTAGCTATTAACCATTGTTATGGAATAAAAATAATGCTTCATATACAATTTAGCAGTATGGATGTAGTCTTTATGTATAGAAAAAAAGGCTAACAGCTTTTATTTAGCAAGGTTTGAAAGTTCATGACATAATTACAGTGTAGACCCAAGATTATCCTCATGTAAGAGGAAAAGATTGATATAACCTGGACTATGAGAAAAGTAACAGTGACCCGAGTAAGCAAGCATTATCCTGCTGTTTACTTTTCACTGATTCTTTAGTGCGGTGCTATGGTTTGTGTCTGGGTGTCCCCCCAAAGCCTCATGGTGTCATGGGGCAGGCTTTTAGAGTTTGATTGATTATGGGTGTGAGAGCTCCACCTGCCCTGGAGTGGATAGTTTGCATATATAAGGGAGAGAAAGAGGCTGCTTGGGGCCATTCCTCCCTTTTGTGTTTGTTGCTTTTGCTGTGTTCTGCTGCCATGAGCTGTAGCCCTCTGCCATGTGCCACTCTGCCTTGTAACCTGCCAAGTATGGACTGAAACCTCCACAAACTGTAAGCGAAATATACCTTTCTTTCCTTAATTTTGGGGGTCAGGTGTTTTGTCCCAGCAATGAGAGAAAAGTAACGAAGACAGAATTTGGTACCAGAGGAGTGGGGTCGTTGCTGTGACTATACTTGATCATGTGGGTTCAAGAGCCTTTGGAAATGGCTCGTGGGAAGTTTTCGGAAAGGTTCAGAGATGTCACCTGAAAGAGAAGTGCTACAACACCTTCAGCTGTTCTGTCTGGGAGATTCTGGTCAGAGATCCAGAGGACCAGAAAGCTGAGAGAAATCCTGCCAGTAAAGACCAGCTTTGTGATGTTTCTGTTGGGAAGAAGGATTCCATTGGTTGTTGGACTCCAGACAATGTGTGTTATGGCTTGGCACACAGTTTGTCTGCATTTGCTCATGTCCAGAGACTTTGCCTAAGGCTGAGATTAAAGGCAGCAGCAGACTGGTTAATCTGGCAAAAGAAATTTCGAGGCAGTCAGACGTTGGGGAAGTGGCATGGCTATTGTTGGGGGCTTTTAGCCAGATTTATATTGAGAATTAAGAACAAAGAGCCCAGCAGGATGATTTAAAATGTTGTGAATTTGACCAGAAAGAAAGCTCCATTAAAGCTGTGGACTGCACAGGTGGAGTTGAGGAGATCTCCACTGCTGAGAAGGAAAAAGAAAATAAAAAAGATGGCCTGAGGGAATCACAACAAGCAGCAAGTCTTCACCCTTTGCAGCCTCAAAACTGCAAAGGTGAAAGACCTTGCTTTGAGAAGAAAGCCACTAAGTGCCATTTTCCGGAATGGCAGCGGTGGCTGCACCAGATTCCAGAATGGTGGCAGCATAGAGAATTTGTTCCTCAGAATTGGATTCAGAGTGCCCAGCGATCCAGGCACTCGATCCCTGTGGCCAAGAGAGAGGAAAACTTGGCTACTGCTCCAGGTGGCAGCAGACCTTGGCATCATCCACGTGGCCCTGGCTTTAGGTGCAGGGACAATGCAAGAGTTCTGAGGTTAAAGAGACTTCCACCCAGATTTCAGAAGGCCTGGGAGGCCAGGCAGTGTGCCTCTGAGAGGGCAGTGTGTGAAGCTGTGAGTGTGAAGCAAAAGGTACAAAGCCAGGACCATGGATCATCTAAGGAAAGCTACAAGGAACGAGAAAAGCAGGCCTAAGAGAGATGTCATGGTAGCTGAAACCACCAGAAGTGCCATAGGGGTGGACTCATGCAAGCTCTTTGGAGCTTACAATGTGCCACAGATTGCTTCAGATGTTGGATGTGGAACTGCAGGACATAACATTAGCCCTGCAGGATTTTGGACTTGCTTTGGTCCCAATGCTCTGTGTCTCCCTGTTTGTACCTTTTGGAATGGTACTGCTTATTTTGTGCCATTAAATGTTGGGAGTGTTTAACTTTTCATTTGTTCAGGGGCTCACAGCTAAGAGTTTGCCTTACATCTTGGAGGAGACTTGGGACTTGGACTCCTCAGCAATGCTGAAACTGTTAGGACTACGGCAACTCTTGCAGATGGACTAAATGTTGTTCGGATAAAGGGATGGACATGAGTCTTTGTGGGGCCAGGGGTGGAATGTTATGGGTTGTGTCTGGGTGTCCCCCCAAAGCCTCATGCTGTCATGGGGCAGGCTTTTAGAGTTTGACTGATTATGGGTGTGAGAGCTGCACCCACCCTGGAGTGGATAGTTTGCATAGGTAAGGGAGAGGAAGAGGCTGCTTGCAGCCATTTCTCCCTTTTGTGTTTGTTGCTTTTGCTGTCTTCTGCCGCCATGAACTGTAGCCCTCTGCCATGTGCCACTCTGCCTTGTAACCTGCCAAGTATGGACTGAAACCTCTACAAACTGTAAGCGAAATATACCTTTCTTTCCTTAATTTTGGGGGTCAGGTATTTTGTCCCAGCAATGAGAGAAAAGTAACCAAGACATGGACACATCTAGATGACTCATTAGACATGCCAGGTTTTATTCCAAAAACTAAAACTGAGTTTAGTTAATATAGGAAAAGTAAAGAAATTGTGATTTTTTTTATCTCACAGATTTCATGAGAAGATTTTTAAAAACAGGCTTAGAAAACAGGAGCTGTCAAGGGAAGCAGTGCCAAGTGAAATACAAAGTAATACTGTGCTCTCATGGGAGTACTCCTGCCATTCTTCCTGAAAGTCCTTCCCACCACAGAAAACTGAGGTGGCCACTGCAGACAGTGCCTCAGCCCTACAAACTTGCTTCATTTCAATTCAATATCCTGTGTGGTGCTGGTATCTGATTGGCTAAAACTTGGTCCTAGTAGCTGGAAGCCATTAAGCAAAGCTCCATCTAAGACCAGCACTAATCCAATATAGGATTTTAGATAGACTGGAAAAATGCTTGGATAGTAGGGAGAAAGTATATCACTGCTATATGCTGCCTATTATTCTAATTTATCTCTTTTGTTTTAATTAAAGAGCTCTTCTACAAGATACCAGGATTAGGAGGATTGACTTAACATGTATTCAGGGAAAACACAGCACACCTCTTGGTGAGTCACCAGTGCTGTCCCTCTGGAAGGGGTGTTTCCCACTGATCCTAAGCTTCCTGGCCATCATAAAGTAGCAGTATTATTTCGATAGACCCTCTTACCATGTCATTTCTGCCTTCACATCATCTGGCCATGGACTATACCCTTTCAAAGCAGAAGGCAAAGTAAACATAAATTGCAGGTGGGATATATTTTGGCCTAGAGATGGGAAAGCTGATTAGTACAGTATTCGATGGAGTTACTGATACTCCTCTTCATAGAGAATGTGAATTATACAAAGAACAAGAAGAAGAGAACCTCTGTGCAGTAAATATGAAGTGTCATTTACAGTGAAATAGAAAGAAACATGTTCTATGTTTTATAAATAGGTATCATGGCATAAATAAATGCAAAATATTTTTAACTTCAAAAATACAATTCTGTGGATTTGGTTTAATCTCTGAATACTCATCTCTGAATATTTTTTCCAGTGCACAAGTTATTAATTAAAATATTTGATGTTAATGGGATTCTTGGTTTACAGTTTTTTAAAAATGATATATGTTGTAAATTCTTACTGCATTTGTATTGATTATATCAAATACTCCACTATTCAGCGATTTAAACAGTAACTAAGCACTTACTATTCATGATTGTAAGATTTGGTATGGCAGTTTTACTTTCAACTAAGTTTATTCATGTATCCATGATTTTCTGTATGTTAGGCAGATAGATATCCGATTTTGGCCTGTTAGGTCTCTTTCATTTTTGCACTGATTTAAGCGTAGGCCAAGGTAGTGGAGCTGTGGACCACATTTCTTCTAAATATGGGTAAGTGACTTTTTTCTCACATGGCAGGAACAGATTCCAAGAAAACAAAGTGTTCTAAGACTGCTGAGTCCTAGGCTCACAATTATCAAGTGGAAATAGGTTTCCATTGAGATATAGAATATGCAATAGATAATAGTCAGTGTACAAATAAAAATAAAACTGAACTATGATCCGTAGCGTCCAGTTCAGGAAGCCCTACTACAGTACCTAGGGAGCCATCCTAGGAAGCTCAATAATTTTGCCAACAATCAGGCCTAAGTGGACAGGATTTGATTAATAATGGACAGCTACTTTAATATGTTTCCTTATATCCAGGTTTGGATTAACAGGAAAACATCAAGCATGCACTCCTAATTTATCATGGAAGGTGTTGTTTCTAATAGTCTGAGTGCAGCAGCCACAATCCAACAGTGTCTAATTAAGGTGATTTCAAAGCATGCTCTTTCTCTCTTTCCCTCCTTTCCTCACTCCCCCTCCCTCCCCCTCCCTCTCCCTCCCTCTCCCTCCCTCTCTATTTCTCTCTCTCTCTCTCTCTCTCTGTGAATGATAAATCTTTTCTCTGCCAAAATACAAATGATCGTGGCTAATGTTCTAGGTACAGCAAGCTCTACTCTTTGCTTATTCTCATTTGAGTGGGTATTTATGACCACAGAATTAGATACTCTTGGCCAAAAGTAGTCATAAAACCCACTAGATTCAAACAGTGTGGGAAGCAGTTCTATCCTACATGAGAGGAGCTTCTAAGTCACATTTTAGAAATTATATGCATACATACAGGTGATATTGTGAAGTCAGGTCATAACACCTACCTCCATGGCTAGAGAACTTTGTGTCAATTAATAATGAAATCTTTTTGTCCAGTTTTCACTAGATCTATCCACTAAAGGAAGACAAAGGCAAAAGACTATAACCTTTAGTATGTTGATAATTAATTTTAGATTAATGTCTCAATGCATTTTATAGTAATGCTTTTATAGTAATGCTTAAGTACTTTTTACTAATATTCAGAAAATGATTCTCTGCAAAACTCATTCATATGAGGTGCATTTAAAATTATGAACACTATGAATTAAATGTATTAACTAGAATATTTTCATTTCCTACTCAGAGATTTTGTCTCAATCAAACATCGTTTCATAGCCTCTTAAACTATTCCCTAATAGATTGCCCTTTCTATTTGTACCACAGGTTTTCCTGACACTGAATTGACAGCTTCTTATAATGAGCTTTGATTGTGTGCTTTAAAAAAAATTGAAAAGAACTAAAACCTTCACTGAGCAATTTTGTTAGTGGGTAACACACAGCATTTACTGCCAGAAACAGGGAGACAATTGTCTGACTGATTTGGAAAGCTATGAGAAAGAAAATATCTGAAGAAACAGCACATCTGCACAAATTCTTCCTTAATTGCCTATGTACAGTTAAACTTCAATAAAATAACTGTGAATCTTTCAAAATTCTATGCCTCAGTGGAGACATTAGTCTATTTTTTCCCTAGCAAACTGTGCTGCTTATTTGCCCAAACTCATCAAGTAACATTGTTTATATGTAGGTATACTAGATTCACAAGACTCATAGAATTTCTGGTAATTTGGCTAAAATAATAATTAACAGGAAAAATTTTATGCATAACATTCTCTGAGGGTAGGATCAGAATGGAAATCTGCAAGCAGAAAGAAAATGAAAAAGTTGCTGAAGTTAACTGTAAATTCTAAGAAGCAGACAAGTTGGGGATGTTATATACTCTGAGAATGTGAAATGTAATGTGAAAAAAAAAAAAACTATGACAATCCATCTCATCGCTTTGTAAGGCACATTTGCCTATGATTTGTATTGGAAAATTTTAACATAATAACAGTGTAAAATACTATGTGAGTTTAAAACTATTTCTGTGAGAAATGTAATGTTCTTCCCAGGAAAATTAAAATAACATTATGTACCACTTAATGACATACACGTTCTGAGGAATGAGTCATTAGGCAAATTTGTGTTTGGGCAAATACCATAGAGTGACTTTCACAAACTAAGATGTCCGTGATGCACATAGATACAGTAATATATTCTGACAGTATGTCTTGGTTATTTTTCTCTAGTTGCTGGGGCAAAATACCTGATGCTCAAAATTAAGGAAGGAGAAGTTTATTTCACGTACAGTTTGTGGAGGTTTCAGTCCATACTTGGCAGATTACAAGGCAGAGTGGCACATGGCAGAGAGCTACAGTTCATGGTTACAGAACACAGCAAAGCAACAAAACACACAAGAGAGGAAATGGCCAGAAGCACCCTCTTTCTCTCCCTTACATATGCAAACTATCCACCCCAGGGCGGGTGTAGCTCTCACACCCATAATCAATCAAACTTTAAAAGCCTGCCCCTTGGCCGCATGAGGCTTTGGGGGGACACCCAGACACCAACCATAACACAGTACCACCATAGTATATGTGCTCCTTCATTGGTTGAAACATGAAGAGCACAATTATATAGGAAGGAAGAAAATATAAAAGCAATTTGATAATCACCTGAACTGGGACCATGAAAAAGATTTAAGCTTTTAAAATATTTTATATATTACCAACTGTATACAGCTGTGTAAATATTGCTGTTTCATAAAAATGAACACAGAGTTCATAGAATATCTTATTTTTATGTAAATGCATTGTGAAATATTTTAAAGACAGTAAATATGTAGCCATATGATTTTTACTATCTGCCATATAGTATTTCAGTATGTCTATCTTCACTTTGAAAACCAACTTTTAGTTTTATTTTAGTATAACTATACTTATGAAAAGTAATTTATCTGTGATCTTATCTACTTTTTACATGGAGAGTATTACAATTGTTATATCTTGTTTAAATTATTAGTGAAAAATTAACTTCCAGGTTTTTTTGCTTTGTAAATTATAGATTGTTTTCCTTCATATGTTTTCCAATTGATTAGAGGAAAATTCAATCAGTTTATATTCCATATCTTGGGGCTGGAGATTTAGTTCAGTGGCACAGTGCATGCCTGGCAAGTGCAAGGTCATGAGTTCAATTCCTGGTACCAGAAGAAA
The DNA here is from genome assembly GCF_000276665.1 of Chinchilla lanigera. Classification (NCBI taxonomy): domain Eukaryota; kingdom Metazoa; phylum Chordata; class Mammalia; order Rodentia; family Chinchillidae; genus Chinchilla; species Chinchilla lanigera. The sequence goes on along the minus strand of NW_004955404.1, from coordinate 20,855,604 downwards.
AAAAAAAATATATTCCATATCTATGTATGTATTCTTTTGCGAAGGGAGGTTATTTTGAAACATTTTTCCAGTGTGTTTTTAATTGATTTAAAAATTATTTATATATTAAATGTAATTAATCATTGTAAATATATTTTCTTTTTAAATGTTCATCTGTATACTTATTTCAGAGAATAATTAAATCTAATGATTTCTATAGGGTTTCTTTGCAAGATCTCATACTTGCATATCTATGATTAGTTGACATAAATTAATAAATATCTAAATGATACATTGAGCAATAGTGATCTTTTCCCAGCTTACAGTGTGGCATATTCTTCTAAGTAAAGAAAGAACTGGTCTCTAGTGTGTGAAGCATGAACTATCATGTCATTCAGAGATGATACACTGAATTACTTCTAATGAAATATATTGCAGTTTTATTACACCAACTCAGTGAAGTTCAATATAAAATAAAAATAGAAACAGTAACATGAGAGAGATGTTCAGTAAGAAAGCAATGATTTCTACACATTTACACAAAAATTAAATTTCAAAATATGAGAACTACATTTAATTTCTGGAAGTTTTATGAACAACTGAATTATGGGGATTTTAATTTAATTTTAATAGCCATTCCAGATATATTCAATACCATAGGCAATTAGTATACCAGCGTATTATTGACCTAAATGTTCACTAGTATGGCACTGCTTTGTGTAGCACTTTGGAAACAAACAGCGACAACAAAAAACTATGTTCTGAGTGAGGTGGGTTTATCCTGTCAATGCTGAATGATAGTATTGAAAATACACTGCACAATAACACAGTTGTGATTAGTTTTCATTCCTACGAGGCTAACAATTTCTTTTTCTCTTACATAGGTTCTACAAGAGAAATTAGCACTCTACAGGTTTATATCTTCTATATACCAGGTCTTCACAATTTGCACATTCTGCTAAAATAATTGACTGCATTTTACCTTTTTAAAAATGAAATACAAATATCTAATGATAGCATTAGACTCTGAGTCGCAAAACTCTTGGGCCGAATTCCACCATTTTAAAACAGTAGGAAACAGAGATTACTATACCTACTAAACTCGATAAACACATTGCAAATTGTAGGAAACTGCAATTCCAGTCTGCCTTAACCGCTAAGGAACCGAGGAATACAAATCAGTGAATAGCCCAAACCTGGATCTTGAAGATAGACATGAATAATCTATTACTCTGACTTAGAATGTAAACCTGCCTTAAAAGTGATCAATTTAAGGGCTCACTGTGCTCAAGGTACTGCATTCCAGGATATTTATGAACGCAATCCATTTGAATGAATTAGACAGGCTCCAACTGGAAGTGTTAGAACTGCCCCTTCTCCCTTTGTTCCTCCATTTAGGCAACTATATTTGGGAGCAACAGAAGATCACATTAAGTGAAGTTGATAATTTCTGGTTTTATAGATATGAAAATAATAAAAGCATGGCATTGCCTCATCCTCCTACCAAGTGAGAGTTATATTCTGCAGCTATGGTAGTCTTTATATTTCAAGATGTACAAGCCCTGAGCCCTTGCAATTTTGGGTGTCCTGACCCTGGGAGCATAAAGTGAACAGCCCTGTGTAGTACTTAATTATAGTTCCTTATCAGCCTTCCCCAAAGAGCTCCTGAATAGGGAAGACAAATGATGTGTATTGTATGAAATTACTTTCCTATAAACAAGAAGCTTTCAATATTTACTCTCCCAATTTATATGAAACTGCTGTCATTCTCCTTCTCACAATTATTTGTGAGGCCTTGATGTTTGAGAAAAAGAAACTCATACTGTTGGAGATTTCATACAAAGGAGAGGACAGGATCTAGAACTAGGGATAAATCAGCACTAAATCCAAATCCCACTGGATGATTTTCTCAGCTGAAATTCCTTTGAACCAGTTCCTCCCCACCCCCCCCGCCATTGGTAAAATGGTGATCACCATATGTACCATTGTCGGTCTTGGTAATAAGGTAGCATAGATACAAATTCTTGTCAAAGAATACATTCTCAATAAACTATCTTTTTTTAGAAACAAGATGCAGAAGCCACAGACAGTAATTCATTAAACTGCAATCCTGCTACATCTGACCACCTTCAAGATGATTGCTTTCAGTGAAATCATTTTCCCTGAAGAGTCTTTGCACTTCCTGCTCACTTTGTCTGGAAAGCTCTTCCCTAATATCTTTGCAAGTCTCAGCTGAAGTAACACCTCCTCAGAGGAGCTCTACTGTCATTCATGGATCCTTTGCTTTATTGTATCAGCATTACTTTATAAAACATTGAATATTTGTTTCAGTACGTTGGGTAGAATGCAAATGTGTGAGCATAGCCACCATTCTCTTTACGAACTGAAAATAAATATCTCCCCATGGTCTCTTGCTACACACAACAGGTCACCTATAATCTTATGCTTGCCTCACATTTATAATAGTATTTTCTCACTTCTTAGATTAAAATATTATCAAAAACAACTGATTTGTTTGGACCCAGTGTGAGAGTCACACATTATTTGAATGACTTTAACAAATAACTTTACTTCTCTTTGGAGTATCCTCTAAATTCTTCTATGTCCATGTAACCTTTGTTTATCCTAGCAAATATAAAGGAATAGAGAGGGAAGAGAGGGTTAGGGGATGAAAAAAGATTTAAAATACGTGACATACTTGTACCAGGGCCTCACAATAACTGTATTCAGGGTGTAATGCAAACATGTACAAAAAAATAAAAATTTTAAAAATGTGACCTTTTAACATGGTCAACATATCAAAGTTATAAGCAGCATAGGAAAAACAAACTGAAATGAGTCATGTTACTACTTAAAATATTACCTTTTACCAAGATGACCTTTTCACTATTTCTCCTCTGATAACCCTGAAGATCATACATTCCCTTGTATAAGCCTGTAATCATTGTATCTTCTTTTAATTGCAAACATCCAGGTGCATCTAGTATATCCATATGAGGCTATACACTTATGAGAGAAAAATGAAAGTCAGATTATCGATGCTTTTTTAATTTTAAAAATAAAAGGAGGAAAACATTAACAGATAACCTTTTACAAAGTAGTAAAAGAACAGTACAGACAATACAGAGTTACAAACAAAGTGGTTGGAAATTAACAATGCTTATTGTATTCCATATTGATATCTTCAAAGTGGTTTCTCATGATATTGATGCTTTTTTATAGCTTCAAACACAATGACCAAGAATGGATATTCCAAATATAAAAAAAATAGTGAATAATTTCAGAAGCCTATTTCAATTAGAAAAGAATTATGTGATGACTTAACAAAGTCTTAAGTGCTGCCTCCAAAACTTAGGATCCTTGTCATTTTAGCAAGTTACTTCAGTTTTTTTGTACACTGGATTATTTATAGAATGGGGCTGAAATGATTGTTGAAAGAATTACTTTGAGGACAAAATAAAGAATGTACCCACTAGACATGCCATGAATACTGACTCATTTTTCTCTAAGCTTCAAAACCACTCTTTTAAAGATTATCCCCTTCCACCATCTTCTTGACCACATTGGAAGTATACTGTCTACACTTCTACTGGGCACTGTACGGTTTTCTCAGATCTTTCCTTTTTAAGTACTGCATGCAAATTCATGAAGCATTTCATATTTTTCAGCAAGACTGTGATTAAAACCCGTGTTTAATAATTATTATTGTATTATTTCCCCTTGTGATTGATATAGGGGAACTATCTCTCAACCTGTTAGATGTTAAATATGCTGAGTTCATGTTTCCTGAAGTCAAAGAATGAATTATAAGGAACCATGGAAGTTAAGAGTAGGAAAATTTATTGGGGAATGAGGATGGGGAATAGGAATAGCTCCTTAGAGATAAGCAGAGTTCCAAATATCTTGCCAATGACCCCACTTCTCTGAGAAGTTTTTACAGAGCAAAATCACAAAGTGGGTACAGTGTAGGTCAAACTATAGTTAACCAGTAAAATTACAAATGTAGCCACTTAGCTAATACTGACCAAATAGTAGCAAGGGCATATAGATGACATCATTAACATGGGTCCACACCTATAGTCTTAGTCTTATATTTAGTCTTATTCTTAGTCTTAGTCTTAGTGGTCTTAGTCTTATCCTTAGTGGGGAGGAAACCATGGATCACCCCTGTAGTGGATTGATAACTGGTGGTCAACTTATAACCCCCAGCTGAACTGAGTAAGTGTGGTGCTGGGTGTGGGAGGCCCACCTGAGGACTGTTGCCAGAAGCATGAAGGCAGACCTGGAGAAGAAGGAGGAGGCTGTTGGGAACTGAGAGAGGCTGTGGGGAGCTGGCTTTCCTGATGAACTTGGCTGTTTTCATCCTCCGAGGAGCTCAGGACCTTGCTGGCACTGAGAATGGCTTCAGTTCCCTTTGGAAAGCTCTGGTCCTCATTTTGGGCATCGCTTCCTGGTTCCGGAGGAAAAGATGGTGCACTGCCGGCCTCCAGGAAAAGCTTGCTGTGCTGGCTTCCCTAATGGGAACTCGGCCATGCTGATCATCAGAGGAGCTCGGGACCTCACAGTTGCCGAGGATGGCTGTGGTACCTTTTGGGGGAGTTGTGGTTCTTCTGAGCATCACTTCCTGGATCCAGTGCAGATCCCTCAGCCTGCTAGCATAGGTCCTTCATTCTGCCGGCACAGACTTTGTAGATTCCACCACTGACCTTTGGGCCTTCCCAGCAAATCCATGAAACAGGTCTGCATGAGATGTTGTCATGGGCTCTGGGCCTCTAGTTGGATTCATGGGAGGCATTGTTATGAGCTCTGGGTATTCAGCTCAACTCGTGTAGGACATTGTTGTGGGATCCAGGCCCTCAGCTGGATTCCTTGGTCTTAGTGTGTGGACAGATTTCCTGTACTCTTTTGTATACTGTTCTTTGGGTGACTATTATAAATAATCATATAAAGTATGTGTCCTGTATTATACGGATCCCTTGCAAAATAAGCCCCAAACCAACACAACCCCTAATGAGATAATGGTTTATTTATATGGGAAATCTCAGAAGGGTGGGATCAACAATCTCAAGCTTCTGCTTATCCCTTAAGGAAGTAATTAAATCTGGCCATTGAAACTATAATCTTCTTCAGATGTGCCTCTAGCCAGTCTTGATGTATTGTCATTTTCTGTACTGATTCAATCTAGGGCCTATCCTTTCTAACTGGTTATAATATTATAGATAACCTAACTTAGTTGTCTGTAATATTCCCTTTCTCTGAAGAATTAGCTCTGACTGTGGTTAGAGAAGAATGGGTACAGCTTTTAATCTAGCTGCTCTGAACTGAAATGGGTCAGTGTAGGGGAGCCCACAGCTGGGGACCTTTTTTGGAGCACTAATTTAATAGGCATTGAATAGAAGTCATGCTGCACTTCAGCAATTATGAATTCTCTTCATAAGAGTGATCTTGTGGATTTCAGTAAAAGGAGTGTGGTACGTTTGTCACTGGTTCCATCTTCATGATCATTTGGAATTTGGCAGCCTCTAGGCAAGAATAAACAAATTTCCCAAGAAATCAAAACATGAACACTAGAATACAAAGGCAGGTTCAGGCTAAAGCCATATTCAGATGCTGCTCTAAAGAGACTGGAATGGTGACTGTAACCAGATGGTGTTTAGACTCTTCTACTGATGGAGATTATCTACAAATTTGATTTTTTTTGGTCATAAGTCCCCCTAGGTTTATTGTAGGGGGATGGAGAGTTTGGTGTTTTGTTTTTTTGTTTTTTTTTTTTTTTTTGGTTTTTCTCCGGTACTGGGAACCGAACTCACGACCTTGTGCTTGCCAGGCAGGCGCTTTGCCTCTGAGCTAAATCCCCAGCCCCGAGTTTGGTGGTTTTGAAAGACAATTTCAGGTAAGGAATTTAAAGACTCTCCTTGAGCTTTTCATAGGTTTTACTGTGGTTTTTTTAAACCTCACTATACAATAATAGTGGCCCCCACCCACTATTATTGGAAATTACCAGAAGGGATCAATGATTTGGAGCTCTTTTTCTATCTACCTTTTATTATTGTGCTATTGTTTTTACAAACCTTTGGGTTTCATATTCTTGTTATGTGTTTAAGACTAATTTAAAGTGAAATCTGTATTAAGTAAAATTAAACTCTCTTGTCTATCGAGGTTGATTAAGTCTTCTCAGGCATTACTTTTGGAACCATGTAGAGAGCCTCTCAGAGCCTTTCAGTGTCAGGCACCAGAATGGGTCTTGATCTCACTGACCATATTGCTTTCTGTGATAGCATGGGAAACTTTTTTTCTCTTTGACAGCCCTCTTTTTTGGCACACCATACATTTGTTGATTTGTGTCCTCTGGGGTCTAGCAATCTCTCTATTCAAGAGGTTGAGTGACTCACTGTGTTGGTTACTTATCTCTCATTGCTGAAACAAAATACCCAACTTTCAAAATTAAGGAAGAAAAGGTTTATTTAGCTCACAGTTTGTGGAGGTTTCTGTCCATATTTGGGTGGCTCTGAGGCAGAAGATAACAAAACAAGAGCAAAGTGGGGAGTGGCAGCTGAACAGCAAAGCAGCCAGAGCAAACGGGAGGAATCGTGCAATTGCGGCAAGCAGCCTCTTTCCCTCCCTTACACTATAAACAGGCTACCCCCACCTAAGGGGCATGTAGCTCTCACATAATCTCCATGCTCTCCTCTTCCACAGGCTCAGGATGTATACAAAGTAAGCACCCTGGCTTCCCGCTGAGTCACTTAGCCAAATCTCTAAACTCCCCAAGTTGACACAACGTATCAACCATAACACTCACCAAAGGTGTAGGACCTTATAGAAAAGGTTATTTTTTACGTATTGTGTCCTTATTGACCTGGAGGACAAGGGTTAAAATATTGGCTGTCCTCAGTCCAGTTATCTTTTAATTTTGGTCTCTATATTCTCATTTTTGAACACCCAGAAGAGAAGCTTACTTACATGACAATCATGATGTTATCTTTGAAACACATTTAAATGTTTTTTAGTATACGACAGCATTTTTAGTCAATAATATCTATTTAGTAAACAAAGAAGCTCTCACCTAATCTGCTATCCTTTGTTAGGACATCCTCAAGAAGCATGTGACACTGTCTGGACTGCTCAGTGCCTGAGCATCTCCAAGTGTACTGATACATACACAACACACACATCACATGAGAAAATCTTATTGTTGTATCCACATAAAAAATAACCTTCTGATCATAAAAAAATAAACATACAGTAATATGGTGGGTAATGTTTTTTTGTTGTATGTCTCCTATAAGACTATTGTGTCCTATTAGTAAATAAACACTAGAATAAATAGTTTTAGGCAGCTACTCCTTTATTCACCAATGGAGTCTCATCTAACAGATTTTCCCAAACTAAGGGATACTAATTTAATCCTAATTTTTTCAGATGACCTATGAGACCCAGATCATAAAAATTAAAACATTTTTCTTGATCATTAAAAAACTCCCAAGTTATTATAGATAGAACACAGTACGCAATTGAATTTGTAACACCAACCTTGACATAATTTTGATTAGCTTGCAATGTGAGTGGAAGCATGTCCTTAAACCTAATGATACTTACCTATAAGCCAACTTCAGTTGCAGACATAAATATTTTAAAAATCTAAAGAAGCAAAAATAAGAAATAATTGTTAATCTCAAACAAAATAGCTGCAGATGTTCTAACTGGACACAAATTGAACACACAGGCACATATAAGACAATTGTTAATAGAACAGAGTGTATTCAGATGTATTCAACCATGTTGAATTATATTAACCCTTTAACAGCTTTTAGGATCATAACTGTAAATAGTTTAGTCAGAACTTTTTAAAGGACAATTAACAGGGATCTCTTGTAATAAGAATCAAAAGGAATAAAACCCTTTACAGTTGTGAAAGCAAAGACAGTTATTAAGATGGGACCTTGGCTGATAGTTTATTTGACTTGACTACCTAGCTATATAGGCATATCATTGTTGCTTTGAGAGCCACAGTTGTTTGATAACCAAAGCTGATAGCCAAATTTTGATAGCCACATATAACTGTTCCTTCTAAAATGGCAGAGTGTTAAAGATAATTTTAACTATTTCCAGAGGTGGGTGGATAGGTCATGTTTGGATGTAGAAGGAGACTAGGTGACACTCTTTAGAGCTAAGTATGTATTCCAAACAGTAGGGGGAAGAAGGCCTGCCAAGTGTCTAATCTGTGCTGCTGTATATATCTATTCATAACAGTTTTTCCGTTTTGAAAAGAAACAAGATGAAAGATGGCATCCTTGTCTGTCTCTCTTGCTCTGTGTAATATACTGTCTCTCCTAGGCTTAACCCAGTCCAGTGTCAGCAACAGTGAACTGGAGGTTTGTGAAAGTGATCAGAGCCATGTTAGCCATTCTTATCATACACCTGGGCCCCCTTCTCATGATTCTGTGACCTTCGGACCATACTTAGCTATGGGCTTTCTTCTTTCAGAACCTCATTTAGCATATCTCTGAAAATAGTGGCCAGCCTGGCAAGATGCTTTAGAGAGAAATCAGGACAAAAGAGAGGCTTCTGGGGACTGAGGCTGCGACTATCACTAATACCTGTTTTTATTAACTGTTGAAGTCTCTGTTGGAATTTAGTCAGTGAAGTGCCCTCTTTTAGCATGGCATCTGTATTTTATTGAAAAGAAAATCATTAGTGAATGGCATATCATCTATATATTGCAGGACTGTATACTGGGAAATTCCAAAAACAGTCCAAGTCATGGGAGATCACTTCTCTAAAATGACAGGGACTGTGTCTTAGTGCAAAGAAAGTCTAAAGATAATGTAATTTTTGTCATTCTTTCCTCTTTCTTATGGTACGACTCTAGTCATAAAATAGTACCATGAATACATCCCTCTGCACTTTACTCTTTCTGTAGAGGGTAGGAAGGCCATCCATGAGTGGAAAAGGATGAGAATCAAACAGGTTTAAGTGTTTAAGAATACATTTCAAGGAAGGAAGAGAATTTGACATTGAGTTTTCCAAGAAAAACACAGGAAAGATAGGCATCCCTTTTAATCTCTACTTGGTTTTCACGTGCCTTAAAAATGTCCCCAAGTTGACCTGCTCCACAGCAGGTGGCTGCTGTCTGGAAAGTGACCAGAAGATGGATCAGGCAGACTATACACCCATACTGACTTATGCCCCTACCTTCCCTGGAAACTCAAATGCCTAACTGTAAAGTGAATTTCCAAAATCACAAGTTACAAATGATTCCTGCTGTAATGGTCATGTTTAGAGAATGAAGCATCACTACCAAAATTAGACCAATAATCAAAAACCTGAACAACTGCTTTCTATTTCTTACACTCTTTTGGAAAAACAGTGAGTCTGGGGGACAAAAATGTAGATTGGAAGTGGTTGGAACATTCCCAGCCTGCAAAAGAGGTCACCTCCAGAGATAGACAGAGGCAAGTAATGGCCCAAAAATTACTGCCCAGGGCCCAAGGGCAAAGAAATCGCTGAGGCATTTGTATTATCTACCTAATCACCTAGGCAGTCTGCCTTAGCAGCAAGACAAGGCTATGCTCTACTCAAAATCTACTTCATAGGTTTTTATGTCTCTATATAAGTAATACATTTCTGAAAGCAGCTAAAAATCTTTATTTATTGTCCAGGAACCACAACTTACACATTAGTAAAAGGACTTCTCTCCCCTATACACATAAATGGTGAGAACCAAGCTTGGAAGATAGAGAGAATCAGGAAGTTAGGGCCTTTTTAACAGTACCAGGGAGTGAATTAAAAGAATAGTTTAACGATTCTTTGAATTAAATGTGTTTTGGTCCCTTAAGTATAATGCCTAAGAAATAATTTCTTCTGGTGTCACCCAAAAGTCAGTTCTTTCCACTGGATCTCGGTTTTGAGTTTCTTGTGCCCACTGGATGGGAAATTGTGCCCACAACACTAGGCAGGGACATGCCTTCATACGTGTTCTCCTGGGTAAGCAAAATTCTAATGCCGCATCTGACACAGAAATGGGGTACCTAAGATGACTTCTCAAATAGTTTATCGTTAACAAATGCTCATTTTCTATGGGCTGAACTTGAAAGTTCTTAGTGGTTAGATAAGAAGGAAAGGTTGAAACATATTGGGGCTAAAACCTTTTTAGAGTCTTTCCCTTTCTCTCTGATCTTTAGAAGAACCATTCCTCAGAAAAGGTGGGGGGAGTTCAAAGAGACAGAAGCAATCAGAAATGAGATCAGAGAAATAAAAGCCTTGATTTTTTTATGCTCACATTGAGTTGCTACAACTGTTCTTCCATTAGTAATCATTCTTAGCCTGGAAAGACAAGAATGGGGAACCTCAAGAGTTAACATTGGCTCCTCACTGGAGGAAGATTAGATCTGAAAGAAAACAGGGGCAGAACAGGCTCAAAATTCCCATCCATGGGCATGGAGTGGGGACAGGGCAAACTGTCTCAACAAATCCTGTCCTCCAGTATTTAAGCTCAGCAGCCACACTGTCACACACAAATGGCTGAAGGAGTCCCAAATTTATGAGGCATTTATATTTCATAAAATTAAATGAACCCAATTTTCAGCATTTTACAAATTCACATTTTGTCTAGTATTAAAGTCTACTACAGGACATTTTAACATTCCTCCTTTCCAGTGCTGCTTATTTGAGTTAAGACAATAAGTATAACACCAAACAGGTTAAAGTAGTTATGTAAAAAACACTAATAAATTCAGCAACTAATAAATACGATACACAAGTAAGTCAATACACAAAATTGGATTATAGAACCCTGGTGGTAAAAATAATATGTCCCATTGAAGAAACATCATAATGTCCCATGTCCTCAACTTCAATTTACCATCATTTGACAAAAAACAAGGCATAAAAAGACAAGCCTAAAAAGACAATATGGGAGTCACAATCTAGACTCCATGAGACGGGAAAGCAAATTTTACTTCTTCTAATTACCTCAGTGGGACCTCTAAAATGATATAGGGGGAAAATATGTAACTTCCAAACTACTAGATGTTAAGTGATCTGAGTCCTTGTTCCCCCAAGTTAAAGGATGAATTTTAAGGAAAAAAGAAGGTTAAGAATAGGAAAACTTGCTGGGGAAAGAAATGGAAAATAGATATGAGGAATAGCAATACCTCCTGAGAGAGAAGTGTTGTCCCTAATGTGTTGCCAGGACCTCACTTTTCTGAAAAAGTTTTATAGAGTAAAATTAGAAGATGGGTACTACATAGGTTAAAACTATAATCAACGAATAAGATTACAAGTATAACTGCTTGGCTAATATTGATCCAATAGTAACAAGTCTGTACGGATGACATCATTACCCTTGATTAATCTATAATCCACCTCTTTTTTTTTTTTTTTTTTCTGTACTGGAAATTCAACTCATGACCTCGTGATTACCAGGCAGGTGCTGTCCTGGAGAGCTAAATCCCCAGTACCATTAACTTTGATTAATAATCTATACTCTTAGTCTTATTTTTAGTGTTAGTCTTAGTAGCTTTAGTGAGTAGAAGATGATGGCTCACTGCCCTTTTAGTCCTTATTTGTATGGGAATTCTCAAAAAGGTGCTATTAGTAATCTAAAGTTTCTGTTTATCCCTTTGGGAAGTAGTTAAATCTGGCCACTATGAATTTAACCTTTTTTTTTATTTTAAAGAGAATAAAAAATTAAAAAAAAAACAATGAAATGATACAGAATTTCAAATCAAGATGACAGGAAATTAACAATGGTTGTTATATTGCACATTGTTATCTTCAAATTAGTTGCTCAGATTACCAGATAAGGCATGCAAAACTGATCAAACAATTAAGCATTTACTGTTGCTTTCAATAAACCAATAGAAATTAGTAGTACAATTACCTTAGTTCTCTTGTGGATATATATTTTATTTTTCCTTCTTTCTTTGTTTTCTCCTTTAATCTTCTTTAGATGTGCCTCTGCTCATCGTTTTGATGTGTTTGCATCTTGCGCACTCACTCTTCTTAGTGCCGACACGCCCTGAGTGTCTATAACTTTTACCTAACTTAGCTGTTTATAATAGCATTAAATAATAACTTGCAAACCAACAATAAATATGTTTGAATTCTTGAGTCATTTTTAGGATGATAATTCGTTTCTTTTTTTGACAATAAGTGTTTTCAAAATTCTGGTGTCCTTCTTTGTTTTATATCAGTCAATTGTATGTATTAATAAATACTTCAGTGTATTTTTGGTGCATAGTTTCCACAACAGTTATATATTTGCTTTCGATACCCCTCATTTTTCTACATCAGTGGATCTTATGCTTTTTGTCCTTAAAATCTGTTTTCCTTCAAAAAGTACTTTGAAATGTTCAAATTCCCTTTATTTATTTGGTCAGAATGAACTATATTTGTTACCAATTTTTGATTGCAAAATGAGTACTTTTTCATTTTGAAAATAGTAGAATCAAAAGCAAAAAGAAAAAACAAAAAAGCACTGATGTGAAGGCTATTTTATTCTAAGCCAAGAATAAGAGATGTGGGCAGCTATAGTATACTACTTACAGGACTGAAGATGGAAGTCACAGTTTCTAAGCCTAGCTGCACGACCTAGCAAGATATTCTCTCAAAATAAAAGGGGCTGTGGCCTTACATTGATAGACCTCCTTGGGTTAAAGAAAAGTGGGAGATAAGCTTGCAAATCAACCTCTCCCTGTTGATCATCTGTATTGGTTGTAGATCAAGATGTAATAGATATAAGGTAGAAAAAATGAGAGGCATGGTAATAAAAGAGGACTATTCGTGTCCTTTCTGCAAAAAGGTGAACATTTTTCAGGAATTCGAGTAGCACCTTTGTTTCTTTCTCTTCTGGTTATCATGGCAGTCATCAATTGTGATGACCTGGGTCAGATGTCATGCAGCTTGCAAATGAAATTATAATGAATTTAGAGATTGGCTGTTCTTGTGGCAGCCATCTTGGATTCAACCAGTTTTGCCTAGTCCACCTGAAGGCAAATCTCTGCCATCCATCATTCTCTCCTGAAAGATAAACAAGATTAGAGTGTGGTAAAATGTCAGCAAAGAGGGGAGAGTACCGTATCAGGACATGGTACCATATTTATAAAACATGCAGTAAAAGGTTTAATCCACTTAAAAATAATAAATGCATTGAGTGCTAACTGAGATAACATTTTAGTAAAACATTTTTTAAAACAGAACTGGAAAGAAGTGTTTTCTTCACAGAGAGTGAAAATCTCTCTAATGTGTAGCTTAAAAGAAAAGAATGGGAGTTTCAGTTTTTGAATTGCCTTACTCCTTCATGCTGTGCTGTCCTGAAGTATAGGAAAAAACTTAAGACTCACATGGATAGTTTAAAAAGATAGAAGTCCTTAAATGATTGCTTTTTGAGATAGTTGTGGCATAGTCAGAGACCACTACAGTTAGAGATCACTGTAAAAGTGGAGAACTAGTATAAATTTTTATCAAGCAAGTAACAACTTCCTGAAGCTATTTTTTTGCAATGTACAATTGAAAACTAAAGAAAAAAATAAATACTCTTACTCTAAAGTCCATTGGTCTATTTTTCACAGCGAATAAATCATTTATTCATGCATGGTTTTGTAACAATGATATTATGTGTTTGGAAAGTGTAATTTCACTTTGTCAAGCAGTAATTTATAGTGCTGGCATGTTTTATTATATAGTATCAAGTATTATACTTAATGTTACTGGCATCATTAGGAAAAAAAGTTTAAATGCAGAATGAAACACAAAGATATACATATTTAAAAACTTTACTTCAGATTAAAGTCTTGAATTATTTCATTAGTAAAAACTACTCTCATTTTTTACCTTGAAATGACCAACTTAATTTATTTTTAAGAAAATGTTTGATAAATGTCCAAATCATGACTTCTGGGTCTGTCAATTGGTCACTGGAATGAAAATTATTGTCTATGAAAAAAGCTTCTGATTTGGCTAAGGACTCGTAATTATATAAGGGCTTTTTGGAGGAAACAGTTATTCTTCTTCAATATAAGGACAAATATAAATTTACAAAATGAAGATTAATTCTCCCTTTTAGAAATAAGGAAAGTAACTTCTCCCTCCTTGCCTTCTGTTAGAGCATTTACTTAGAAACACTGTAGCTATAAATTCCTTCTCATTGTCTTTGAGAAGTATTTAATCTCTTTACACCTTTAACAACAGTCACCCTTACAAACTAGGAAGATTTCTCTCCAGCACTGGAAAATCTTCTCTTCTAGATGTAAATAATCAAGGGAGAGAGCAATCCTCCCTCTCAGTTTCTGGGAGACAATCTGTGAATAAAATGAAAATGTAACAAGTCTAGTTGTCTTGTTCTCAACTGTAAAGCCACTTCCTGTCATAAAAACGGCAGTGAATTTTTCTATTGTGCAAAATCAATTTCACTAACATAGGTGGTCATCTCAATTACCAGGTGAATTTAGGATGAACTGTAAGTAACAAATGGTGCTGTCAACTCGTCTCACTTGGGCATTCATTTAAGAACAGGGATACAGCAAGTTAAATTGCTTGACTGTAGAAAAAAAGCTGAGATTTTTTTCTACCCTTGCAGTCTCCAAGGAGATTGCCTGTGTTGTACATATCATTTGGATTTAATACTTTTTCAATAATAAAGTTGTTTTCTATTGCCATTGTGAAGAGCTTTTCTGAGGTGGGGGAAGCTTTTGTTTTCAGTTCTATTTCTCCAACATATATAAGCATGTTTCAGGTGTACTGCCTGTTTTGTCACACAAAATATTAAATCACAGTTACCAATTTTTCCCAGTCTTGCACTTAAATATTTACAGATATTTGTCTAGAACATCTGAGGGTATTTGGTCATAGATTTAGAGATTACTCTGGTTTTATCTGCCTCAACTAGTGATACAAAATTTCTTGACTCCCTCTATTTCTTTGTACATCTTGCAATAGTCATTTTTTCCCCATAATCAAATGCTTCTTGTTATACCTTGTGCATTACACCCAGCAGCAGTCAACAATACTGCTAATATCCATACACTCATTCTGCACTGAAGGTTGTTAGGTGTATTATCTTCCTGTAGAGTACTATCGGTAACTATTGATTTTACTATATATTTAGAAACTATATAACATACAATGGTATAATTTCAACATCCAATGTCAGTTTGTTCAGCACTTAAAGATTAAGCCAATCTGACAATTCAGGGAGTTTGAATTTCAGGCATGACCCTCATTTGATATCAATTTCTGTAAAACTGAGGTAAGAGTATCCTGGAAAATCATTATCAACCCAGAATTCTAGGCAACTTCACATTCTATGAAAAATTTAAGCACAGCTTTGTTGAGTGTGGCAGAGAAAGTGATATCTGAAGGGTTAACATGGACAATTAAATGCTCCCTTTGAAAGGATACATATTCAGCGTTCATAGCACATTGGCCAGAATGAGTCCAAGCCATAACCACATATATGAATTGTGGGGAAGAGGAGGTATGGAACATGTGGTTAAAAAGTACCTAAACATCTGACTTCTTTTTCCAATAATAATAAAGAGCCCCTGATTCAAACTTGGTAACTAATTTATGACTGTTTCAAAACATTTTTTTTTCCTGATACCAGGAATCGAACTCATGACCTCATGCTTGCCAGGTAGGTGCTGTGCCACTGAACTATATATCTGGCTGAAACATTTCAATAAGGGGCCTAATTTGTAAAGAACAAAATAAAGGGGAAAAATTACATATATGTTAATATTATTAATAATATTCACATTTTTCTGGAGTCTTTATGAGAATCAATGTTTCCATCAAAATAACATTAATGATGTTGTTTCTCTGATCTCAAATTTATAGTAATTAAATATTCTGTGACAGAAATAAAATGTGTCACTTTAGAACATTTTTGTTATTCTAAAGAGACAAGAACTATGCACCTTTAATACCAGTCTTAAAATATTTCTATGTATGAGTTTAAAAACTCACTATAGTAACATAGATTGAAAGCATTTTTGAAGAATATGTTATGATTTATTGAAATAGTACCTTATGAAGTGTTTCAAATTTAATTAAATATTTACTCTTGCAGTTAAATTACTGAAGCAGAGTGGTAAATCCATACATTATAGATTTAGCACTGAATCCTTGAAGAAACTCCCACTGTTTAATACAAATTCCAGCCTGAGGACAGCTATTACATAGATTATTTGATAATAATGTTTCAGCCGTTAAAATACTTACTGAATAAGAAAATAGACCGCATGACCTCCAAGTAATCAAGACCATTTTCCAGTTTAAATTATTGTATTGCAATCTCCAGAGAAACAGAAGCAGTGTGTGTATTTATCCATTCATTTACTAGTTATAGGAATTGACTCATATGATTATGATTATGGCGGCCAAGAAGTTGTCCATGTTAACTATTAACTGGAAAATCATGAAAGTGAGAATGTCATTCATTTTGAGTCTGAAGGCCTGAGCATCAGTAATGCAGAGGTCAGAGCGCAGGAGATAAATGTCCTAGCTGATGAATGAAGATTTGCATCCCTCCACCCTTTTCATCCTAGTCAGGCCAGGAATAAAATGGACTATGCTGACCCACACTGGAGAGGATGACCTTCATCATGCAATGTATTGTTCTGAGTTCTCATCTCTTCCAGGAGCACCTTCCCATATAAACCAGAAACCCAGCCATTTCTGTCCAGGGGTCCCTTAGCCCAATCAAATTGATATGTAAAACCAAATATCACAGATATATGTAACAAAAGAGACATAAAATTGATTGTAGTAATGTGTCTCTTGTCTGTCTACTTCTCTATATATACACAAAATGATAATATTATTAAATATGAATTTCAAATTGTTTTCATTTAAGATGCTTTCAAAATCTAGGAGATATTAGTAGCAAAATATGCTATTATGTGTTAACAAAGTTGATTTTCCC
Source organism: Chinchilla lanigera (assembly GCF_000276665.1). Taxonomy (NCBI): domain Eukaryota; kingdom Metazoa; phylum Chordata; class Mammalia; order Rodentia; family Chinchillidae; genus Chinchilla; species Chinchilla lanigera. The sequence continues at coordinate 20,838,698 of NW_004955404.1, read as the reverse complement.
TATATTTTTCTATCTTTTCACTTATTTGATGATAATTCTATTGTAACATAAAATAAGAATAACAGTACCTACTAAATCCTTCAGGAATAATAGGATGTACATTTAAATACTTATTTTTTCACAGTGAGAAATGTACATTGCCTATCACATTTTATTTAAAGGTGGGATAAACAATATCCTAAACCTTGGGCTACATTAACAACTTTAAATAGAACATAGATAGAAAACTATTGTCTGGTTGATTGAATGAGAACTGTCAATTCATAGTTACTGGCACTGATATCTTAAAGAAATTTCACTTCAAAGTATTTGAGTATTGAACAAATAATTAAAAGGCTGACAGAAAGTGGGACCTAATTTTCTCAGAAGAGGCAAAGGTTACATATAAGAAAGGGGAAACCAGTAGAATAAATCTTGTGTTGCCCAATAAGAACTGGAAATATCAGTATAACTCCATTGTTTCGGTAATATAAATACAAATATGTAGAAAAATAATTATGAATGTAGTACACTGTGTGAGTGTATATATGAATATTTCCTTATGGCATTCCTAGAGAAAATATACAACAAAATCTTGATAACAATGACTATACCCAACATTGTTACCTTGGATTCTGATACGATTGTCTAAATAAAAGAGCTGGTGTTATTTGGTGAAGTGCCCAAATTTATGGCAGCAATATAGCATCTTGGAGTACTAAAGAATGAGAAAATGAGAAAAAGAAATCCAGTATTGAAGGTATGTGAAAAGGAAATGGGAAACGACCATTAGAAACCTCAGTGACCCCTGAACAATAAAAAATAATACTGTATTAGATTATAAATGCACTGTAAAGTAAATATCTAGTATTTCATGTAAAAATAAATAAATGGGTGGACATATTAATTTCATAAAATCCCAAATTCTTGTGTGGAATTCCATGTACTGTCAGACCTCTATATTTGTCTATTTTACATTCATTCAATAAACCATGATTAAAAATAGTCAAGAAAAAAATGCCTTTTTACTAAGCAATACAGAGTACATTTTAGATCATTTTGTAAAAAAGAAGCATAACAACTCTTTGGGTTAAATTTTAATTGGGTTATGTATTATAAGTAACTAATAATGATTCAAAGTATTTAGAAGGATGTATACAGGTCATACATAAATAGTATACCATTTAATACAAGAGGTTTGAGCATGCCCAGATTTCAGTATCCATGCAGGATTTTGGAAAGATTCCTCTTTGGTACTGAGCAATGACTAATTTACACAGCTGCCTCCTCTCACAAAATGAAATTCTCCATTCCTTAAGTACAGTCAATGTGTACTGACTTGATTTAAAAAACTGCATCATGCAAAAGAGGGTAGGTGGTCATTTTATCATTATTTTGTCATGTGGGAACCTGATAAACATTCCCACAGTTGAGTGATCAAGAAGAATATGCACGATATTTTACTAGCATATTGGGTTTTTGCTTCTGGGGTCATCGTGACAAAAAACTATCAGCACAGTATTATCCTGAAGAAAATCTCAGACAAATAAAAATGGAAAGATAAACTCGAGGCTTTCCTAGGTAAATGGATGCAACTAGAGATCATACTCATAAGCAAAATAAATCAGACCCACATGAGTAAATACTATATTGTCTCCCTCATTTAAGAACGTGAAGGAGTAAATAAAACTAAAAGGTTCAATAGATACTGTGAAAGGGAAAGAAACCGCTCAATGGGAAAGAACAACTGGGATGAGGGAAAGGAAGAAAGAGAGAAATAAAGAAAAGGAAGGAAGGAAGGAAGGAAGGAAGGAAGGAAAGAAAGAAAGAAAGAAAGAAAGAAAGAAAGAAAGAAAGAAAGAAAGAAAGAAAGAGGAAGAAAGAAAGGAAGATATATGATGGCTAAGATAATTGTGCTACTAATTTCTATTTGTTTTTTGAAAGTAACAGTTAATAATTAATTATTTGATCAATCTTGCATACCTATATCTGGTAATCTGAGCAACTACTTTGAAGATAACACTAAGTAATACAACAATCATTGTTGGTTTCCTATCATCTTGTTTTGAAATTCTGTATTGTTTTCATAGTTTTTGTATTATTTTGTTTTTGTCTTTAATTTTGTTATTTTGTTTTTGTTCTTTTCTCTTTAAAAATAATAAAAAAAACTTTTAAAAATCAAAATTGAGGCATATCCCATGAAACAACTGGCTAATTCTCCACAAAATTTTAAAATCATCAGAAATAAGGAAAGCTTTGTGAGATATTATATCATGAAAATGCTCATGAAAACATATGACTTCAGTCAATGCAGATGTGACTGTAAAACAAGGAAAAGTGGACCTCAGAAAGAAAACTAACAGAACCTAAGTAAAATACAGAATTTTGTTAAAAAGTCCATCCAAAGCCCCAAATTTACTGGAAATTTCCATGAGCTGCATGAGACCTTAGAGGCTAACAGAAGAAACCTCTGTGTTTGATGAAGAAAACTGCTTCATATCATTTGATGTTCTAAAAATCAAGGAAATTTAAAAGAGAAACTAAGAAAAAAATTTTTATGAGATAACTTTATGAGGGCTTGAATATGGCTTTGTATTTTTTAGCAGTTATTTCTCTTTGTAAAATCACCTGTAATTTAAATTTCAGAAATATGCATGTCTATCTTCCTTTTCAACATAATTATTTAGGAAGAAGGGGTTGTGCTAGATTTGTTCATCTTTAACATTTATGCCTGACATATGAGGGTAACACCAATGTCAAGAAGAGAACACAAGACAGGATTTTAAATATTGGGAAAGTGATTGCCAAGCATAACCACTGCACTATTGTACCCAAAGGATTTTTGTGCTTGGCAAAGCTGGAAAAAAATTATTTCAAAGAATATGATCAAATTTATTGTTCTGTTCTTCAGTTTTTATTATCTGTGATTTCCCAGCTTTTCTATATTTTCCATATTTTCTATTGTCACTTTTTAAAATGGTGGGCTATGGATTTTCAATGGATTTTAAATTATTACTAAGTTTCTACATTTTACTTTTGGCAATATTTTACTCAGAAAAAATAGATTAAATGTGCTCACATGAAAGGCAATGGAAAGTGAAGAAGTTTCATCATATAAAAGAATCAGATTAATATGGGTTGTCTATCTTGTTCTGTGATATATTATCTAGTTTATGAGCCTTTCTTTGGCTCAACTTTGGACAGGTATATGCCTGGTCATAAACTCTGTACTATGAAAATGAGAGAAGAAATGGTGTCCCTAAAATCAAATACATATTTTATGTGCCTCACAATGGTTTTCGAATAACTTACCCTTCAAACCACATTACCAACCCATTTACTTTTACCTTTATTACTGTACTGTGTTAAGGCTGTTACTTTTTTACTGTATACTTTTATTCTGCATTTTACTCCATACTAATAGAAATGCTTTCAGTGGCTTTTTAAAAATTATTTTGCAAGCACTTACTTCAGTAGGCTAGAAAGACTAAATTCATATAACTTATTCATTTATGGAAATGGTAATTTTGATGAATGCTATAAATTAATTCTTACATATTATCCTGATCCTACTTTTTGTTTATTCAAATAAATAGCTAAATAGAGAATACAAAGTGAAAGTGTAAATAATTGTATTTTTACATAGAATAGTGAGGTGGAAAACATAATTTCCACTGACATGGAAAGAAAAGTTTGCTCTCATTTAAAATACTCTTCAACTGGATCTAAACTTCATATACCAAGTAAACAAAAATTAATATGTCTAAAGACGTTCACCAGTAGCAATAAAGAAGAAAATATGTTAATAATAAAAATTAACCTCAGTATAATGAAAACATCATATGTAAAAATCCTGTTACTTCAATGGAAAGATGCAGTTGTTCCTCTCCTTGGGCATCCTGAATATCAATTTGGAAAGAAATAAATTTAGGTACATATGTAAGAGAACATGTGGTTCAGATTGATTAGAGTCTTAAATACCAAAAGGGAGAAAGAGAAGTTTTTCAAAAACTATCTAACAGCATCCCTAAATAACAGTATATTTGGGAATAACTTTTGCAAATCATTAAAGCAAAAATCTTAGCTGTGC
>NW_004955404.1:20777177-20834439 GCF_000276665.1 Chinchilla lanigera | reverse complement strand
TTAAGTGCTTTTAGGTATAAAGATATCTAGATTGCAGCAAGCATTTAAAATATCCATGAGAGTTAATATCTATAATTATATGAAAGTTTTACAAATTCATGCTACAAGAGAAAATGTAACAGCTTATTACCAAACTGATATAACTCGTATATAAACTGTAATCTAAATGTTGGACTTTGTATATGAGAATGGACCTCAAACTGTTCCAAATTCTTTGTTAAAAAGATTGCTCTTTCAATTTTATAGTATTATAGTGTCTTGATACAAAGTTTGCTAGCAAAAGTCTGATCCATACATGGATCAATATATTTATGCTTGTATCAAAGTGTAGATTCAGAGTACACTTTGGAATCACATACTAAAAATTTTAATTGTTTATGTTTTTCAAAATTGTTTCATTCTATTAGGTCATTTCCTTTTCCAGAGAAATGTTCAGATCAGCATATCAGTTCCTAAAACAAGAAAAAAAATAGAAAAACCCAAGTTCTGCTGTTTTAGTTAGGGTAGGTGAAAGTGGTACATCAGTTTGGGCAGAAGAATGTCATTATAACTATGTTCATGCCCCTACTCTATAAATAGGCATTTATTTTTTATTTCCAATTGTTATGACAATTATTTCTTAATCTCTTTATACTTCTGTCAAGAACTTTGCCTTATTCTTGTTTTGAGAGTGAAGGCAGGTAGAAGGTTTCAGTTTCCCAACAAGTATAGTGTAAGGTTAAAGGGAAATTTAGAGTGGATGCCTTTTATCAGCAAAGACAGTTTCCTCCTATTCCATGTACTGATTATTCTCTTTGAGTTAAGTATTGACACTGCATTTGTCAATTTATTTTCCTCCACTTACTGTGATAATCATAATTTTAAAAATTATCTAGTCAATATGAATTGAATGTATTGCCTTTGAAATGTTGATTTAGGCTTACATTCCTGGGCTATAACCAAAGCATTTTTTTTATCTTCTTTACATATATGATGCCTTTTAACTTCTAAATATTTATGTTAGTACATGCCTCAGTACGTAGTCGTTACACTCGTCATGCTAAGTTCGTACCCGCACATAGCACATCTTACTTCTTATTTATCATTCCCCTGTCTGCATTTCTTGATCTTCTTCCCATTAGCAAAATACCAATGGACTTTCTTTTCTAAGACTGCATAAAGGATTGTAGGATCAAATTTATAGGAGTATTGGTCTGGAATTTCATAGATTTTTAATCAGCATATGCTGAATCCATAAAGTTACATGGATGGCGTCATGTTACTTAGTTTTCTGAATTTTTGAAGTACTAACAACATTACCTACACATAGTGACAAAAAGGGTAAGGTAATGTGTAAATGAATTTTTACAAGACAAATAATGCAATTTCAAAATACAAGTAGATAGCACAAGAAAGGAAATGATGCTATAAGTAAATTTTAATAAAATGGGAAATGAAAATCAAATAAATGAACATAAATGAAGTCAGAGCTGTTTTCTTCACAAAAGAATGTTGTAAAACTCTAGATTCAGGCCAAGCAAATAGAAGAGAGAGGGATTCCAAATGAGAGAGAGAGAGAGAGAGAGAGAGAGAGAGAGAGAGAGAGAGAGAGAGAGAGAAAGGGAGAGAGAATCATTAACTATTACCAGAAATATTAGAGTGAACAGGCTTGTAGACATTAGAAGCATCATAAGAGAGCAGTATGGACTCCATACATTTCTTTAATAGGTATAAAAAGAAATAGTTGGGAAACTTCTAAGAAGACAAATCACAAGAGCTCACTCAGAAGAATTAGATATTTTGAATCTAAAAGTTTAAATAACCTCAGAATACAAAATGTACAAAAAGACCTTGAGTGTATATAATGCCTGCTTACTACATTTTAGTCATTAAAATAAAGATATAAAGTATAGAAGTGAATTTAGGCTAGGCATTAGTATTAATAAACAAGTTAAATGCAATAACTCTGAAATAAGTATAAAGAGGAATGATGTATTATGTAAGCTCAATTTCGCTCTTGTTCATGAAAACACACAGTGATAAGAAGTTATCCCAGAGGTTACATTGGTCTCAAAATAATCAAATGATGCCTCCTGTGTCATTGTCAGTGTTTAAGGGAAGAAATAGGTTTCTGGTGAGTATTTTGCATTACTTTAATCTTACTGAGTATTCTTCTATCCAAGTATTTTTAAATGAATTATTTGATTAGAAATGGAGTCAAAACAATTATTGCTCTGTTAAAGTAACAAGATAAGGAAGAAGCACTGTGAACTCAAACTCCCCTGAAATAAAAGAATGAGAAAGGGTTTTACTGGTGAGGAGAGGTGGGGGAATCTTAAGGCACCTGCGCTAATCGGGTTTGCCCAGCGAAAGTAAAGTTTCTCCTCTCTTCATAATAGAAAGCAGTATTAAAAGCTGGAGAAGGTAACTATCAGTTGAGCTCCTATTCTCTCAAAAAGACTGAAGGACAGGAGTGCTTTATTCCTTAATTACACTTCCAAGAGATGGCTCTCAGGTCCTTAAAAAAGACAGTCATGGGTTATACAATCGATGAAAATGCTTTTAGAAAGATTTATCTCTCAGAGGAACTAAAAAAGAATTTACAAGTATGAGTTTTCTAAAAGTGGTCTAATAAATTGCAATGGAGTGACCTCTGTGCTTAGGGCATCTGAATTCCATAAAAGTAAGAGCAATCTAGAGACCTCCAGGCTGGCAGAACCCTTCCTAATAGTCAATGGAGCTGATGGAATTGTTATTCTGGTCACTAGAGCAATCTGGAAAAGGGAAGAAAGCAGGGAAGAGAGAGAAAGGAGACAGAGAGAGAAAACCAAGAGAGAAAGGAGGGAGAGAAAGGAGGGAGAGAAAGCAGACAAGAAGGAGAGAGACAGGAGAGGGAAATTAATTTTATCTCTAGTCAGTGAACAAATCCTGCAGGCATCCATTGTAGACCTGTTTTTTCCATGCTATATGCATTCGTCGCTTTCCCTTGGCTGGAATTAAATACCCAACAACTTCAGTTGAAAGTAGAGGGATTTATTTTGAATCTTGATTTTAGAAGTTTCAGCTTGCAGTTGGCTCACTCTAAAGCAGAAAAGGATGGCATAAGGGCATGGCGAGGAACAGCTGATTACCCCATCACATCCAGAGTAAGACGGGAGGAGCCTGGACAGAACATACCCTTCCAAGTCAGCCCCCAGTGACCCACTCCAGTGAGGCCCCAAGCAAGTTATTCCACTGATAAAATAACATCTCCATGATCTGGTCACCTTCTGAAAGTCCCACATGAGATTTGGGGATCACATTTTAGATCTAAACTGTAACAACATAATCATGTAAAGTTTCTTAATGGTATCAGGTAAAAAATAAGCCTTAATTTTGATTAAAGAGTTGGACAGAACCTACATATCTACATCCTTCTTTGCCCTTAAGTGTGGCAACCATATTCAATATAAAAGACACATTAGCACATACTTGTTACTTTATCAACTTCTTCCCTACCCTGTCCTCCAAAAGTATCAAAGTCTGTGTAATATAGCACTTTGGTATAAGTACAAACAAGGACGTGAGTAAATTTACAAATTAGGAAACTTGTGCATTTAGGTTGAAGAATCAATAAGATTAGTGGTAACTGCAATGCAAAATATATGCAGATGAGGATGCTTTAAAAAAAAAAAGAAAGAATATTCCAAGTCCTCAGTCTCAAAATTAATATACGTGAGTGGAATAAGCATCAGGGATGGTTGAATACAAATGGTATAGTGAGAGATCCGGATTTGAGGCAGTTGGCTAGGTTGACAAATTCACTGTCAAAATTTATTTTGAGACCCACTGAGATCCAAGAAGTGAGCTAAATGTTATGTTTTCCTTTGGTCTTATGAAAGGTAAGCAAGTGTGCACTAGGATAGGCAGGTAACAGTGACAAAAAAAAAGAGTGACTTTTTTCTCATTACACTACAGTGCCATGTTTAATTAACTATTTAATCTTGTCCAAAAATGAAAGAAAAGAAAAAAAAATAACTGCAGTAATTGGAATTAGTATTTATCAAGAATTAACTTGGGCATTAAAAATACAAACTAGGAAAGTAAGAGTCACCAAATATTGCTTCACATTGTAGGTGGACCAGTAAACTCAACAGAACAAATAATTGTTACCTCAGGAATTGAAATGAGCACACAGGATGAAAACATATATATCATAATCAATATTGCTAGAAAATTCATAAGGATAGATTTCTGTAAGAGAAAGCTACATAATAAAATTAAAAGGATAGTGATACACGACAGTATCTCAGTTCACCAACACTTTTATTTGCAAAAAGTTTAGTTTGCAATTTGGTTTCTGTTGCAAACAACTGAAGGCTTTGGGAAAATTTTGCAGTCATTTGCAACTCTCCATTGGGTGACAGAAAGAGTCCTGGTCATCTTTCCCAGACCAACGCAGATGTGGCTACCTTTCCAAACACTGTAGGACAAATTAAGTTTGTGAATGAAGGAAACTGGCATATATATATATATATATATGCATAGTTATTTTTATTAATTTAATGCTTTCACCAAAAGATAAAATAACAAAGCCAGAGAATGAATGTAGATGACATTGCAAAAGAACAAAAAAATGCAGATGCTTTGTATTGGACAGATGTGGATGACAGAATTTTTTGAAAGTACTCATATACTTTTGTCAAAATTTACAAAGACACAAAGGAACAAAATAGAGAAAATAATAAAAAGAAACTTAGTTTAAAAACATCATTAATCTTCACATGGCCATTTCCAAGAGAAAGTTGACGAAAATGGTATCAGGTGAAACAGAATGTCACAACACTGCACAGAGACCAAAGATCTTAAAGGTTTGCAGGGGAAACATGACTATTTAATCATAAAGAAAATTATGCAATAAACAGCAGATACTTTAATTGAAAGGATGTTGGAAAGCAAAGTTTAGGCCTTATCTGTGGACCACATGTATTTAATTACATAAGTTTAAAACAAAGGAAAACTTAAAAAGACACTATCAGTGTGACAAGAAGGAATTCAGAAATGGATAATGTCAAAGTTTTTGAAAAAGAGGGTTTGTTCACTTACGGTAAATCATGTGGAAAAATTGCAAAAGAAGCACATAGAAGCAGATGTTACATTTTGAAATACATAGTTTTGGTATTACTGGAAGAAATAATTTTATTGGAAAGGAGAAGTAAAAGAAAATTCCTGTAAATTAAATGTTACTGCCTGGATGTGGTAGCACATGCCTGCAATCCCAGCACTTCGGAAAGTGAGACAGGAGGATCACCACGGATTCAAGGCCAGCCTGGGATACATAGTGAGTCCAGTGCCAACCTGAGCTACATAGTGAGATCCTGACTCAAAAAAAAAAAAAAAATACCGAGGATAAGGAAATACAGAAATTTTGTCTAGAGTTTACTGGAAAAACCCTTAGGGAAAACCAAGAGGATGTGAAAATTCTGAATTTTAGAAGAAGATATCCATAAAAAAAGGGAAACTGAACATCATTGAAGACTTATGAAACTGTGACAATCATTTCTGAAATATTTGCTGAGTAGGTTTTGCTTTGTTTTCAGAAGGGATGAATTGGACAACAGGAGTAGCAGTGATAATGCAGTACACATTTTCAGAATAATTGTTGGGAAGTTAAATGCTTCCTACTCTGATTAAATATTTTTTTTTTTTTTACTAAGAACTGTGAGGCTGTATGTTGTCTTAAAATTATCTCTGCTAGGACATGTTAAATGAAGACTTTTAATAATCATTTTAAGAAAGAGAAAGTAAATCTATCAATGTTGACTTTGTGGTACTTATCATCAAATATTTAAATTGAATTCATGTGGATGCCTTTACCATTTTTTAGCTTTCTTGATATGTCTGTACCTTAGATATAGAATTAAGCAATGAAAATTTCATGCATACTTACACTTATATGAAGATAAAAAGATTAGATAGCTCTTTTCAATAGAATAAACTTGAAGAAGATCTCTGTATTATTGTTTGACCAACAGGGGTGAATCTGAGTCAGAAGGTCCTGATTTTCCCCAAGTGGTACTTACTTGTTTGTTATTTTATTTTCAACATTTGACAGTCACAGCTGTCCCAATTGATACACAATTGCTCCGGGAGATTTTTGCTTTGGCTTTAGCGCAACATTAGAATCATGCAGGCATATTGTTAGTTTGCCTAAGACATCTGGATGACCCCGTCCCTCTGTAGCCATGTTAGGTTTTCCCACTCTGGTCAGTGAGGAGTCCCTCCTCTATCCATGACTAAAGACAAAGTTTGTGATTAACTAGGAGAATGCTGTGTGCATGAGTGAGTACTCATTTTTGTCTATGTAAACAGATGTCTTTTTACTCTTATTGGATCTGTCTGTATACTGCTTCCTCTATGTTACAGCATACAATCTGGTAAAACCTCTTTCAGATGGTTTTATTTTGCCTGTTTGTAATTCCAACCTCTAGGAGAGCATGTTAAGCTGGTTGTACTAAGAGCTGATATCACTAAAGGCTTCTGGTACAAAAAGTGGTCAGCAGCCAGGGCTGGTCACACTGAGAGCAGCTGGCACCTGGAGAATGACAGAAAGCCATGGAGACTTTCCAGGTGCTGCCAGTTCTGGCTGCCAAGACGGTAATGGGGACAGCTGATAATATTGGGAACCAAAAGTCCCTGGGATTCAGAGCTTGGTGCTGGTGCCACGAAGGGAGCTGCACTTTATCATTTTCTTATTTATATCTGAATTGAGCAAAAGGAGCCTAGCATGTTGCTAATAAAGCTAAGAGACTACTACACAGTGGAAATGTACAAATAATAACTTTGGGCACAAAGGAACTTGGAAATGCTTTGTAGGCATACCGTACTTGAGTTAGCAGGTTGGTGGGTTAGAAAGCTGGGACCACACTGGTGATGTTTCAGAGGGAAGACAAATATGAAATTATCTGTAAATTGATTCTCTGATTTCTAAAATGTAGCCAGCTTTTGAAATTTCTTATTTCAGGGAATGTGTAAAGGAAAAAAAAAATAAAAGGAGACTAAAGTTATTTTCTCTGCCTAACTTTTCTCTAAGAATAAAAGATACATTACATGACGGTAGAGATCCCTAACAGGAAGAGAAAAACTGCATCAAGTCAAAGCAAAAAGTTTTTGGAAAATAAGAGCGTGAATACCCTTAGTGACAACGCTGAATTTTCATGAACCTAGCACTTCTTATTTGTAAAATACTGCCCATTGTAAACCCCTATCCCACCTTCTGTGCTCAGGGAAATGGTGGAGCACAAAGGATACCCATTCCCCAGTGACATAAGCAGGTTCATGGATGCCTTATGTACCAACAAGATCGGGCACAGAAGCTCAAAATTCTGGTTACTTTCTGATTAGCTAAACACCTTGTCTCCATTTCTCAAAGAGGACAAAATGCTTTCAACTTTAAGATTCCCTCTTTCCCCCAGGACCAGGAACTATGGCTTACTTTCTGCCTGAGCTGTATCCAGCCCTTCTGAGTGTATGCTAGCCTCAGGGGAAAATATTAGCTCACTTATTTGGTCACATTTTCATTCTGCTTCTCCACGCTAGGCTCTTTCCGGCTGTACTTACTCCTCATGTAAAAGATAGCCCATTTTTCCTTAATATCTGAGATACCTGCAGATCTCATAGTCACAGTTATTTCTCTAATGTGAAACTGTCTTTTGCCCTTTGCTGTTATCCTTTTGAAGAAGCCTCTCCTTAATAGTAAGTCTAGATTTATTTTGTTTATTTATATATTTTTCTATTTAGTCATTTTTCATGTATAAGTTAGTTACAGAGAAACACGGAGAGGGTTGCCTTTCTGCAGGTCCCTGTTTGACGTTTAGATGTTGGACCTCCAGAACAGATTTGAGGGACCACTGGTAAACTAAACTTATATGAGCAGAGGATCTGAAGATTGAAATTGATAGTTCCATATCTATTCATAGGGGGAAGTTAAAAGTCAGCAGTAACTTAATTTAATCAATGAGTAGGTAAATAATAAATTTATTGGTAGCCTTTCAGGCACAAAAATTCAGTCACACTCAATGAATAGAGTTTAATCACCATCGACCTATACAAAATTCTCTTAGGTCTTTTTTTTTTAAATCTCTTTCCTGTCCATATCTCCCCTAAATTCAACCGCGTTAGTATGTCTTGATGTAAGTTTATGCTATTCTATTGGATTTTAAAATATATTTGAGTTAAATCTTTTTCTGTTTCAGCTCAGTGCTCTTTTAAATGCCAGTGATGGTTTTGGCTTATCCATTAATCCATAGTTTCTAAGTACTGTAATATATTTCTCATGAATCCACTACATTTTACTTAGCTACTCACCTGAAGAGAACATGAGAATTGCAAGGAGGTATATTTATATGGTATTTTGTGTCCAGTTTGTGAAAACCCCACTGCTATATAAAGGTGACGACAGTACACACCTTCATTTGGCCAAATCTGTTTTTTTCAGCTGTACTAAAAGCAAATGATTAATGAAGAGTTGAAATGATAACCTCTCTCCTCAAGCAAACAAGAATTTGTTCACATGCAATCTCCTTCAATTCATGTCATCTTATACAATATTTATTATAATTAACTTGATCTGAGAGTATTCACATAATTATTATATTAATTTATGTTTATAAGAATATGCGTGCTTTTAAATGTCTTTGTGTGCATATTATCTAATATGTTGAGGTCTGCAAATTATTTTCCTTTCAATCATTTTTGCTGCTTCATATTTCTTTGGTAACCTCTAAATGTTAATTCCTTTTTGTCATGAAATATGGCAAATATCTTTTCAGATTTGCTTATTATATATTCCATATCATCTTTTCAATATAAATCTTTAATTTTTTATAGTCAAATATAACAAAAAATTGTACATTTAAGAAGTTCAATCTAATGAAAAGGTTTTAATTTTTGCCAAAGTTACAATATGTCTTTTATATTTTTGCCTTTAATTTTAGGCTCACTTTTATATGCAGTGTAATCTTGCATTATGTTTGGCTACTTAATAAGAAAATTTTTCTAACAGTGTCTGATATACACTTATTATCATATTAATTTTAGAAAGTTTCCCTTTATATATTTTCCCTCAGCACTCAGTTTTGCTCCAATGACTTTGTTCCTAGCTAAACAAGGTCTATATTTTTCTCAGCAACGATGTCAAGTTGCTACTATCTAGTGGGTTCAGGTTCAATGTTTTCTTTTTGAAAACTCATAGGCATTCTTTAATGATGACTTTATATTTTAAAAATAATTTATTTTTAAAATAATCAAATTATAATGTAATTCTTCACACTTTATGAATTTTTTCAGATTTTACAAAGTTGCAGTTTCATGAAAACCAGTATAAGCACAAAGTTATTTTATTTAAATGCACTTATATGCTGTAGTAGAATATTAACAGTCTCCAATATAATTTCTGATGTATTTCTTTACTTTTCCCCTAAGGAGGCATCATTTTTATTCCCAGAATAGACTCGATTATCTTTTTTTTCCTAAAATGCCATTTCTTCTAGATTGTAGAGTCTCATCAGAGAAAAATCTAAGAATGAGAAAAATTATAAGAATCACACATAATCTATTACTCTAGAACAATTATCTATAATTTTTTTTGTTTCAGTTTAAGAAACAGAAACAAACAAAAAATTTTTGTTTTTGAGACAGCATCTCTCTATATAGTCCACACTCACTGTGGAGCCCAGGCTGGCCTCAGAATTACAATGATTCTCCTGCCTCAGCCTGTTGACTACAGGAATTACAGATGTGCACTACCGCACCAACTTTTAAGCTATTTTTCTGTTCTTACATATTTTTTAGTGGTTTAAAAAATTTATTCCATCTTTAAATTAATGTTTGGAAATAATCCTAGAATTTTTATTTCCTTAATTTTCCTTTTTTTAATTTTATCTTTTAAATTTTTTCATGTATTTCACTTAAAATTTCTCAGATAACTAAACACAGAAAATTTTATCTGTAATCTTCATTGCATTTTCCTGAAATATGCAGTTCTTACAAATAATAGTAGCAGGGGGCTGGGGATTCAGCTCAGTGGCACAGTGCCTACTTGGCAAGTGTGAAGTCGTGAGTTTGATTCCTGGTACCAGAAAAAATAAATAAATGAATAAAAATAAAATAATAGTAGCAATTCAAGAGTAAATTAAAATCAAATACTTTGTATACTATACACAAGCAATGTCTTTTTTTGTATTCAATTTGTCATGGTTCCTATTAAAATAATGTAGAAAATGGAAACCAATAAAGATTTTGATTTTTTTTATTGATAAAAGTGCAAATCCTCTCATATGGATAAAAGATTACAAGATTTTGTTATTTGTAATGGATCACACAGTAGTAAAGGAATGCAATTCATCTCTAAATTTTTAGTAAGGTAGTTATATACTTTTAGTAGGGAAGTTATATTTAGTAGGGTGCATAACAAAATTGATAAAGGAGAATTATAAGAGCTTTTTTTCTATCAGGTATCTATCGTGTAATAATAAATTTAACTATCAGTATCTATCCATAATATAAAATTATATATTAATATATTTTTGAAACAGAAAAAACAAACACTGATTGATGCACTTGGTCATTTTTCTTTTTTTTTTTTTTGAAATACAACTCTCATTTTATGCATATAATTGCACACTGAAAGGAAATTCTGGAGAAATACTGCCAATACCATGAAGAAAGTTATAGCTTAATTTAATATAAGCCTCTCAGTGGTACCATATTATATGAAACTAATCTGTGGCTTTTGAAAACATCAGTAATGCTAAATCAAAACTGGCATACCAACCACTTTAATGTATCATTTGTAATGTTACTCAATAAGAATTAATTTTGCATTTTTTCTTTTAGTACAATTCTTATTTTATAATCTATGTCATAACCAAATAACTGGTCTCCAGAAGAAAAATAATATGAACCTAGAATTATGACTGTTTAGTGGCTATATGTATAATCATACCTTTTATACAGTAAATGTTACCCACTAAAGTTATGGCATGTTATTAGTGCCCTCCATTTACATGCTAAAGTTCTAATTCCCAGTACAGCGAATTTGGTCTTATTTGGAAGTAGGTCATTGTGGATATAATTAATTAAGAGGAGTTCAAGTTGGTGTAAGGTTGGTTCTGATATGACTTTTGGTCCTGATATGCTTACGCAGAGATAATTTAGAACAGACACAGCCCCTGGGAGGGTAACATATAAAGCTTAGTAATGCCTCTAGATCGTGAGGAAGCTACTAGAGAAGACAGGAAAAGTTCCTTTGCCCAGACTGTCAGTCCTGCAGCAGTGGGCTGAACATGCCTGGCTTTCCTGGACACACTGAGAAATTATTGAAAGGAAAGTTCATGCTTTTTTTTTTTTTTTTTTTTTTTTGCTGAACTTTACATGGCTGTATCTGGTAATCTGAACAGTTACTTTGAGATAACAACATGCAATATAACCACCATGGCTGATTTCCTTTCATCTTGTTTTGAAATTCTGTATCATTTTCAATGTTTTCTTAAATTTTTTATTCTCTTTAAAATAAACAACTTAGGGGCTGGGGATTTAGCTCAGCTGCATAGCGCCTGCCTGGCAAGCGTGAGGTCCTGAGTTCGATTCCCAGTACTAGAAAAATAAAATGTAAAATAAAAAATTTAAAAATAATGAGGGAGACAAGTGATGGAAAGAAGAGGGAGAAAGAGGAGGAGGGCAGGTACTTTGTACAAGTACCAGCTCCCCACAGAGAATGCATATGATTAACGTGTGTACTACAAATATATTCTAATAAAAGCATTGCCTTGGGCCACATATACAATATACAGTTAGTATAGGAAGCTATCAAAACTTCCTTCTTTAAAATAGTTTTCATTGTAACACAGGTACATCCAACCCTGCAGGATGTGGGCTGGGTATTCCTGAAGTTTCAGACAGAGCTTGGGTCTCCTGGCCCCTTGATGTTGGATTTTATTCTCTATAATGGCATCAGGTGTGTTGTGCATATGCACCAACTCTACACGAAATGTAAGCATTATTTATTGGAAACTAATAAAAAATAAAATAAGTGAGTAAAATGTTAACAATACATTTCTGTTATTTGTCCTACTCAGTTTTGTTACCTAGACCTTCAGTAATGTAAGTTTGGCATCAGGCAGTGTGGAAGTTCTGTATCAAAGGTATCTACAAGTATGGAAGTGATTTCGGGTGGGCAATGGTAGAAGCTGAAAAGCTTTGAGGAACATGGTAGAAACACACAAACAAACAAATAAAAGCTTTACATTGCTTGGAAGAAAATGCTGCTAAAATGTGAATGCTCTCTAATAAGGCAGGGACAGACATAGGGATTATGCTATTAGAAACTAGAGGGAGAGGAGGGGCTAGGATAGAACTCCGTGGTACAAATGCCTGGCAAGTGAGATGTCCTTACTTCGAGTCTCAATACCAACACCCCGCAAAATAAAGAAAAGATGGGAGGGGAACCCTTGCTACAAAGTAACAGAGAATTTGTCTGCAATGTTCTCTGTTCTGTGGAAAGTAGAATTTCTAGGTGATTAACTAATTTCCTTGGCTAATTATAGTAAATGAAAAGTGAAAGCTATAAATTAAGAAGGTAGTATGAAGTAAAAAGGGACCAGAACCTTCAAATGTTCTTTGCTTATTCATACTTTTAAAAAAATGGGACAGTATGCTCTGGAGAGAATTCCAATAGCGGAGCTGGATAACCTTGTGCTAGACAGGTACACATTTGGCAGTTGGAGCCCATCCAACATCTCAACAGAAACAATACTCTCTTGGATTAAAAGGAACACCAGATGAGATGAAGGTTGTTACAATTAAATTCTACAGCCAGTAGACTTATCCTTATATGAACAGCTGTCCTTCAAGATGATGTTGTTGTTATTTTGTTATTTTTCATTCTCTTTGAAAGAAAAATAAAATTGTTTTGGCAGTGGTGACAAAAATGAAAAGAAAAGAATGCTCTCAAAGGTAGGGCAGTATCTGACTGCTAGCTTCCTGAGGGAAGTGTACCCCCTTGGTTACAAAAATGCAGCCCACCAACCAGGACTACAGAACTGGAAGAGATTAATGCACTGCAATAATCTATTAGGTCTGTTTACTTTATGATACTACTTTAAAAACAAATAACAGTTGCAGGAGACAATTTTGATCATAATACTGAGTGCCTTTAGGTAGATATAGCTTAAAAGGAAATATTTTAGATTCATTATCATGTATTTCCTGATCAGCAGGTAGAAAGTATCTGTTATTATTTAAAGTTCAGCACTAGAATTATGTTAGCTAACACTGGAAGAAAAATGTAATTTTGTATGTTCTTAAATTTACCATATTGTAAAGAAAATGGCTGGTTAGTTTATTGCCAGATAAATTGAGGAGATATACATTTTTATCAAGAAATTTTCCTTGGTTGGAATAAAGTGAAGGTGTTAAGCATCAAATGAAACAAATTTACTCAGCAAAAAAGCAGTTTTGCTGGAACATGGGAGAAATGTTGCTCTGGGTTAGAACCACATTTGTCACTCTCATGTGTATAAGGCATGTAGAAGGAATCATACCATAAATCAAAATGTCAAGAACTTATAAACTGAGTGTGAAATACAACTTATCTTCATGGGACATTTAAAGCTAATATAGGACCAAGTGGAAAGCAATTCTGTAACATATGATGCAGCTGACTACTTGAAAAAAGAATAAAAAATTGTTTAAATTATATGACACCATTGAATGACAAGTTAGTTTATGTTATGATCATGTTGATTTCAAATAAAAATGCAGAGATAATGTTGCAGTTTGCTTCATAAGTTATGAATTTCTTTTCCATCATTTTCAAATATAAATATTTAGCTGTAAGTGAATATTTGTTTAAATTAAAATGCAGACATGACTCTTTTGAGAATATACAATACAATATATATAATATTGTCCATTACTATGTCAGACCAGGAAATAACCTTTGGGTCAAAGCTGCATTAGAGAGACAGGAAAAAGTCCATCAATACATAAACACTGAAATAGATTTTTAATACATTGAAGAATTTTTTATGACTCAGGGATGTATTTCCACAAAAGATGAGTAAATTTTCTAGCTAATAGGGTGTTCCTGAATAGCTTGGTAAATCCTTTGGTGTGGTAAATTTAGATTGTGGAAGAAATTAATTTACACCAACAATGAAGGTTGTCATCTTTTTCTCAGAAGAACTTTTATGAAATGTAAAAGCCTATCTTTTCCACTCTACAAATATAGCTTTGAAATACTCTTTTTGGTTTATACACATCACAGAAGCTTACAATTGACAGACATTGCCTCTTATGTCAACTATTTTGTGGGCAAAGATTTTTGTGGAATGCTAAAACAAGTGTTCATTTGGTAAAGGACTCAGAAGATTTGATCCACTCTACCTTTATTGTGAGTATTCTAATTAAATATGCCTTATCTCCCTAGGTTTAGCTGTAATAAATTTCTGCTGCAAAATTAATCTTTTGTCTTGGTTTTATTCTCCTTTTCTGTTTAAATGGTACTTTTATTTTCTAGTTTAGGGGTATCATTCTAATTAAGGCACTAGCATAACTAAAACATACTCTATTCAATAAGTACAAGAAATATACACATGCAAAAATAACTGAACATGAAAATTATTGTAATAAAAATTAGACGTTTTACAAAAATAACCCTCACCAAGCAGGTGACATGAAATGATAATATAGTTTTACATTCACTTATAAGATATTACCATATTTAAAATTGCCATGAAAAGTGAGATAGAGAAATGTGATCTATATATTACAAACTAATGGAAATGATCAAAAAATTTCAACAAATACCTAAATTTGTTTCTCACTTCATGAGTAGGAAAGCATATCTTACAGATATATCGCATAGCCCTAAAGATTTAATATTCTTTTTATATAATGTTCATTGTTTTCATATAAATTTAGTCTAATTATCATTCCCAGATTTCTGATTGAAGTGACTAACTTCTGTTTTTGCTAGATACAATATAAATATCACATATTTTCAATAATATTCAATAACATTCTGCTTTTCAAAGTATTTCAAAGATAATAACTACATGTTCTATCTCTACAATTCTCAGGTTTTGAAAGTCATATTAATTTACTCCATTTTCCCTATCAAATGTTGCTTTATCTTCTGAAACTGAACACCTTGGAATTTGAAAATGGTATTTGAAAGTCTCCAGGAAAACCACGTTTGAACTGTTCTATGTGACCAATTGCAAAGAAATAAATTAGTATTTTTATGATTCATACATAGTGCGTTTTTATGATTGCTAGAATTTTACTTAAATTATTAACAATGTTAACAACCATTGTATCTTCATGACTGAATTAGTTTGGATGACTATTTTTTTCTGCAAAAGTCCATTTAGAAAATTTTTTAAACATTTTGGCTGTGTGGGCTCTACCATAGCTCCTCATTTCTGCTGCTATAGTGTGAAAGGTGCCTCTGACAGTACATGAAGAAATGAATGTGGCGGGGACCCAATAAAAGTTTTAAATGTAGGTGCTATCCCACTTTAAGAGTATGGGCCTGCGTTTGCTGACATCTAGGTTTTATCACTTCCAGTATATAGTTTATGTTCTCAGGGTGTTTTACTGTCTTTCTCCTGCCCGTTGTTCAATCTTTTGTTCAATAAGTCTCAAACAGATTTTCTGATTTTGCTACCATGCTCGTGACCATCTAGTACAATTCTTCATGAGTTATCTGTATCTTGTCATTCTCTTTGGTCTCTTTCTTTCTGTTTATGTTTTTGTAGATTTTACTTTCACAGTATCTTGACTTTTGCCCTTCCGTTCATGTTCCTACCCAAATTTAGCATGTAGCACTTCTTGCTTTGAACATTACAAAATTCTAAGTCAATTTCCTATTATAATTATTATTATTATTATTATTTTGGCTATGGCTGTTCTGTTGTTTCTCATTTCTCAGTTTTGCTAATGTCGCAATCCTAAAACTGAGATTTTCACTACTGAAGCAAACACAGCACCTGATTTTGTTTATGTTATTGTTTTTCTGTTTTCTGTTTTCTCTGATGCAGGAAACTTCACTACCATCTTTCCCTTTATATGTGGGGTGCTATATTCTCAAATTTTTAAAGATACTGAAGATTAACTTTTGTTGTAAAAATGGTAAATTTCAATATAAATGAATTATTTTGGGGATTTATTAACCATGGATTTTAGTATTATAAAATAAACAGGAAAGTTGTTTTCAAAATGGTAGCAGTAACATTTTCTTTGCAGTGATTATTTGTTGCATATAAGAAAGATGAGGGATACTTTTAAAAACAGCATGATATTCACTGGGAGTCAGTGATTTATTTTACAAGGTAGGTGGGCAATTCTAAGGCCTTTTAACATAAAAGAAAAACAATATATATTATTGTACATTGCCATAAATATATAGTGTTTTCAAAAAAATTAGCCGCTCATGATATCTTTTAAATGGGGATTCAGAATTTTATACATCAAAATAATCACAACAATCATCTTCATTTTTAAATAATTTGAATATTAATCTTGAAATCATTTGTGCATATGTAATGTGTCATATTTAAATTCAATAAGCAAATTTGACAAGCCTTTTGAAATGTATTTCAATGAAAATGTGAGAAAGAGAATTATATGTGTACTGGAAATTATTATTTTTTTAAAAGTATGGCATAATCTATAGTCCAAAAGTTGGAAAATAAGCACATATTTAATAATGATTGTAGGGCAGTTCCCAAGATGAATATCAAAAACTCTTGCCACATATATGAGACATATCACCTATCCCTTTGTGTCCAGAATGGCCATGATTTCTCTTGCTTGAGACCAGTGTGATGTAGTAGAAATGAAACTATTTCAGAGTTGGGTTTAGGTCTTAGATAGCTGCATCTTGCAGCATCCACCTTTTGGAACCCAGAAGCACCAGGGAAAAAGATCCAGGGTGCACAGCAGGGAGATTACCTGAAAAGAGATTCTTCTCCACATCTAGTATAAAGGGGCCAGATATTTGACAGAACGCATTTAGTACACTTTGGCCCTCCATGAGCTTCCAGAGGATCTTCAACAACCTAGGTAAGCCTATGAGGTATCTTAAAAAGTCGACTAGAGCAGTTAATTAGCTGCAACCAGCCTGGACCAAAGAATAATAACTAGATAAGTCTTAATTGCTGTTTTAAGTCTCTAGGTTTTGGTAGTTGATTATTTAGCAATAGAGAGCATAATGTGGTTGATAGCTAAAATGAATAAGGGTCATTAATGCAAAGATTCTCTGAGTCTTTAATCTATCACCTTGTGTTTTCTCTCTGTAAAATGGAATGTATTCATACAAATTCTTTGGTAAATTTGGAACAAATTGTATAATATCCCTAAAATATTCAATATTTTATAAACAGTCTAAACAGAAATATCATAACACTAATATAAAAGGAGCAACTGTATTGTATTTCTTTACTGAATGTTAGAATTTGCAAGCAAACTACATGTATGTATGGTATATGATAATATACAACATATAAATATTTTAGCTAAAATAGTTGTACTACTGATTTCTATTGCTTTATTGAAAGGAACAGTTAATGTTTAATTGTTTGATCAATCTTACATGCCTATATTTGTTTATCTGAGTAATCAATTCAAAGATATCAATATGTAGTATTGTTAATTTCCAATCACCTTGTCTGAAATTCTGTATTGATTGTATTGTTTTTGTGTTATTTTGTAAATGTACATGTGTTTATTAGTCTGTTTTGATTCTTTAATCTTTAAAATAAAAAAAGAAAAAACTATATAAATATACATCTACTTCTCTTGTTTTATAGAGTTTATTTAATAGATTTATCCAAGTATGTTCATGCGTTGATAGTTCAATCCCTTTTATTGATGAAAAGTATATCCCATTTGTAACTATTGCCCATGTATTTAATGCAACTCTAATTTGTGAGATTTTACTTCTCTTGTGGTATACCAACTCAACCAAAGGATTGGGAAGAGTTTAGTTCTGAATTAGGACACTTCTTCACTTCATGTAGTTGATTAGTAATTAATATAAAGTAACTAAAGAAATATGTAAATGTAAAAAAAATTAGTCTGGAATAGCTAGATGGTACTGGATTATGCTAGCAAATATATTATAATGAGACAGTGGCCTTCACATGTAAGTATATAACTTTAGTTCCATTTATCATAACCCTATGTCAAATCCTGGCAAAATACTAATCTAGTTCATATACTTTCTGATATATATTTCATCTCCTCTCTGAAAAAAGGTTTCAAGCCTTCTCAAATCTCTTTTGTATTTTAGCTTAGTGTCAGTATTGCTACTAAATACACACAAAGAAGCACCTACTATTTCACGTTCATTATTTCTCCCACCGCAATTCTCTCTTTTAAAAAATGTCACTGTGATGTTGATTTAATGTAATCAGAGCATAGAGGAATGGAATAATGCCACAAGTGTAGTTGTTAGGAAATGTTCTGGGAGGTTGTGAAATTTCTGTCACTTGAGGGATTTAGCAACATTTTGATAGGCAAAGAAGATGGGGGGATTAGCAGTAACATTGCAAATTAGGCCAGACAAACACGTACTACTAATTATAACATAGCCATATGAAAGTAAAGAAACAGACATCAACAACGTAGGCTAGGAATGGTAGGGAAAATGAGCATGAGGAGATTTTGTCAACTAGACAATATTGGCATTAGCTGAAACAGTGAAGAGTAAGCAATCAGAGATTATTGCTGAATCTGGGCATGTGAAACATTTCCATGAAATCCCTGTTTGTTAAATCGAGCCACTGTAAGTGGGCAGGAGAAAAGGAAGGAAGGAAGGAACGAAGGAAGGAAGGAAGGGAAGAAGAAAGGAAAGAAGGAAGGAGGGATGGGAAGGAAAACAGGGAAAAAGTTCCAGTATATTGTGTAAAAGATAATCTGTACTCACAGCACTTATGTAATACAATGTAGTCACCGAAGTTCTTTACTCAATCTGATAACCTCTGTGTCTTCTATCATTAAAGCACAAGAAAGTCGTTATAATCAAGGAGGAAAAACAGCAATCTCTTGAGAACAGAGCCAGTGAGTGTCTTATGGTTGATTTTTCTGTTTTGTTGCGTGTTACTTTGTGTTACAGAATCTTATTTCCATGCTGCAGGTGGCAGATGGCTGTGTCTACTTTAGGGCATGAGCTTTATGTTGAAACGCCATGAGGAATTGTTTGTTGTGTTAGGGGTCTAGATTATTTGTGACTCAAAATAATGATGATGACAATAGTGATTATTTTCATGTAAATGTACTAGTATTTAATTTACATATAATAGTCTGCCTCTTTTCATGCTTTGTATTTCATCTAATTATAAGCTTTTGATAAACTAGCTTCTGGGAATGAAAATTATTTTGTCCATAATTGAATCATACCCAAATTTCTATGTATGGTGTTTTTAATCTTCTTTTATACTTCCCACTTCCTGTATTACATCAGGGTGTTTTGCAAACAAAAATAAACAATTTTATAATGAATATTTAGTCATTTGAATTTGACAGCAATTAAGAAAGATCACAGTATGTATATTTCTATATATTAATGTCCACTCACTCAGAACACTGAATACTATAATTTGTACAACTCTTCAGGAAGTTAAGAGTTAGGTTCTATGTGTTAGTCAAAAATCTTCAGCAGATGAGAGCCAAAATAGTGTATGTTTAATATATATGGAATTAGTTCAAACAATTACGGAGGCTGGCAAATCCAAAAATGTGCAGCCTGGCTTGGCAAGGTGGAGACTCAGGAGAGCCAGTGGTATATGCTCAGTCCTACTACAGAAGCGTTAAGGCTACGAGAGCCAATTCTGTGATTCCATTGGAAAGCTGGCAGTCTTGAGACCCAGAAAATGCCAATATTTTAGTTTGTATCTGGACATAGAAAAAAGCCTAGGCCTTCATTTGAAGGCAGTTAGGCAGAAGCACTCTCTCTTGCTTGGAGAGAAATCAGCCATTTTGGATTTTTTTGCCCCTCAGTTGATTGGCTGAGTCTCACTTACATTAATGATGGCAATCTGCTTTCTTTATTCTCCCAACTGAATATTGATATCATCCATCAATCACCTGCAAAGAAACACCAAAAGCAACAGTTGACTCAATATCTGGACAGTTCTTAATTCAGCTGAGTTGGCACATAAAGTCAATTATCACACTGTACTTGAAATTAGTATCACAAGTAATTCTATACTCTACACTGGAAATGGATGATAAGGAGAAGCACTTCCCTGTCCTGACTCCTTGAGTAGCTTGCACAGACAGTTCTCATTAAAGTTTAAGGCAGGTCCAGTTCTTGTCTAAATGTGTGATCTGAGTTTATTCTCCATGCACAGTAAGGAAGAAAATTTTGATGCATGGTATCTAACATGCTGTCAGGATAAGACAAAGACATATATAGTGATAGATAATTGTTCATCTCCCAGTGCAGTAATTAAAGGCTAGCATATAAATTCTAGTCTTTTGTAGACTTTCCTTGAACTCTTGGTCCTCCATTATACCAAGTCAGTTTCACTTTTACACGCTGTACTTATGTTCATGCCATGTGGGTAGACAGTGAATACTGGTCATGGCTGCTGCACGATATTATCAGTGAGAACAGTCGAATGGCAGGGCAAGCCGTGTCCATGCTGCCCTGAGGAATATGCAGCAGGCCCGGAAATCCTGAATATCACATAGCACTCAAACTTGA
The DNA here is from genome assembly GCF_000276665.1 of Chinchilla lanigera. NCBI lineage: Eukaryota > Metazoa > Chordata > Mammalia > Rodentia > Chinchillidae > Chinchilla > Chinchilla lanigera. Next base: position 20,813,708 of record NW_004955404.1, on the reverse strand, counting down.
AAGGCCTTATATTTTTTGTCCCATGAAGAATATTTGGACAGCTCCTGTTAACCACTGAGCAAAATGGCGTCACGGTTACAACTGAGGGAAATGTGAATCAGGGTAGCCTCTTAGGCTAGATGGTGAAGTATTCAACTGTATGGAGTTTTATGATATGTGTGTATGCTTTGTCTCCATTTAGCTCTCCAAATTCTAGGCAGATTGCTTTCCCCAAATCACAATAATCTGTCGTTTATCTATGCTTGTATGAAATGATTTTGGAAGCACATGGAGTTGCTGGACAACTCTGAATCGGAAGTGGATGATGAAGGAGAAGCGCTTCTCCGTCCTGACTCCTTGAGTAGCTTAAACTGACAGATCTCACTGAAGTTTGAGGCAGGTCCAGTTCCCGCTGGAATGTGTGATCTGTGTTTATTCTCCGAGCTGTCTTCTGAAGATCTGCATAATCACTGGACAGCAGGGTTGGCCCTGGAAAAGCAAGTGCATTAGGATCTTCCCACTCCCTAGACATCGTTGGGAAGAAACACTGTAGTCTTGTGGGGAAGCACAAACCAAGATAATTTATAAGTTTCAATAATTAAATTGATTTTCTGCGTTGGCACTGTGGGTCTGTGTTTTGACAGTGAAGGCGATGTGAGAAAGTGTAACTTGTGAAGGGCCGGGATTATCATGGAAGAGACAAGATTCCTGCACCGTATCCCTGAGGCTGGGCTGAGAGCAGCGGGCAGAAGAGTGAAAAGAAGGGAGAGAGATATGTGAGTGTAGAAGTGAGCTAGAGGTATTCTGGGGCTCATCAAAACGTGTAACAAAAGTGCAAGCAACATACCCTGGCTAGAGTGACCAGCCGGCACTAAGACTAAAATTCCCTGGCCCTTTGTCAAAAGTAATGTGAGGAAGGCCGCTTTCCTCTGTGAATCCTGTTGGGTAAATAATTGTGATCACCAGCAGTCAGCCCTGAAAAATGAGACAGTGATTTTAAACTAAGGTCTGAACCAAATGTACAGGCATGTTGGAGACATTTTTTTTCCTGTTACAATGACAAAAAATTATTATGATAAGTGTGTGTCAATCAGGAAAGAGAATGCAATGTAAATGGCAGCAATCTCTGGGTTCTGAAACCTTGGACCTCAGAAAGTAAGTTGTTGAAAGTAACTACACATATTGAAGTATTCTAGGGCAGATATACATAGAGAAGGTGGTGCTGAAACAAGAAAATAGGCCACAGAAGAGTCAGGCTAATCAGTACATGTATGTCTTTAGGAATTTTAAAACTGAGATAGAAAATTCTATGATAGAATAACATTGAAAGCATACCAGTCAACATAAATATGAAAAGGTACCAGCAACAAAAACTAGAAGGAAATAATAAAATAATAGTAGTTAAAAATACTCATCTGCATTTGTGAGGTCTCTTTTTAAATTGCCACTTTCTCTAACTGTACCATTTAAAATAGTTTTATGCTAATTCTCATCACATAAACTATAATTTATTCAAAAAGATTAGTTTATCATTTTCTTTAAGTTTAGATTGTTATTTTTCTCAGTGGATTACATTACTTCGTTTTTTTAAGAAGTTTAGGTAAGATGTGTTCTTTTTTCTTTTCCTCTGTTTTCAAGTTTTCGTGACTTTTGCACTGTACCCAGTAAGCAAAGAGTAGGTCAAAATAGATATAAATCACTCTACAGATTTTTTTCTTTTTAGCTGAAACTTTATTACAAATTTTCCAATTCTGCTATATTTGAACACACATCCAGAGATTTCTCCTTGACATGGCATTTTTGTCTGAGAGATTTAACTGGCTAATTTCATGAGTTTTTAGAGCTGAGAGAATTACTTTATGAACAACTCTTTATGGGTCCTTTTATAGAATTTAATTGGTGCTTACAAAATGCATTGGCATTTTTGCTTTTGCAGTATTCAGACTCATCATTTGTGGTCTTCAGTTGTCAATTAGAATTATTTCCAACCCCTAGGATATGTTTGTCTTTCTTCTCTACTGAAGTTTTGGGGACTCCTGTGAAAACCTTATCACTTTAGGTTTTTATGTTGTATTGAAGTTTTTGGCTTGCAGTCCTAATTACTCTATTTTGTGCAGTTATATGGGAAGATAAGCCAGAATCAATACTACTCACTCCTCAAAAGCCTAGATATTTTCCAAGTTGTATTAAGTGTACACAATGTTTACTTGCTGAGTTTTACATAGGAAGGCTCATGATTTGCATTAAGTGTATACAAGGGTAGTATGCTTATACATTATGATGTCTATTTCACTAAAAGAGAACAAAACAGAATATAGTACTTAGGAATAGTGGAGAAAAAGCTCGACATGTGTGGATACATGAAAGGGAGCCAGTTTAGATGAGGGTGTGTGTCCATATATGGGAGCCATTGTTAAGGAAGGTAACATCGTAACCAAATTTCAGTGGAAAGAAAAATAGAAATTGTATTAGTGATACAGAAAAATCCTTATGCTAAAGCTTGGAGAGGAAAAATACATTTCCTGGAAATTATAATTTAATATGACTTATGCACATGAACCACCTAAAAGTTTTGTACTTTATCTGCAGAGAAACAAATGGGAAATTAAACATTTTTGGTGTGAGGCTTTCATGGTATGGTAGGAAATGATCCTAAGATTATTTTTTTGAGTTTATTTGTGTATAACTGACAAGTGAAAATTATATATGTTTAAGGGGCACAATGGGATGGCTCGGTACCATATGCACTGTGAAATAATTATCAAAATGAGGTAATGGGCGTATCCATTACCTCACATCATCATTTGCTTTCTCTGTATTTTTACTAGGCTGAAATACTTAAGAAGTACTCTTTTAGCAAATTTTATCTGTACCATGCATTATTATTAATTATCTGCATACTAATTAACCATAATGTGATGATTGTATGTTAGGTATTCAGAACCTCTTCCTGTCACAATTTCAAGTTTAAACTCTTCAAGCAGCATCTCTCTGACCCTCAGCCACTTGTAGGTACCATACTACTCTATGCTTCCATGAATTAAGCATTTTACACTCTGCATGTAAGTGACATTACATAGTATTTGTCTTCCTGTGCCTGTATTTTTCCATTTTATATCATTGCAAATGAGAGGATGCCCCTAGAAATGAACATCCTTTGTGCACCACATTTTCTTCATCTATTCCTCTGTTCGTGGATATTTTGGTGAGTACTATGTCTTTGTTATTGTAAAATATGAAATTGCTACAGATTTCACCTTGAGCTAGTAAATTCATATATAATATCTGTATCTGTATATATATATATGTATATTTATAGATAAAATGTGAGTTACAATTTAAATTGCTCTGAGGAATCTTTATAACATTTTCTGAAATTACTGTACCAGTTTATATTCCCACTAATAATCAATAAGCTCTCTGTACAAGCTCTCATTATTAATACTTGCTGTCTTTATAGTTTTTGATAGCCTTTCTAAAAAGTGTGAGATAATAATTTATTATGAACTTGCTTTGAATTTTTTCATGATTATTATGTGGAGCACTGCTTCTTGTGTCTGTTGGCCGTTTGTATGTTTTCTTTCCTAGTAAAACTAATGACTATTTAAATATTTGCACTTTTTAATTTTTATTAAATTTATCATAGTGCACAGCTAAAGAATTTCTATTTTGTTCTTTTTAATGATTTATATTTCTTTGCTGACCTCATTTTATTCGTGCATATTTTATTTCATTAAATTGTGTGTGTTCTTTTGCAGTTTGATGATCTTTCTTAAAAATAATTTTGACTCCTTTTAAGCAATTTCTATATCTCCAATCACATCTCCTTAGATTTTTATAGGGATATTATTGTGTTCTTTTGGTCATGGTCTTGTCACAGTTCATTGATCTTACATGTGTTTATGTGTGTTTGCTCCTTGAGGAATCCTTTGCATTTGAAAAGCTCTGCTCTCCTTACTGACTTGCTTCAGGGAAGATGAACACAACACAGTTAGAGACTGAGAATCTTTTGCACGTTTTCTCTGCAGGTTCTCACTACACACCTGTCGATTGTTCTGGAGGGCATAATTTTTAAGATTGTTTGCCTTCTTTGTGTCCTGAAGTGCCACACTAGGAGCTGAGAACCTTACATTTGCTTTCCTGTGGGAGGTGCGCTAGGGAAATTGAACAAATAGTCAAATTAATGTTGCTTCTCTCAGTTGTACATATTGAAGGTGGCTGTCTGCATCATACACGTGCACTCATTCTGCAGATGGCCAACAAGTAAGCCAGCATTGTGGACCTGTGAATGAGACATACAGAATTACAGATGTCTGCCTACCAGTTGGACTTTCCACATGCAAATTGTGTCAGGCAGCTCAGCAACAGGCTTCCTGGTGGAGGCCAGGGAGTGGTTTGGAGGGTCCAATTGTCTCTCCTCTCTTCCCTCTCCCCCTCCCCCGTTCTCTTCTCTTCTCTTTTCTTCTCTCTTCTCTTCTCTTCTCTTCTCTTCTCTTCTCTTCTCTTCTCTTCTCTTCTCTTCTCTCTCTTCTCTTCTCTCTCTTCTCTTCTTCTCTCACTTTTCCCCAACCATTCTACAGTGGAACACAGAATATTTTTTGAATGCAGTATGTCCCACTTGTCTATTTTGGTGTCTGCTTATCAACTAGTTTCTCAAATATAAATTGTTTTGAATGTAGAAACATTTTTCAGCTTTACTAATGAGGTTCAGAGAATAATTTGTGATTTCACCAAACTTAGCATTACATTAAATAATATAATTTTTGTCGTGTATTTGTATAATTATTTGATGTATTTCATTTTCTTTCTAAACTATTATTTTAGACTTTATCATTTCTCTATAATGTGAGCCTTGCCAAAAAATTCAATCTAACTTTTCAGAGTACCTTTCATTAATGTCTCTGTTCTCACTCTAAGTGTGATAAATGGTTTTATGTAGCCATTAAACACTACTTTCCTCGTATTAGTGTTTAACTCCTAAGAAGAAAATACATTAGATTTTTTAAAAAGTTCAAAATATTCATGCATTTTAAAGTACTGGAATGCAGTAAGGAACACTGCACTGGAAGTAAAATCTGTTGAATTTTATCTGTCAATGTAATTAATTACATGTAATTTTGCTGTTTGTAATTTTATTTTATTGGAGGTTAACCACCATGCTCAAAGCATGAATTTAAAGGGCATAGTGAGGACCTGCTCATTTAAAACAATGGATTTAAGATTCCAAACTGGAATAGATCACCTAAATACAAACTCTAAAAATATATTTGTCAATTTTAGTGAAATCACCAGAATTTATTTTTTCATATCTATGGTGGAGAAACATAGAAATACAGAATTGCTTTTCAAGAAAGTATTGTTTGTTCATTAATTTATTTCTGATTTTTATCCTGTTAATATTTTAAGTAAAAAAGAGCAGAAGAAAATTCTTTTTGCTATTGTCAAGTTCTCTGCAACTCACAATATAGGCAATGTCTCTGAACTGCTGTCAAAATTTGTGACAGTAAAAGATTTGTCATGAAATATACAGAAAAAGAAAGAAATTGCTTAATATTTTTCCAGCCCATCATATGACTTATTTGTATATTATCAAGACCCAGGTTTTACTTTTGCATGGAATGTTAAGAAAAATCCTCAGGATATATATTTGCAAATATTTGTCCATTGCTAAAATGAAAATACATGGCCTTTCAAATATTTATTTATTTATTTATTTATTTTTCAGTGAAATTCATGCTAAACAATGTTTTGGGCTTGCACAGAGGAATATGGAACATGTGTAAGTGGACTGAGGAAAAAGAGAATGAGATTCCCTATTATTTCTCTTTTTGTTATCATAGATCATAAGAATGACTTTATTGTCTATATCTTATGCTAACAGTTTCAGTGTTTCCAGATACTATGCGTGTATCTTTAAGATGTAAAGAGACTTTTATGGCCATTATTCCTACAAAAATTAGTCACAAAGACAAATTTTGATTCACACACATTTCTCTTGGAAAAATAGACTGAAGTTGAATTGAGAATTGGGAAAATAGGTGTGGTAACTTCAATAAACTAATCCAAGTTGAGTGTGCAAAATGCGTGAATAATATGTTCAGTTTGAATGCCCTTGGAAAATGATATACTTTTGAAATAGCGCTATGAGATGAAGAATAGATTTTGCCTTCAACACTTGGAATCACTATGAGTTTTGAATACATATATCAAAGCATAGATTTGCAATTATGTAATACCTAATTCATAACAAAATTTAATATTTTGGTCTAAACAATTATCAACTTATTTATGTGCTAAACCTATCTCTAACCTACGAACACACCTACCTCTTTTGTTTTCTGTGATAACTACACATAACAGTTTGGCTATGACCTAACTACAACCAAAACCTAAGTTAATCAATTAATTTCTCACATATTTTGTCTTGTAACTTTATGTACTTGTCTGTTTGATGTTTTAAAAGTCAGATCTCCGTTTTTAGTATCCATTTAAAAAATCACAAATATCTCCAAATTCAGTGTGGAAGACAATATCTATAATAGGTACAAATAAATATCAATATTTTGGTGATTTCAAATTGAAATAATTCATATGACTTTTAGAAGTTTTCCAAATAAGAATTCAGTTTTCTATTATCACATTGAAACTTTCTGATGAGGTAGATACTTTGACAACATATTTGGACATAATTTCATATTTAATGATAGTACAATAATTTGCAAATAAACATTCAATGTTTGGCCAAGGAAATTTTATATATATTTTATATAGAGAGAGGATATATATATATTATATGTATTTATGTATAAAAATATATATTATAAATATATATATATATATAATATATTACAAATATATAAAATATATATTATAAATATATATTATATATAATTTTTATACACACACACACATATATATATATATACTGAGAACTTATTTTAATACTAAAGATTGAACCAGGATCATTCTGATACTTAGTTACATCTCCAGCACTTTTTATTTTTCATTTTGAGACGGGATCCCACTAAGTTGCTCAAAGTGCTTTAAGATTTGTGATTCTCTTGCACCAGCCTCTTTAGTTGCTGGTTCTACAGAAGTGTGCCACTACACCCAGCACAGGGAATATCTCTGAAATACCTGGGTTACATCCACAGACTTCATCATTTTCATTTACCTGCCAGCATTCTTAAAATACCCTCCCCATTTTGCTGAGAAGATACTGGATGACAGAGACATAATGAAAAGACTTTAGATAACAGGTTAGAATTTAATTAGGGTGTCTCCATAACTGAGTTTCTTTAAATCAGAGAAGTTATATACCATGGGAAGCTCAAATATAGACTGTACCTACTTATTTATTTTTGTAAATATGAAGGAATTAATATATTGACCATTTGAAGATCAGATTAGATAAATATTTGTATATGCACATGCATCTATCACATGTCTTTCTATCTATACCTATCTATCTCTCTATCTATCTGTTTATCTACCTATGGATCTGCCTACACAGACCTTAGATAGAGGAAGTGCATAAAGATTTGAGGACATTGGTAGTAATATTCATAATCTATTAAGAAACAAGGCAATAGCTCATTGCTTTTCCTTGATAAGCTGACTGCTGTTACTTATATTGTTTATGTTTTTGCTTCTCAGATAAGTTGACGGTAAACTATCTTCTATTTGGAACAGCTAAAAGAGAAAATGCTTTCAAAGCAACTGAGAAAGCACAAACAGAAGCGTAATTGTTGAGATATGTTAGAACACATGGTAGTAAATTATTCACGGATCAAATAAAAGATTAGTTGAGAGAATTTACAAATCTTATGAAGAGAGAAGGTATTTAAAATCTTTATTAGTTCTTTCTGTTCTTTACCAGCAGGCACTTTAAAGAAAATATTTTATTCTATTGTGCTAACAAAAAGTTCATTGATGAAATGCATTTACCCTTCACATAGCTATTGTCAATTTATGTAACTTACAAGTATAGAAACCTGACTTTTTTAAAAAAGTCATATTGTAGTCTAATACCCTAATAATTGTGTGGGAAAGATTTATGGGGAATTTTTCCACCTTTGGGTTTAGACTGACATATTTCTGAATGAAAGAGCCAGCCTCAATTACCATTACCAAACAATGAATAGATTTGAAAAATACTTGCATGATTCAGAATAAATATATTTTTGTCAAATGATCCAGTCTAAAATTAAAAAGTAAATCATGCTCATATATGAAACTTACATAATGGTAAAGTCATTTTGATGACCACTAAAATTATTTAAATCACAAAAGATTTCAATTTTTTATACTCTTCCCCAAGCTGTCGAAAGTTAGAAAAGGAAATGAGGTGTCCATTTCAACATAAACCTTCAATGAATCTACTTTTACATTTTTAAAGGAAATATGTATTCTGAGTGTAATTTAGGAGTTCTGCCTAGTCCTCAGTTGGAAGCAGCTCTTCTGAAATACAATGACATGCTAAGGGGTAATTACAGAAGTCCCTGACTTATGAAAATTTGAGTTGTGAACTTTTACAGATATGAAGAAATCTCGCACTATGAACATTTGTAGCTGCGAAAAAATCACGGAAGTAGCTCACGCATCAGCTGGACACTGTCACAGTTGTGCCTGTGAGTGCTCACTGTGCTGTGCGATACCGTGCAATAGTACAGGCTCAATCAGAGCCCATGATGTTGGGAAGCAAGAGGAAGAGCAGTGGTGACGTGGAGGGAGCTGCAAGAGAGCGCAAAGCAAAACATTGGATGTTTGTGTCAAAGCTGTAGAAGACTCACTTTGTCAGACTTACAAATGAATCCAACTCAAGAACATTCTCCCTGAAGGGAAGTTGTTCTTAAGTCAGTGTTCTGGCTTCTGTTTAAATGTCTTCCCAAAACCACATGTAGTTACAGATCCGGCTTCTTCAGAGGTGGCTGGATCTAGACTGTGACTTGATTCCTGGTGCAATGCTAATTTTAAGAGCAGTAGGATTAAGGGTGTGAGTGCTGCTTGCCGTAAGTAGTGTGGATAAAATAAAAGGGGCAGAAAAATGCCCTTAAGGTCCCTTGTTGCTTTTGCTACCTTGTGGGTACCATGAACTATTCTCCTCTTGCTGTCCTCTGCCAAGCCACCCTCCTTGGAGCCCACCAACTAACCAATTGAAACGTCTACAAACTGTGAGCTAAATAAACCTTTCCCCCTTTAACTTTGGTGTTGGGTATTTTGTCTCACCCAGGAGAGAAAAGTAATCAAGACAGTTAGGGAATTACTATATTGAACAAAATTACAAAAAATATACTAAAATAAGAATATAAATTCCATAAATACCTTCCAAACAATAAATATGTATAAGTATATGCTTAAGAATTAATACCAGTGACAGAATCTATTTGTATGAAGATATTTTCAAAGATAAAATACATAAAATTTCATTTCTTAATATTTTCATAACTTATGTAACTTTTTTCAGACCCTTTTTGATAGGAAATAATAATTTGGTGACACAATCAAGCAAATAGTTATATCTTCCATTCTAATTTACTTTCAATAGACTGGTACTATGAAAACATATGTTTAATTATTATTGTCAATACAGTTATGTAAATAAATTTAAGTAAAATATAAAATAAAACTGTGCAAGTTTTATTTCTTGCTATATAAAGCTGTACATAATATTCTAATTTTGCCCATTGGTCCACATAGCATAAAATATTTACTGACCATTTATAGAAAAATTTACTATTTCATAGTACAGAAGACTTAGGGACTAATGCAAGTGAATCTATGCAGTTATATGAAATTAACATTATGTTATTATTAGAATAGTAAGATCATGGAGGAAATATTAAAGTCTCACGAGGAAAAACTAAAAGAGTAAAACTACCATATATTGCAAAGTGCTAGTTCAGATCGTCTAATACTTCTGAATTCAGTTTGAGATGCAGAGGTCTCTTCTGATTGCTACCTTCATTAGTTAAGAATACGAGCATACCCAGAGGTAGAATGTCCCCTTTTGGATGTTTATTTCTTTCTGAGGCAGTGGTGAATTTATATGTGTCTTTCTTTTAGGTCTTTTATCTATTTTGCTTCTATTATGAACCTTTTCTTTCACTGTCACTTGAAAAAACAAAAAGTATCTCATATTTTTTTCCAGTGTCTGGGAGCTTTAGTTTGACTGAGAAAGCAGAGAAAAATGTATTTCATCCAGATTTCATTGAGAGTCTGAGGGTATAGATTAGTGGTAGACAAAGAAAGTGAAAAGAAAGGAAGGAAAGAAGGAAGGAAGGAAGGAAGGAAGGAAGGAAGGAAGAAAGAAGGAAAGAAAGTTCATGAAATAATAGCCTAATGATTTTATGATGTCTTTCATATTGAAACAGCATATATTTTAAGCACTTCTCCCTAAAAATGTATTAATTCAAAAATCATAATTCAGATGTCCTGTTTTCTTTTTTCTTTCACTCGGGATTATTGGTACAAACATCCCAGGAGGGCACCAGTGCATCACACAGCAACCCAAAGGCTACATTTATCTTTTGCCCTCATACAGGCGAGCAGGAGCACGAGTGCCTTTGGAGCCTGAGATGGAGTTCGAACTAAACTGGCAAGTAGAGGTCTGGCCAAAGCCTCGGCTCAGGTTAGCTTTGGCCTCACACTTGGACAGGCAAAACGTAAGACCCTTGGCAATCTGGTCATGAGGACATTTCCCTAGTTTGGGCTGGCATTGTGCATAAGGCAAGTGATCTTGTGACAGATACTCTTTGGGATCTTGGGATGGACCTTCTTATGCCTTAGGAGGGCCTTGATAGCTGAGAACAGGCACTCATTGCCTTGGTGTTCTTGGTGTCTATCTATTTCAGACACTTGCTGGGCTTCTCAACAGAGATTGTAGCTCTCATTTCTCCCCTTTAGGAGAGTCTTATGTTGTGCTGGGATTTCTTGTGACATTTCTGTTCCATTTTGAGGTCTGGTTTTGTGTAGTGTAGTCACTAGAGTTAGCGATTATTATGGTTTATATCTAGATATTCTCCCAAAGCCTCACCCGCTCATCCACTCTGATGAGGTAAATTGATCATGGGGAGTGGATTAGTCCACTGAGGAATTTACAGCTGAATGTGATGTTGGGAGGTAAAACTTGATCTGAACAGGTGGGTTACTGGGGGTGTGGTTGGAAGGGTTTGTCCCTCTCCCTCCTTCCTTGATTGCTGTCTGCTTCCCCTGCCATTCATAAATTGTTATCCTCTGACATTTCGCCCTACCATCTAACCCTGCCTTGGGGCTGGCAGAATATGGTCTGAGACCTGTGAGCCAAAATAAACCTTCTCTCTTTAATTGTGGTATCAGGTATTGTGTCCCAGCAAGGAGAAAGTAAGTGATGTTTGCATCATAACTTGCATGATTCTTGTATTTTTAAATTGTTTGTCATACCTTTCGGTTCATGTCAATAAAACTGTAGTATCATATTTGTTAATAGTCGTAAATGCTTTGGTAGGCATTGTAGCAGGACTAACCTTTGACAAATGACAGGGATTCTGTTCATATGCTATTTATATTCTTGCAAAGATGCTGAAATTATCATCAAGTTCTTTAACACTGGGATTGTTTGAAAATTATATTGTCAAGGAGAAAAGGATCATATTGGACCATTGGATTATGTGACTATATCCAAAGAATGTGCTGTTTACCATTATGGAGAAAGTAAAGTTTCCAATTTTGTAATCCAACATTAACACAAACTTAGGGACAGAAAAATGATGCTATTTCCTCAGCTTCATCATACAATTGCACAGACTTTGTGCTGTATAAAATAATATGCCTATAATTATACCCCTGTTATTTATTTTTAGTAGCTCTTCTCTGGTCTGCAAATACTCATGAGTCAGAGTTTGTTTTATTTTTGTTTGTTTGTTTGTTCTTGCTGATGATTATGGGCTTCCATTATAAAATTAGTAATGAAGATATGTGAACAGCTTATAAAACATGCAATAATTATACTTGTACTAGATTAAAGAACCAGTGTTTATCACAGAGAATAAAAGCTTTGATATATTGCAGGCTACTATTCTGTGGGGGTTTTTGTGGATTTAAAAACATATTTCTCATATTTATTTGCATTATTGTTCACTTTTTAATGCAAAACAGAAAGATAAAAAAGATATTTATCTACTCATTTAAAAGAGTATATGGAAAGGAATCTCTTGTACTTGAGATTTATGTTTATTTTGATGAAATCAATTATTTTCTTAGTTTTCTATATGAACAAATTATAATATCAAGAAAAATATCAGCAAAAATAATAAAATGTATGAGATTTAAGCATGCAGAATAAGTCCATAGTGACATTTATTCATATCTATTCTAGGTTTATAAATATCTACAGGTACAAGATAGTAATGAACAAGATAGCCTTAAAATCTGTGATCTGGAAGTTTCATGAGAGAATCTGTATGTCTGAGCTTGATGACCTGCTGTCTAAAACGTTTTACTGTTAAATTCAGTTCTATTTCTATTTTTACTTGAGTTTAAAGTTTCTTAAAATATCTTAATTATCGAGACTTTAAATTTTTAGAACAGATGTTTATATGCATGCTTCACTGCATTGTGAATAATATGACAAACGTAATTACTTTTCAAAGTGCTGAAATGCTTGCTATACAGAAATATAAACATATAATAAGGATATCCCAAATTTACAATTGGTGTCTGCTCTGCATGTGATGCCTGTATATCTCACACCACCTGTGCTTTGTCACTCTCACCAAATTAATTACATTAGTAGTAGTTAATTTTAAACCATTGATTTCTATGGAAAGGTGTTTAGTTTATTACTTGTATCTAATTTTATACTCTGTGAATGTAGTGATATTTGGTCAGGAAGTGATGCTTGTGATGTTTGATAAAAGATAAGGATTAAAATTATTTCACTATCCTAAGCACAAAGGACAATGTTGTATGAAATTTAACAGAAGAATTTACACTATGATTTAGAATTTGGATATCTATTTTTTCTTTGTCATATATACTGTGTATCATATGTAAAATGATGTCAATATGTTGGTAAATGGATTCTGTAATCAATATAATAAATACAGTTTGTGTCTCAGATCATGTGCTACAATAATACTCCTATTGTGTTACAGTCTGGGAAACAGTACCAAGAAAAGAATATTTTAAACTTATATTAAATGTGATTCAGAGATGGCAGAAACACATGATTCATGTTTAAATTATAAAATAGGTTATTATAGTAAAAACACATTGCCAATAATTTCCCGCAGCATATTCCCTCTCACTTCAAATACATGTACTCATCATTCTTGCCAGGTTCTGAAGCAGTTCTGCAATTCCTCTTTGGTGAGTGACTGTCTCAATGCCCTGCATGAATTCAAAATTTTACTATTCACCATTATTCAGACTCTTAGGGGAGACTCAGGAGTCTCATGGTACTGGATTGGGTGAATAAAGATGAGGTTCCACTTTAGTATTTTTAGGAGCCCACACTTTCATGCAATGTCACTCATCACCAGCATTTATCATTTTTTTTACTTTTAATCAACTTTATTGAAATACAGTTAACATTTAAGACACACCCACTTAAAATATAAATATATGCAGTTATTTAAGAACCACCACAGTTAAGATATAGATATTTCTCTTTGGCCCTGTTACCATTACTGTATTAGAATCCAAGACTCAGAATAAACTTTTTGTCGCTACAGATTAGTATCTTCTATCCAAGAAATTCATACAAATAGAGTTACACACCATATACTATGATGTGTATATCCAAAAGATTTCTGACAAAGTATTTCTGTATTCTGAGGTATTTTCAGGTTGCTGCACATAATATTCCTTAGAATTGCTGAATATTAAATTGTATATATGTATCTATGGATGTGTATACATGTATCTCTTTTCTCTCTCTCCCTCTCTCTCTGTATATATATATATATATATATATATATATATATATAGATGATAGATATAGATATATACCTTCCATATAAATGGTTGTTTCCAAAAAAAACTGAGAAAGCTGTGGTGTTAAAATAGTGGACAAATAAATGCCTTCCTGTGAAAAAGCTTTAGTTGTAAGCCATTTTGATTGAGAATCAAAAAAAGCCACTTATTAGTTTTTTTTGTCTTTTTTTTTTTTCAGGAAACCACTAGAGAGGTCAAGTAGTATCTCTTCATTAAAACTAAAGTTGTGAAAGACTTACACCTCCACCTCTTACCAGCCCTTCAAAGCACACTGTTATTTTTCAAAGCTGTCAGACAGCCAGGAAGAGAAGGGCCAGACTATAGTAGTATAGTAGTTCTAAGACTAAACCAATTTTTACTGAAGAAAATTGGTTGCTGCAAGTTTGGTTAGCATTTACAGTTATGAAAACTCTTTTCTGATATTTTCCCAGTTTTTCCACTGTTTTCATAGAAGATTAAACTTTTGTAGGTCCTTATTCTGTCTTTTTATTTCATAGCTACTTGTTTAAGAGCATTTTAGTAAAAATTTTTAGCAAACACAACTGTATTTATAATTTAGTTTAAGAAAAATTCAGTCATGTGTATTAGCTCTGTTAGACATATAACCATATCTGCAATTAGTTGTACAAGCCGGGCGTGGTAGCTCATGCCTATAATCCCAGCACTCGGGAGGCTGAGACAGGAGGATCATTGCGAGTTTAAGACCGGCCTGGGCTACAAAGTGACCTCAAGGACAACCTGAACTGTGTAGCAAGATCCTGTCTCAAAAAGACAAAATAAATAAATAAATAAATAAATAAATAAATGCACATATTCTACTAATTTGAATACTACTTGGCTTCATGTGCTTAAGTATATAATTTAGTTTCTGAAGAGGATAAAAACAAGTGAAAGTCATACGTAATATTTGCTCAAGACATACTTTATAATTTCTGTTTTATGAGTACACATGTTTAATTAAAAGTATTTGAGACATATTATAAGCATTTATACAATATATCATATAATATTTAATAAAATACACTATGATTATATTTAATGAAATGTATATGTAATGAAATGTTATAAATATATTTCATTAAATATTACAAAAGTACATAATACTGTTTAGATCTCTCATAGAGGGGCACTTGAATGATATATTTAACTGAAATAAACCACTATAACATTAGTGATTGTATATTGGCAAAATTCTAGGAAGTTTAGAAGTTACTCCAAGATTTATTTTTTAAGGTTTCATGAGCATAGAAGGTGCTACATACTTTAGAGATACTTCATAATAAAAGATGACTCTTTTGAGACCTTGTGAATTATTACCAACATTTTCTTATTCTAATTGGACATAGACAAATTTATGATTATTTCAAAAAGTAATATTCATTTATTCCTTGTATCTATATTATTGTCCAGTGAAGTACTCTTATAGGATGAGTTATTTCAAAGAAGAATTATGTTTGTTTGTTTGTTTTCTGGGACCTGGAGTGGAACTCACGACCTCTTGCTTGCTAGGTAAGCGCTGTGCCACTGAGCTAAATCCCCAGTCCCCTCAAAGAAGAATTATGAATGGAAAAAATAGAAGACAGTTGGTAATAATATTTAGGTGTAATGGAAATTAGATGAAATTACTGATGAAAGAAATAATTTATTCATTTTTCTTTTTTTTTTCTTGCGGTACTGGGGATTGAATTCAAGACCTTGCACTTGCCAAGCAAGCATTTATGCCACTGAGCTATATCCGCAGCCCCAAAAGAGATAATTTAAATGTTTTAAATATATACTGTTGAAATTTATTGAGAAGATGCAGAATATATACCTAGGTGATGACATGAAAATCACCAATTATTTTTTTTAAAAATTACTTATAATACTGATTAGTTTGGGTATAATTCACATTTAGGAAGACAGAGTCAGATATTGAAAGATAAATCAAAAGTAGTATTAAGGATTTATAAATTTAGAACATGAAATTAATATATACAAAATAGAACAACATGGATAATAGCTATTATAGCAAACGGTGATTATAGCAGCACATCTGCCTGGCAAGTTCAAGGTCCTGAGTTCAATTCCTGATATGAAAAAAAAATAAAGAAATAAGGTTATAGTTAGCTGAATTATCACCAATATTTAATATGGTGAATGAATGTTGGTGATTAATCTCATATTTTAGAAAAACAAGAATCTTTGTGGTTTCATTTTAGGAATATATAATAGGAAATTTTCCTTTAATTTAGATGTTACCCTTGAACTTTTCTATATCTGTATGTTAAATTTCAATCATTTCATATAACTGACTTATTCATACTTATCTACATAATCTGATCTTCAAAACAGAAAAGTTGAATGTCAACCTCTGAGAGTTAAATAATTTCTGTAGGAAAATAGTGCTATGAACAAAACAAATCAAAAAAGTTCTCTAAACTAACAGACTTCTGAGAAGAATGGAAGTTGTAGAATTATAACCTGACTTTTATAAGAAAGGATGGCTATTGTTTGCTATTCCAAAACATAAGACCATGCTAGCAAGAACAGAAGGAAGATAAACTTACAACTGGTTTTGCTCTTCTCTTTGGATCTGTTTGTTTGTCATATTATATTCTGCTTATTTCATTTTGAGCAAATATCTAGGGTTTATGAAAAGCTTCAGTGATAGTAAATTCAAGCAATCTCTGTAGAAAACCGTACTCCACTATGTCTATCCTATCACTACCATTCACAGGGAAAGATTCTGTGCAGAGATATCTAGGTAGACAGATAGATAGACAGACAGATAGATAGATAGATAGAAAGAATACATCTCTATGTGTTTTGAACTGCTTTTAACTATGTTTTTATACTTAGAGTTAGCTTACAGATATCTGGTAAGACATAGATATTAAAGTTATAAATTATTTTTGTCCAATAGAAAAGATAATTCCTTATAGATATGATTTAAGATACAATTAAATATTACCCAAAATTAGAGTTAGGCTATGAGTTTATCCTAACATAGCATTGTCTAAAAATGATCCATTTTCTCAAATGACTCTTTTATAATTTTCTGTTTACCTTATTCATTTTAATAAAATATTTGGCATATGTTCATTTTATACTTCTATGGCACATGTTTTTAAAGGTTACAGCATTAAATATTTTTAAATTCCTTTTCCAGTCTAATGACTTTGTTAAGAAAAAAGTAGTACTCTTTTTCTCTCCATACTTTTAGTTACACCAGACATTATTCTTAAAGAAATATTGTACATTGACTTAATAAATTTGAAAATAGTATTACTTGAGTATATACTCTTCTGGGTGATCTGCATTAAGATTATTATTTTATTAGAGATGAAAAAGTTTTAAATTGCAAAATGAATACAGTGGAAACCATTATTAAAGTCAAATATGTTCATTATTACTAACATTGAGAATATAAACATCAATATTTTCCTAGCCATATTATTCCCATTCCAGGAACATCATTCCATCATTAGAAACTCCATATCTATTTTTCTTTTTTCCAGTACCAGGAATCAAACTCATGACTTTGCGCTTGCCAGGCAGGTGCTGTGCCGCTGAGATAAATCCCCAGCCTGAAACTCTGTATCTAAAAGTGAGGCCATGTAACACTTTCTTTTATAAAGACACATAGGTATTTAAAACTTAAAGTCTATTTTGGAATGATAGATCTAATTTTATAAAAGAAATCCTCTTAGTTTTCGGTAATTAATTTATATTTGTGAGATGCAAAGATAATTAAAATATTGAAAGATATGTTGTCTTGGTTACTTTTCTCTCTCGTTGCTGAGACAAAATATCCAAAGCCCAAAATTAAGGAAGGAGAAGTTTGTTTACCTTACAGATTGTGGTGGTTTCAGTCCCTACTCAAGTGGCTCCAAGGCAGAGTGGCTTGGCACAATGCAACAGTTTATGGCTGCAGAAAACAACAAAGCACAAGAGCAAAAAGGGGACGGGGCTCTTTTCGTCCCTTATATTGTAAGCAGGCTACCCTCACGCAGGGGAAGTGCAGCACTCACATCATCTCCACACCTTCCTCTTGCACAGGCTCAGGATGAATACAAAGTAAGGACTCTGCCTCCTGCTCAGCCACTCATTTAACCTTCTAAACTTCTCAAGTTGCCACAATGAACATCCTAGAGTAAGAAGGGCATGTCCTTCTCCCCCCAGGATGTAGACCTGCTGAGTCATTCAGTTAAGCTTCTAGACTCCTCAAGTTGACACAGTGTATCAGTCATAACATATGTATAATAAGATCCTTTTGAGAAAGTAAATTTTGATATATGTATAACAAACTACATAGAAACCTTAATGCAATATTTAATATTCATGTCAAAATCAAGTGTATAGATACTCTGTATTTTGGAGTCAGAACAGAAATGGTTCTGCCAATTTCAGAGCATAACATTTTACTGGCATTTCTGGTAATGATAAAAAATTCATATAAGCCAGCTTTAAAGAACTTAACCTTGAAAAGAAATCAAAATGCTAAAAGAATATATGAGCTTTGAAAGAGACTTTAGAGGATATTGTGAACAGTAGAAGTTGTGACACTTTATGTGCATGTTGGAAACATAACTTGACCTTAGTCTTACTAGTAAAAGGGCAATCTCTATTATTCTTTTTTTGTAATATTTTCTTTAAAATAAAAATAAAAATGAGCCAGTTGAAAAGAAAAAAAAAATTATGACAGGGATATCAAAGAGCTAGTTCCTTAGGAAGTGAAGGGCACAGAAGTACACCCAGATGTTTTTAGTTCATTGTTTTTGTCTTAATTCTTTCCTAATATCATCTAGGAAATTGTACAAATTGAAGTTTATGGTACTGAAACAATCATACTCTGGGATAACAAACAAAACAAAAATGAAAATAAAATGTACTTGTGCCAGGAGCTAATGTTATCTAATGGTAGAGATTATCTCACCAACTCCAAAACCAATGGAAGTATCCTAGAGAAAGGTCTACTCTGGTCTGCTGTGGTCTAACTCATCATAAATAACTAATGGTACATTAATTACTAGATGTATAGTGTCTGTCTTTCTACAAACATCACTCCAATTCAGGGAAGCAGTGATCACAGTACACTTCATATCATATCACTGTGAGGCTTTTAAACTGCTGGGTAAATATTTCTATATCTACCCAACTAAGAAATATATATTTTAAATGTATTTGTGTGTGTGAGTCTGTGTGTGAGGGAGAATCAGAGAAGAAGAAGGAGGAGGAAGATGAAGAGGGAAGGGTGAGTGGGAAAAAATTAGTGTGTGCTTCCCAGTAGGTGATATGATTCTATAAGTATACAATTGTATGTAAGTGATTGTACATGAGTGTGAATGTATGTGTGGGGAGGGTGAGTGATACTTGGTAGTAGCAAACTTTACTGTCCAGAGGGCAGTAAAATTCTGAAAACTCATGAAAAAAGTCACCTTAAAATGTAGCGTTCATGCAAATTTGAAAGGATCTCCTCTAAAAGACAAGTTCAACAGGTTGTAATGTTAGGAGTAATTTCTCCAGCAAAGCTCACTAATATGATACTTATTAGAGTACCTCATACATGTAAAGAGACACTGCAGAGCAGTGTGCTGTTTCATTGTCTGTTTCACACAAAGGATTCTGTTTTTATCCAAGTAATCAGACACCAAAATCAAGACAAGCAGAAATCCCTACATTTTAATGTATGGAGTCAATACAAGTCTCATCTCAAGAGAAATTACAGTCATGTATTTACAATGTTTAAGAAACCAGAAGAGGGCAAAATTCATTCCATACACTCTCAATTTTACTACAAATATTAAAGGACAAATTTGCAGATCTTTCTTCTAATGTCATCCCTTTTCATAAAATATTTTGTACAATTATACTAATGGGTATTCCTTAAAGAAAATCATGACCAATATTTTATTTATGAAAGAATACTAACTTGTATGCAGAATTTACAACCTACATCACCTTTATTATTGTCTTAATTCTTATCTAGTGTCTTGTTTATTCTTATGTTTACTATTCTGCAGAACTTATACAATACATTCCAACATATTTCACCTTTATTATTAGCTTATTTATCTTTACATTCTCAAAAGCAGGTAATTTCTATCACATTGTTGACTTGCAAATGGGAGAATGAGTTATGGATGGGATGTGAAGCAGCCTCTCCAGGCTCTAGCACATCTAATAAGTAGTAGATCCACAGTTCAAGTCAATGAGTATGGCTTCATTTAATCATTGTCCTTTGAGCCCCTTTATATTTTTTCTGATATCTTTTATTAGTAGGATATTTTCCTCTTTTTCTATCAGAAATTAATCAATGTTTTTGAAGTCTGAATTTCCAAAGTAAACTTTTTTTCTAATTTTCTTTTTGTGAGGGAGATACTAATGGAGATTGGAACAGGTATTCAGTAGAATATGTCATTAGGGCCCTTTTCTACCAGTGTGCAAAGTTTTCAGATTAATTTTTATTTCCATTACTTACTACCTGTTTTAGTTACTTTTGCCTTGTTCCTGGGACAAAGTAGTTGATGCCCAAAATTAAGGGAGGAAAAGTTTATTTAACTCACATTTTGTGGAGGTTTCAGTCCATACTCTACTGGCTCCAAGGCAGAGTGGCACATGGCAGAGGGCAACAGTTCATGGCAGCGGAAAACAGCAAAGCAACAAGAGAAAAAGGGAGGAGCAGGGAGCAAGCCACCCTCATATTGTTTTCAAACTACCCACCCCAGGGCAGGTGTAGTGCTCACACCCGTAATACTAGCATTGGACCATCAATCATCAACTGTAGAAGCCCACCCCATGACTGCACGAGGCTTTGGGGGAACATCTAGACACAGGTCATAACATTACTATTTTGCTTTGGATTCCCTGAGAAATGTAATCTGAAACAGAGAAGCATGTGAAAGAAGTTCATGGAGAATGCTGTGGGCAAAGCAGTGAGAAAAGCCAAGTTGGAACAGTTGCACTAAGGGCCAAAATTAATCTTAGGGGAGAAGCCTAGAACTGGCACCGTTCTAAGATTCCTCAAATTGGTGTTCTGAGTTGAGCAGTCCCTGGATGTGGATTGACACCTCTGGAAGAAGGGTGCATTTTTGGGGAAGGTAAGTCTTGCTAGCTGAGGCATGGGGTGAGGTATCAGCTGCCAGTGCTCAGGAATCGAGGTTCCCAGTAGGGGTAGAGCAGACTGTGGTACCATACCACAGAGTCAAATATAGTCACTTAAAAAATATTTACCTTATGGAGTGATTATTTATGCTTGATAAACCTGAGCTGTCTTAGTGTAAAATTCTGTGTGTTTTGACAAACACATGCACATATAATCACCTACACAGCTGGAAATGCACAACAGTTCCATCATTACACAACAATTCTTTATGTATGTCTACATTTGCTGAGTTCTTCATTTTTGTATATAAGTCAGTCTTTTGACATTCCTGTTTTGTAGTACCATAGCTCATTCCATAGCTCATTATGAGTAGGTCATATAATTGATTAATATTTTATTGTGTGAATGAATGTGCCACAATTTGATTACCCATTTGGCAGCTGAATTTCATTTGTGATGTTGTCAGCTTTGCTGATTATAATTAAATTTTAAGTGCTTTGGGTAAAATATTTTGTGAAAATAAATATTTAATTTTCTTGGATAATTATCTAGGAGGGGGATTGCTTTTTTCTGTGCAATCCTAATGTTTTATCTTCATGAGAAGCTTTATGAAAAGCAGAAATATATGCATTTTTCAAAATCCCTAGAACATTTGGAAAAGATCTTTTAAAAGTGTGGTAGCCATTCTGATTAGTTCTATAGTCTAAACTCTTGATGATTTTATTTTTTATTTGTCTATTGGCTAATACAGTGCACATTTTTCATGTGCAGATTTGTTACCCTATGTGTTCTTTTCTAATGGTCATTTCAAATATTTTAACTGTTTTTAAATGATAAGAATTATTTTGCTACTATTTTCTTTAGATGTTACCATTTGTAGTCTAGATAGCTTTTCTTTTCTAAATATTTTCTAATTTCTGATTTTTCTCTCTCCATTTTCTTTTTAAGACTATGAAAGAATAGTAGAAGAAGAAGTTTTTAACTTCCCTAAAGCCAATAATCATTTATTGTATAAACTGAATTTTTATTATCCTATCTAGGAAATTGTGTACACAGCATATAAATTGTGTAGATAGCATTTTGTTCTTTGTCTAATTTGAGTAGTGTTTTTTGCATGTGATTATTTTATTTATATTCTATAGCATTACCTTCACATTAGAATTAACATCTATTTATTAGCTGGTTTCTGTTTGATCATTTTCCTTTATTATTGCTCTCTTTTCTTTGGATGTTTTGGAAAATTTAGGACTCTAAATTATCTTCACTGCAAGTGTATGATTTTATACCTTTTTCATTAATGTCTAGATTCCGCTGAGAAGAAATTATCAGTTTACCTTCAAATATTATACCACTTCAGACGTAGTGGTGAAATAGTATACTTTTAGTTGCTCCCTTCAATTTATTGTCTTATTAAGCTTAAATTTTTTATTTGCATATGTTATCAACCCAAAATTGTAAAAAATCAATACTATTTTTGCTTTAAAAACAACTTTTAAAAGAGTTAGAATAGAAATAATGCTTTCATTTGCCTTTTCAATAAATATTATTGTGAATTCGTTTCTTGGTGTAAGATCTGATCTTCTCTGGCTGATCGTATCATTATTGTTTAAAGGAAATCTTTATAGTTGTGCTGTGTTCCTCATCAGAACTTTTATACTTTATTTTCATTAAATATAGTTTGGGTATAAAACTGGATGATTTAATATACATGTACACTGTGAAAATATCACCATAATTAAGTTTACTAAATTAGCCCAAATAACACATATTTACTTTTATAATTTGGTGAAAATACATAGAATTCATGCACTCAGTGAATTTCAGTTGTACGGTACATCACTGCTACCTCTACTAACTGGTATATAATTTATATCCAGCATTTACTCATTTTTCGTAACTGAAATGTAGGGCTGCTTTCAACAGTTTTATTCCTTTATTTTTGAAATTACTCTTTGCTGGCTTAGCATAATTTCTCTTCCTTTTTATTTTAGAGTACAAAAGTTGTCACTTTCCTTTTGAATTACAAATTAATAAATTTGATAAGAATTTAACTTTTATTTCATTTTCTCTTGTACAATGAGTCCATTCTCTCCCCATGATGGTTTCAAGATTGTTTTATCTGTGGTTTTCATAAATTCGATAATAATAGCTACAATTATTTCCTGTTTTCTTGTTTAAAATGTCGGCATTTAAGAGGTCCTCTGAGATGCTTTGATCTGTGATTGGTTACTTTTGTGTTTATGGAAATTTATTGATCATCGATCTTCTAATGATTCTCCCGGCCGCTTCATGTTCTTTTCTTTCTGGGATTTTAAATGCAGTTATGCTAGGTAATTGTATTTTTTCCCCACATTTCTTGGAGGCTTGTGTTTTTGCCTTCGTGTACCTCCTTCTTTTTATCTGGCTTGGTTTAGAAAATTTTTATTGATCTAACTTTGAGCCCGCTTATCTTTTTTTCCTGACTCTGCCAAAGCAGAATCATAGCCTTTCAAAGGCATTCTTCATCTTTGCAACTGTGGCTGTGTTTCTCTTCCAGCACTATATCATTCTGCTTCTTTTATTTAATTTCCATCTTTATTGAATGCATCCATCTGCTCATACATACTGATTATTTTTTCGCTAGGGCATTTAGCATATTAAACATAGTCATTTTCTATCCTCTCCCAGATAGATCCACACTAGGATAGTCTCTGAAAATTGATAATCACTTTGCTTCCTGTCATCAATTTGCTTTATTTGGGCTCTTTGTTTTTGAAAATTTTCATTTATTGCTGACCATAGTGCTAGGATATTAGATGCTAAGATAAATATAAAACGTGCTTTGAAAACCTGCTTTCTGTGAAGATGGTACTAAAGGGGTTAGATCAATTCTATCATGGGTTGAGTTGGGTTTGTATCCTCTTGTTTCTATGGTTACTTCAGTATACAAGAGTATTCACATTCACCAGTATACAAATGTATTCATATTTCTGCTGTTACCTTAGAATGAAGTATTTGTGTTGGAAGGTTTCTGTCAATATTTCCTCTCTGCCTTTGTCTCTGTCTCTTCCTGCGTGTCTGCCGAGCAGTCTCTTTCCATCTCTTGCGTCTTCCCTAGTAGTAAACTAATGGGTCCTGCTGCTTGCTTGCTGGCTACCCAAGGCGGGGGCTATGCCTTCATCCTCCTCTTCACCTACTGGCAATAGATCTCCAACAGCTCAGCCCGAGAATAGTTTTCTGAAGGGTTTTCTTTTCCTCCAGCTACACTGTGTATCCTCTCAGGACAGCAAACAAGTGCTGTGCCTACTACATTTTTTCTTATTAAATGAATGAAAATCATGAGTTATTGAAATAAAATTCTTGAATTATAAAATGTCAAGTAACTCCTGCTTACATTCTACATTATATTCAAATAGGAAACCGAATTACTTTTCATTCTTGTGTTTGCTTATCTTTCTGCTTCTTTGGGATATAATTGCTGATTATTGCTCATTTGTTGACATAAGTATTGTTTTGCTCAAATAATTCTCTATAATTGTGGCATTTTACTTATTATATATTTACTACAGATATGAAAAATATTTATTCCATCAGTAGTAGTAATAGCCATAAATCTTTCCCTCTTGCATTGAGTTTTCTATTTTTATTTTCTCTATTTCTTTTTTATTTTGTCTTCATGTCTTCATTTTACTCTTACATTTGCATATTTAGTACATACCAAACATATTGCTGCATGCAAAATTATTTTTTAATTACGTGAGGTGGCCATTGTTACTAATTATAGAAACTATTGGTAATTTATATATAATTAAAGAAGAATCAAAAAGTGTAGCAGAGCAGTCTGACTTTCATAAGATATTCTTAATCATTATGACTTATATTTTGTCTGTGGTTTAAGCTGAACTCTCCTGTTTATGATAACTTTTTAGTGTGCATGTGTATGTTTTCAAAAAATATAAGGTTTTATAAATGTCTTTTTAAATGTATTACCTGTGAATGACAACCCTCTTTGGAAGTGTTTCACTCATTTATTTTGATTTCATTCTTCTACAAATATTATTCTACTATATTTAAAAATTCAATAAAGTTGATTAAAATTGTGCTTTTTATTTTATAATTATTTTATAATTAAACTGATTTTTGCCTGAATAATTCCTAATATTAAAAATGCACTAACCCAATTTAGGTATTTTTTCTCGGTTTTCTCAGACATGGTAGCTTTTATGCTCACAGTGCTATATGGTGCTTAATTTTGGTGAGGTGTATTTCAATTTTAAAAATAAGGTTTTGTAAATTTTTCAGAGAGTCTCATTACTGAACATTAATTACCCACATTTGGCATCCATATGTTCTGTCATAAGCATCTATTATTCTAATCTCTACTTTTGCCACTATATTCTAGGAAGATTTATTTAAGACGCCTTCAAAACCACCACATAAATTTTTTCATGTTAATTCTGCCTTTAGTTCAACTAATGGAGATTATATTCTCATTTTTTTTGTTTGTAAGATGCATTAATCATTTCACTTTTCTATAGTACACCTGTAGTTTTGTCTGGTAATGAATTTTTTAATCTTGTGGGGTTTTTTATCACTATTTTACATATATTTTAAAATGCAACAGAAAATTCAAGATATAGGTGTTATCTTAAAATATACAAATTTGTTTCAATGCACAGTTTTCAAATAATTTTATGTTGCTCTCTTCTACACATTTTATACATATCTTAGAAATGAAGCTTTTCTTTCATTTTATATTCTCTCTTAAGCAGAAAGATCAATCCAAGCCTGATATTTGTGAAAAAATGCAGATTTTTCTAAAATACTGTAACTATCCAATTGGATTCCATTAGTATCATCTTCTAAAATGCTAAGGGAGAAGAGTTTAGTTGATATAAACTTTGAGGGCCAGTTCAGTTATCCACCCATCAGATCAAGTTGGCAGACAGCCACTGCTCCAGGAATTCATTTAGACAAATTTTGTATTCCTATCATATATTCTTTTTGTCTGGTGAGAATGTGGTGCTAGGGGCCGTGTGTTCTGTAAACCAGTTTTAGTTTGGCCCAATTACCATCCCAATTACTTTTCTCTGCCTCTGTCTTTGTAGTACATCATACTTTGGAAGAAGCCATGCTTCATCAGAAACGCTTTCCAGTGCAATGGTTTTTGCTTGAGATTAGTTACATGAAAAGCTAAAATCCTCACATCTTAACTGGTACGGAAGTCATTGAGTCACAGATGTGAAAATGACAGCAGTGAGAACTCTTCTAGCTTGTTCTTTGTGGGTCAAATTTAGAACCACGATGTATGTACTCAGGAAATGGGAAGTCTTATCTCCAATTCACTTTAACATTAGATCCATTGGTCTTTGACATAAGAAAGTATGCCTAAAATGCCAGAACTTAAATAAAATTTTTCTTTATAAATATATTCACATGGGTAACCTTTAAATTGTGTCATTATGTAAAATGTGCTGTTTTCTTTTGGAGCTCTGCTCTACTAGGTACTGTAGATTTACCAAAAAGCATAGGATAAAAATGTGATGACAGTCAGAAATTAACTGAAGGTTTTTATGTTTTATGTATGGAATGAGGGTTTATGTATGGATTTTTTTTGTGGATGACTGCTTTTGAAAATGAGAAAAATCTAGAAACAAATAGCATTAAAGTCAAAAGTGCTTTTACAAAATACACAGTTAAAGCTATTTTTATTAATGAATTACAAGTATTAATAATTTAGTAATTATGAGCACAAAGTTTAAATAAAGTGAATAATTCAAATTATGAATCTATAATGCTACTATACACTAAAAGGAAAAAGGTTTGAATTTAAACACAGGAATCATTTTCTGGGCAATTGAAGATATAGAGATTTATAAATTTCCTCACATTTTCATGAGTCTTTTAAAATACTAATAAATAATTACATTCATTTTTGTTTTTAAAACTTGAGGTCATTGCCTACAGGTCCTAATATTGAATGAGAATGAAAACTCTTATTTGTGTTTTAAATATATATCTGTATTATAAGTTAATTTTTAAAAATTGGTCTTTGTATGTTGTCTTTTCATTCAATTGGGTATTTTCTTTGTAGTGAAGAATCTTTAATTTGAGATAATCTGGTTTCTTGATTTAGCAGTGAATTGTGCTATTGAGGTCCTATTCAGAAAGTCCAGACCTGTGCCTGCACTTCCAGTTTTACCTATTTTATCATCTAGCAGATTAACTGTTTCCCTTTTAATATTTCAGTCTTCAATCAATTTTTATCTTTATTTATTATAACGTGAGAGACATGAGTCTGGATTCAATTTTCTGCACATGTCCAGCCACTTTCTCACCATTATTTGTTGAAAGGTCTATCTTTCCACCATCATATGTTTTTGACTCTGGAAAGTCAAAGATTAGATATCTGAATATGATTTGGATCATTGCTGAATCTTCTATTCTGTCCCATTAATCCACAGGTCTGTGTTAGTACTATGCTGCTTTTATTTCTGTAGCTTTGTAATGTAACTGGAAATACAGGGGTTTGGTGTCTCTTGCTTTATTCTTGTTGCCCAGAATTGCTTTTGCTATTCAGGGTCTCTTCTCTTTTCATGTACTTTTAGGATTTGTTTTTGCTAGCTCTGTGAGGAATGCTGTTGGTATTTTGAATGGGAGTATATTAATTCTACCTATTTGAATTTTGATAGAATAAATATTTTGACAATATTGATTGTGTCTATCCAGACTTAGGGGATAACTTCCCATTTTCTGATGTCTGCTTACATTGCCTTTTACAAACTACACTAGTTTTCATGTGGAGGGACTTTACTTCCTCACTAATTCCTAAATGTGTATTTTTTCTTGATGCTGTCATGAATGATATTCTTCATTTAAACTCTTTCTTGGTGAGTTCACTTTTTTTCTCTGCTGATATTGCTTTCTTTTACCTTTCTGAATTGGCTATTTTTCAGAAATTTTTGAGTCTTCTCTCTGAAGGAACATCTTATCTTCAAATATAGACAGCTTGCCTTCTTCCTTTCCTAAACGTATCTTTTCTTTCTTTCTGTTGCATACTTGCTCTGGCTAAGTTTTGAATACTATGCTGAACAGTAGTGGTGGTGGTAGATATCCTTGTTTTGTCCCTGATTTTAGAGGACAAGCTTTCCATTTTTTCCCGTTACATGTGATATTGGCCATTGCTTTCACATAAAGGACTTTTATTGGACTGAGATATGGTCTAGTATCTAGAATATATAAAGAACTTTCAAAATTAGATCCACATTAACTAGAAGACCCAATCATAAAATGGGCAGTTGAAATGAATACACTTCTCAGAAGTACAAATAGTCAATAAATACATAAAACACATTTGTATCTCTGATTATTAGAAAAATGCACATTGAAACAATAGTCTGATTCCATCTAACTTCATAAAGAATGGCTATCATCAAGATATGAAATGACATATATTGGCATGACTGCAGGGGAAGGAAATCAAATCTTTCTACATTGTTTTGGAACAATATACAATTTAGTACCAGTTTACATTTAATTTAGTACAATTACTATGGAAATCAGTATGGCTATGCCTCAAAAAGGCTAAAAGTAGAAACTAAATTCAATCTAGGTATTCTCATCCTAGGTATCTTCCTGAAAGAGTTAATGATATTATACTGGCATATGTTTGCTATGTTTATAGCAACACAATTCATAATAGGTAAATCTAGGAAAAGGCCTTTGACTTAAAAAAATTGTTAATCAAAAGGAAAAATATATACAATGACACTCTAGTATAATTCTATACATGTATTTATCACTAAGTTTCAGTAATTTTAATTTATGTTCCATATATTCTCATTTTATTCATCATCCCTGTACTTGAAAATTTTAAATGTAATACCAAATACTATGTTAATTTATTTGTATTAGATAATATATTGAAATGAATTAAATTATAATCCATAATAAAGATTATTCATTGCAATATTAATAAATAAATGTTAAGATACTAAATCTTCAAATCTCACTGTCTTTATAATGTATTTGTTTAGGAAAATGAATCCTATTCTCTGTAGAATTTCTGACTCTGAATTTTTTATTGCATTCCTGTTTCATTAACAAATTATTTATATGTCTTAGTTTTATAAACTATTAGTAATTTAAACAAGGTTTACCTATTAGGCTTTATGTACATTGGCAATAATACTTCACAGGTGGAACTATGTACTCTCATTATGAGGAAAATGATATTTTATCTCCTTTTTTTTTTTTTTTGGTTTTTCTCCGGTACTGGGAACCGAACTCACTACCTTGCGCTTGCCAGGCAGGCGCTTTTGCCGCTGAGCTAAATCCCCAGCCCCCTATCTCCATTTTTTATTTTTATAGTCTTCATTATTACAGCAATATCAATTAATTTAGTAGCTTGAAATAGATTATATCCTTTTCTACTTATTATTTATGAAATACTTAATATTTTTCTATACTGATTAGTTTTCAAGACAATTGCTAGCCTATTGAGTTGATCAGTATAATTTATTTTCTAATTTTTTAATGCAGTCATGATATTAATCTGATTTGATTAAACATTTCATGGCTACGATTACATAGCATACATTGTTTCCTCAGTGAAGTAATCACTTCCAGTTGCTGCCTGAATCATCTCGGCAAAGTGGAATTCCTTCTGTGCTTCTTTCTTTCCAGTGCTGAAGCATCTACCAGACTCCTCTTGTGTGCTTTCCTCAGGCACTGAATCCACCTTGTCTTCTACTACTCTCGAATGTGCTGAAGGGAAAGTGACAATTAGAAGATTAAATGTGTTTTTTTCCAGTACTTATTCATGCAGAATTAGTTGCTATTCAGTATTATAAAAGTGAAAAGGAAGCAGGAGCTGTGCCATCATCTTCAATGCCCAGGACAAAGGTCTTTCTCACCAAAGAAAATATGGTCTTTATATTTTCAACTAATTTTAGGATGTAAGAAATTTTACTGAAATTCTTAAATTCATGTGTCAATCAATTTTCTTTTATTTTGAAACTCTTTAATCCAAATTGCTAATTTTGTTTATGCCATCAACTAAAACTTAAGTAGACTTGAGTCTTGCGGTTAGATTGAAGATAAGAACTTTCCGGCACTGCCTGATAATACTTTTGGTTTTATACCTCAAAGAAATATCAGAAATTCATTTTCTTTCTTGTTCTCTTAGAAGCTGTTTTTTTTCCTTTTTTATTTTTTATTGTGTGGGGTTCCAGCCCAGGGCTTTGAGTATGCCAGGAAAGCATTCTTCCTTGCAGCTTTATTCCTGCCCTCTCTCCTACTTTTTCATGAAATCAAATGCATCCTTTGTTATTTGTGATTTGGCCAAATCTGCTGAGATTGTAAGGATTGTGAAAATATGTTCTCATGTAGTTTTGTGGCAAGTATTGTTGGAATGTCTCTTGTGTGAGGAAAACTACTTTGTTATGTTAGGGTAAGAAAATTTGAAATTATAAAAACTCTGAGTGCGTGTGCCTCTGTGTGTGTGTGTGTGTGCGTGTGTGTGTGTGTGCGTGTTGATTGAACCCAGGACTTCACATTTGTAATTGATTCATATCCCAATCTTTTTTTTTTCTATTCTGAAAGTTGATCTTGCTAAGTTGTCTAAAATGATCAAAATGTGTGGTCCTCCAGCCTAAGCCTCCTGAATATACGAAATTACATGTGGGTACCACTACAACTGTTTTTATTGCTTTTAAATTCCTTATGTGCTTAAAAATATCAGGCAAAGTTTAAAACATGAAATTTTGAAGTCAATCCTATCTGGTATTTTTCTCAAAATCTCACAAGTAGGACTTAAATGACGGATAGCCATTATCTCTGTTTCATTCCCCTGACCCCCAGTCCTGAAGCCGAAATCCAGTCACAGAAACAGTAAAGGAAGCAGAAGCTGTGCCATCATCTTCAATGCCCAGGACAAAGGTCTTTCTCACCAAAGGAACTGAGGACCAAATGT
Organism: Chinchilla lanigera; assembly: GCF_000276665.1. NCBI lineage: Eukaryota > Metazoa > Chordata > Mammalia > Rodentia > Chinchillidae > Chinchilla > Chinchilla lanigera. Next base: position 20,782,716 of record NW_004955404.1, on the reverse strand, counting down.
GGTGAGGGGCTTCCTATTGTTTCGTGTTTTTGTCTTTATAATTTTACAGTTTTCCCCCCCCATAAAACAGAAGGAGTCCTTTTGAGAATCTGTGGCAGAAATGGATACTAATCTCCAGCAAACTTTAGCCAGAAGACTCAGCAAAAGTGGCATCTTCTTGCAAGTCCTGAGCAAGGTATAGAGAAGAGGGCAGTTGTTGAAAATAGTATGGCACTGAGTTGTGTCTGAATACCAGGGCTTTTGCGCATTTTGCACTTTTTTGGACTTTATCTGCGTACCGAGTATCTGAGGACTAAACAACTAATTAGACCATGGCTAAAGTTCTCATTTACCTGTGAGTGGAACACATGCAAGACAGACCTAAGGAGCAGTGAAAAGTCATTAAACTGAACTGATTTAGAACCAGAGAGCATGGAAGATGAGTCAAAACTCAGGGTCACCTTAGCAGACACATTTCCTACTGAAACAAGTAAACATATTTGATAGAAATTCAAAAGTAAATTTATTTTTTATAGAATTTAAACAAGATCTATATTATGGTAATATTCAAAATGCTACATGCACAAACCCATGTCACTTGATAAAGAAACAGGAAAATCTGAAAAATTCTGTAGAGAAAGATCATCAATGGATGATATTCATCATGAACTTAAGGTTGGAGGTATCAAAGAGTATAAAAAAGCTATGTAAATACACAGAAAAGGGAAAACAAAACACTTGTGGAATAATTGAGGTAAGAATTCACAATAGGAAAGTAGAAAGCATAATGTAAAACATAAGAGAAACTTTACAATTATAAAACAATACATCTTCACATTTTTAATTGTGAAGATTATCAATTTATTATTATGGGTATCCTCTACTATAGTGCATTACCCAAGGGAAAAGTTACCTCGAATAGCCCTTTCTTATTAAAATATATGAAAAATGAGCATGTTGCAACTCTGCAAAGTGAAGCAATGTGTACGTGATTTCCCTGGTAAATTCTAATAATCAGTTAAGCAATAGTTATAGGCAACTGTACACAGTTTCTGAAATTATCTTCATCTCCATATTTACATTTACATATTTTTCAGTAGTGTGGAGAAACTTACAGAACTGTAAAAAAAAGAGAACAGAGATGACAAAACCCTACGAAACAGAATGGAATATCCAGGAAATTTGAAATGTGTACAGAAGTGGTGACAGGTGAAAACAGAACACAAGAAGAAAGGGAAAAAAAGAACAGAAAAAAACTTTGAAGAAATAATGACTGAAAAATTTCCCCAAATTTATGCAAAACTACATTTCCAGGAATCTTAGTAAATATCAAAGAGAACAAATGTCAAAAGACTAACCCAAGCATATAATCTTCTAGCTAAAGATAATGAAAATATCTTGAAATGAGTTAGAAAACATATACCTTACCCATACATGAACAAAGCCTAGAATTATGTGCCTACCTGAGAAGTAGTACAAGCCAGAAGAAAATGAAGCAAAATATTAAAAGTGTTGCAAAAAAAAGTAAAAAAGAAGAAAAAGAAAAACCAGCAACTTAGAATTAATTTGTTCTCAAATGAACAAAAACTGAATATCAGTAGATGTATTTTGTCTTTTTTTTTTTTTTTTTTTTTTTGTCTTGTTGAGACAGGGTCTCGCTATGCAGTTTAGGCTGGCCTTCAGCTCACTCCATAGCCCAGGCTGCTCTCGAGGTCACAATGATCCTCCTGCCTCAGCCTCCCAAGTGCTGGGATTACAGGAGTGTGCCACCACTCCCAGCACAGTAGATGTATTTTGCATGAAATAGTTAGAGAGGTCTCTAGGAGACAAGAAAAACAATATAAATCAGAACCAGAGCATCAGAATGCATGAGGCCAGAAAGGCAAGAAAAGCAGGAAAAATAGTCAAATCGTGTAGAGTACTTACTTCTATATCCATCTATAAAAAATGGACAAAGCCAGTAGGAATAAAATGAGAAAGGTCATAGTTGAACTCAATAATACTCTCATTTAACAGATATCCTTGACATATACAGGCTCTTTTACCCAACATCAGCCAAATACACATTTTTCTCAAGGGCATGTGTTACCCTTGTCAAATAATCCACATTTTAAGCAATAAAAGACATTTTCACATTTTAAAATTTCATAAATCAGACAATTTCTTTTCACTTCAAAATGAAATTTAGTTCAGAAATCAGTAAGAAAAAGATAACTCAAAATTAGAAGATATGTGGAAATTAAACAATACATTTTCAAATAAGACAGTGGTGAAAGAAAAGATACTGAAGTGAATTTTTCCCTAAGTGAATGTGAAAATATAACTTATCAGTATTTGTAGACTAAAAAATATCTTTTAGAGGCAAGATTACAGCATTGCATATACTAGAAAAGACGATATCACAAACCAATCATCTACCCTGTCACTATAAAATAAGAGTAAATTAAATGTTAATTTAGAATATCTTTCAAAAATCAGTGATATGTAAATCTCTACTTAGTGTCAGTAATATAAATATGCTTATTAAGGAAGTTATATCCACAGGACTAAATGTGTTTTATAGGAAACTAACCATGAGTAGGGTGTATTATTAAAAAATTTAATGAACAGAGTTCACCAATCACTGAGAATACTCAAGCTTTTCCAACTTTAAGCTTCTATGATTCTAGTACCAGAAGTCTGTGATATCATTATCTGTGGAAACTTCTTGAGTCTGGGATGTCATTGGTAACTCACTTTAGTATTTAAATATTAAACAGTTGGTGACTACAGCTTTTTCTGTCAAGACCATTTCCTAGTTGATCTGAGGCAGCTACCTGATTGAATGCCTGCCCTATATATTAACTTCATTCTTTTGGAACCACTTCCAATAGCAAACCATGGCCTGGCATTTTCACCTTTTTTGGCCCTTGTAGTTGATGTCTCTTGAATATCTATGTGAAGATTTATGTCTGAAAACTAGGAAATCTTTCTTATAAGAGTCAAGAATCTTGTTCTGGAGTCCTTAAGGAAATACATGTGGTATCACAGAAAGGAAGTTAAAGAAATGAGCAAATATTTTCACAAACAATCTGAACACAAGACAAATATTTTGCTCAATAATCAAATTCTTAAAATACTTTTACAAATATCACGTTTGTTTTCACCACGTACCACAATGCCAATGGATGAATGTTATTGTTTCAGTTACACAAATAATGGGAAATAATAAAAGAGCCACCAAAGGCTCTCAAAATAACATAGTCCTTTTTTTGCAGAAGCTAAGTAGAACACCCCGTTTCTGATCTCTTGCTCAGGAAAGATTTTTCAGTATGATTTTGCCACTCTTGTATCAGTAATTATGCTATGGTATAAATTTTTGTTTTTCCCTCTAAAATTCATGCTTAAATTTATTGAGAAGTGAGGCCTTAAGAGGTGATTAGGTCGCAAGATCTCTGTCTTCCTGGATAGGGTTAGTTCTGTTTAAGAGAACTACAGAGGGAAAGTTGGTCCCTCCATTCCTGTTCATTCTGTGAGGACATAGAATTCATCCCCTTCAGAACACAGTGTAACAAGCTGCTTTGGGAAGCAGAGAGGAGCCCTCACCACAAACCGTACCTGGATCTTGGACTTCCAGATCTTGAAAGCTACAAGGAACACATTTATGTTCTCAAGAATGCCCACATGTTTGGATTCAGTTATAATAATGCAAGTATACTAAGGCAAACGATAAGTAACTGTAGCCAGTTTCCACATTTTTCATTAAAATGCTGAAGGATTAATCCAAGAAATGATTGAGAAGATCATCCTATTTCATAATTCATTTACCTGGCATATTCAAAGTCTCCACCCTACCCTGAAATTTAAGAGTTTGAGATTTCTCAATGCTGAGGCAAAATCTAAGTCAATTTCATATTCTTTCAATATTCATCTTGTCTTTACAATATATTTTCTCCTCGTGCTTTCTGTCCTCTTCACTTAGGTAATGGGGTATGTGTAAGTTTAGCCTTGACAATGCTGCTGTCGTTTTACTCACTTCAGTTTCACCACTACTTTTACTTATTTTGTCCAAATATCTGTGTTTAGACAACTAGATAAACTTGGAAAAGCTGCACAAAATCCCTCTTGTCTAGATGAGTTTTCCAGCTAGACTGAATGGACATACTCAGCATAGCTTATACCGTCTTTAACAATTACAGGAAGTACCAGAGTGAAGAACAAGTTCTGTTTCCAGAGAATCTTCATTAGTCAAATGGATGAAGTCTCGGTAAGTCCCACAAAGTGAATCTTGTACACTCCTGACAAAACGTGTGATGTATATTGCTTTGTGCTTCCTAGTACTTCCTTACACATGATCACTGCTTTTCTGCTTGATTCTGGGAATGATAGACTCTGTTCAAGCAATGTTTTACAGTACAATATCACAGCATACAGCAGAACAACTGTGACAGTGTTTGGTAGACATGTGAGCTGCTTCCTCCATTTGTTCACAATTAAGAACATTGCTAATGTGAGGTCTGTTCATACTAGAGGTTCACAACTCAAATATTTGTCACTTGGGGATGTACCGTTATGGTGATATCAACAAAGTATATTGTTATATATACATCAAATGTATCTGAATGTACTTGGCAGTTCATGGTTATAAATTAATAAATACTTTTGGGCACTGTATTCCTAACATCACTTTTATGAAATTGAAAAACCTATTTTCTGTCATTCATTTACAAAGGAAGTTGCATTATTTCTGTTAATTGTTTTAGACAGTGTGTTTGTGTGTGTTGATGTTGTGCTTCTGTGCATGCATGCACAGGTAAAGAAGTAGTACATTTTTGATTCCCTACTTACATACAAATTGAAAACTTTCAGCCTGATTGTCAAAAGAATTTTTCTACACAAAACCGAGAAAGAATTTCCAAGTTTCTGTGTGAAATAAAGAAAAATAGAAATAGAGGTAATGTGTATTCATGAATTATAAGAATCTTAAAATTTTTATATAGATATTAACATCAAAGCTTGAAGGTATATTAGTTATGCTTTCACTTATACTAACAGAGTGACTGTATTTATTAGCCAAGATGAAATGGAGAAAAAGTATTGCAGGAATTTATAGAAATTTTAAACCTTTTCTTGAATTGTATATTTAAATTTATTAAATCATGACTCTGTTCAAGTTTGAGCTGGTATCTACACAGATGAATGCTAGGTTACATCTGGTTTAGACAGTGGGGCAGTAATTATTATAAGCCTAATTTGCTAATAAATATTAGGATGTGAGATAGGAAAAGCATTTACTTCTTTATCAATAAGTGGGAGGACAATTATATGGCTGTATATCACTTGTGTGAAGTTCTGGATGAAACAGGAAACTTTTAACAATTCTGTAACTTTCAATAAAATGTATTATAATCAAGAATCCTAAAAAAGATTTTACAACTCTCAGTAAAAAGAATTTACATTATTGTATATTGTGTTTGAAATGGACAGGAGAGTGGGATGGAAAATTTGTTTCCATCTATGCAAGTAACTTATTTATTCATGTGAAACAATAGAAATTTAACTGAGAGTATTAAATTCAGCT
>NW_004955404.1:20761487-20777077 GCF_000276665.1 Chinchilla lanigera | reverse complement strand
TTCCTTCCTTCCTTCCTTCCTTCCTTCCTTCCTTCCTTCCTTCCCTCTTTCCTTTGTGATCTTCTATCCTGGTGATTGAAATGGCCTTCACACTGAGCAGCATCCTGAGCCCTTTATATCATTTTTTTTCTTTTCAACTTTGAGATAAGTTCTTGCTAAGTCACCAAATTGCCCAGACTGTGCTCAAACTTGTGATCCTTCAGCCTCAGCTTCCTAGAGTGTTGTAATGACAGATGTACACCACCATGCTTAGTTTTAATTCAGACTTTTTGGAATTTGAAATCTAATCTTCTATATATGATGCAAAAACATTGGGAAAGTCGTTTAACTTGTCAGTTTTTCACTTTCTTTGTGACATATATCTCATTTAATATTTATGTCATACAATTTTTGTGATGATAACTGAATTCACATAAAGGAGTTAAGAAGAGCCAGAATTTAGAAGAGTAATATACTGTCCATTGAATAAGCATCAATTTACAGCATACATTTAAATTTATTTGGATAAAGAATTTTATGCTTTTATGTCAAAGAAAATGAAGAGCAAATAAATTGCTATACTTTTTAAAATAATATTTTCAGTGGATGGATATGCCACTGAAATGACTTTCGAAAAAGCAATTTAGGGGCTGGGGATTTAGCTCAGTGGCAAAAGCGCCTGCCTGGCAAGTGCAAGGTCATGAGTTCGGTTCCTGGTACCGGAGAAAAACAAAACAAACAAACAAAAAAACAAAAAAAGCAATTTAAACTATACGAATAAGCTGCATATAACTTTTACTTTTATTTCCACTTTACACAAATAATATTTATCATCTTCCCACCTTAGAAGTTTGTATGAGTGTGTGAAATGCATAAGTGTATTCAGGCTTTTTTACAATGAAATTATATGTGTATTTACTTATAGCTTGTTAAATTAAAGGGAAAAAGTAATAAGTTGGATTATTAATAATTCAATTTTGAAATGGCACAGTTTCAGATTTATGTAGGTACCTAAATCTGGATCTGACCTATTTATTATTGTTATTACTGTTTTTATGTAGTTAATGATTATTAGTTTATTATATATATTAGCACAGTTTGAAAAGAAAGCACTTTGTTTCTCTTTAAATACAGTATGAGATGCACCTAGCAAATATAATATTGAATGGAATAAATTAGACATACAAGCTCATTGGAGAGAGGCAAAGTCCAAATGAAGGAAATGGTAAAGGATGGATAGAAAGAAATAAGGGGAAGCTCTCATCCAATGGGGAAGGTGTGCAAGGGACAAACGATGAGGGGTGAGAAGCAGGAAAAGGGGAAATGAAAAGCATAAAGATGTGCTGTGTACAGGACCCTAATAACTCCAAACAGTAGAAACACTATATGCCATCACATGAGCGAAGACAAATGATATCAATGATATGCAAAATGTGTTAGGGGAACCCGAGAAAAAAGGGGTAAGAGCCGGGTAAGGAAAGGAATTAGAAAAACACAGCTGTAGCGTGGACAAAATACCGCTCCCCAAGATGATCGTAAACTGAATGAATTGCAAATATGTACTAATAAAATAAATTGAAAAATTTAAAAAGCTATATAAAGAACAGAAAAATAAAGAAATTTAGCTCCCAGGTATTTATTAAACAAGGCATTCTTGTAGATTTTTGGTTGTTTTCAACGTGGAATCCTATTATTTTTTGCTTCATTTATATTCCACCACTCCCACACTTACTAACCCCACTTTACAATATGTTTTCCTAATTTATATCAGAAATGCTAGGAACATCGTGTCCTACTCACATAAAACTAGACATTAACACACACTCATCTGAAGTACACTTTCTTCATTTCTCTCTGATGGAGGATAATTTGTGAGACATCTGCAGAGCTTACATGCTTTTCGAATCAAAGTGCGCAGAGAATGAAAAGCCATTTAGGAGCCATGAAATCGTTTTTAGATTTTAATAAGGTGATAAAATTATGGCCATGTGGAATTCAAATCTAAACTTATCCACAAAAACAGTGAATAATTTCGTAAATGAAAATCAGTCATCATTTTAAAAATGACCATAAAATTTGAGATTGTACAAAGTAATAATCCATTAGAACAATTCACAGCCTTAAAAACACTTGTTATAACATTAAAATATTTCTGATGGTAATAATTACATAAAGAAAACAGTATACTATGATTTATTATACTATAAATTAAAGTGTGAAAACCTTTGAGGAAGTATCTTATTTAAGAATAAAGAAGTATCAAATGTATTTCAGTAGTGCTTCTGGAAACACTATCTGGACAAGGCTTACATTATTTAGAGAATATTCTTTCTCTGTTATGGTGAATTTTTATACTCCTTTCTGAATTTAAACCAGCTTCCAATGTTTCATCTTTTCTACTTTTAAAATTGGGAAAAATATCCCAAAGATTTTTAACCTGAAGATTTTTTATGGTATCATTCAGAATCTGCTGCAGTATTGCTGTCTTTTTTCACCCAAACCACTTCCTTTATTTATGCTGATCAGTATACCTAGAACTCTCCAAGTGTGATAAGGTCAACATCCAACTGGTCAGTTGTTTCTTTTTAACTCCATTTATTGTTTATTTTGGTTTCACTCATTAGTAATTTCAATTTACTTCCTATACTCAAGATTTACTGGGCATTTGCTTCTTTTTATGCTATGAAATGAGTTTATTTCTGGGAGATTGGGGCAACACAAATACATGGTTTGCTATGAAATGAGTTTATTTCTGGGAGATTGGGGCAACACAAATACATGGTTTGCATCAACACAAATACTTGGGTCAACTCAGTATTAAATATACTGCAGCAAATTCCTGTCATACTTTGAAAAGAGTGGCATGGTTGGTCACTGATCATGATGTACAAGTATTATTTAAAAGTCACGAATAGATTCAAGGTCTATCAGTGGTTTGTATATTATGTAATTAATTATAGTTAACATGATGATTTAAATTTGAACTGTAACGATGAAGGATACAGATAATTTAACTAAATACTAGTGTTGACATCCGTGCACATTGGAATCATTAAAGGTAAGAGATGCTTCAATTTTATTTTAATTATGGATCTTTAATATCTCATAATCTGTTGGCATAAGTAAAACACCCTTAATGTTTAAGACTGCTATTATAATTCATATTCCTTGAAAAAGTAACAATAAACTCATTATTACTATAAAAAAGTCATTAGAGTGTCTTATGTGGGTGTGTGTATATGTGCTTGTGTGTGTGTGTGTGTGCGTGTGTGTGTGTTACAGTGATTTGAATTGTTTTATAAAATGTGTAGAATCAGTGTCTAAGTGGTACCTTGTTCAGTAATACTGGAGTTTAAGAATTACATATTAATCTGTATACAACCTAGAGTAAGTGAAAAATAATAATGTCTAAAGTAATATAAAGGCTCTTTGAGAATATATGCTGGCATAAAGACAGAGGGCATTCCAAGGCATACCTTGTCACTGAATGTTGGGAACTTCTTTTGAAAATGATGCCTGCCTGAGAAATATGAGTAATTTTCCATGCCAGAGATTTGACAATTTTTCTCCTAGTTTATTTGAAAAAATTTGTCTACCATATGAAAAAATAACATTTTGGCATATTATAATATTATTTCATTAAAATATGACAATGACAAGAAAGAAGGCAGGAGTTAAACAAAAGTACATCATGGCAAGTTCCTTTTATTAAAAGGATTTAATGTTAATTTAAGGTAAGCTATAGTAATTTTAAGTGATCATTGTAACCAAGAATAACCAATAAAGATTAAAGCAAGAATGGGTGAAACTTGAGATGGGTGTGGAATAAAGAATTAATTAATTCAAATTATGTCAGGAAAGAATAAAACGACACAATGAAGAAAGAAAACAAATAGACAATGAAGAAGATAGTAGATATAATTCCTTTATGCCTGTGATCTAACTATATTTTTATATAGATGTGCAACTACCACCAATTAAAATGTTAGATATTGTGATGAATTACTGTACACTCAACTATATGGCATTTATGAATGATAAAGTCTAAATTAAACATAAAGAACCAAATAGTTAGTTCATAATGAAAATGCCATAGATATAACAAAAATGCCATAAATATGTATATATAAGTCTGACAGGTTGTGAAACAGATAAGACTTCCAAAACAGAGCATAACCACAGACAGAAAGATACACAAATATTCTAACAGTCTATGTGCAGGCACATAATTATAGAGCTTCATATGCACACCACAGCATAAAACTAAATGTATGTGTGTGTACTCATCAATGCAAATATTACTGATACATTGAAAAGAACAAAAAGACAAATGCACAATTTTAAATTAAAGAACAATGTCCTTATTTTACTAGTGGCAAGAAGAAACAACAGTAAACTTACATATGAATTGAGTAATACCATCAACCATGTTGACCTCACAGAAATATGTAGGACAACACAGCCTGGCGGAACATAAACATTATTTTAGATCCATTAAAACTTCTTCAGTATAAAGCATATATTGAATCATAATAAAAGCCACAATGAATTTCAAAATTTGAAATATTATAGAATATGCTATCTGATAACAGTATAATTAAATGAATAATTAAATAAAAGGTTGTTGATAAAATATATGTAGATTACCCAGTTATTTGGAAATTAACTGATGTACCTTTAAATAATTCATTGGTCAATCAAAATATTATAGTGGAAATCAGAAAATGTTAGGACTTGAACACTTATGAAAATACAACTTGCATTCTTACATCTGGTAATCTGAGCAACTTCACTGAAGATAACAATATGTAATATAACAACCACTGTAAATTTTTGGAAAATCTGTATCATTTTTTTGCTTTGTTTTTACTTTTGTTGTTGTTATTCACTTTTCTTTTCTCTTTAAAATAAAAAAAAGAAGATATAACTTACCATGCTATAGGGATGAAGTTAAAATAATATTATGAAAAATAATCAAATTATGAATGGTTACCATAAAATAAGACCTAAATATTAACATTCTAAGATATCACCATTACAGTACAGAAAAGGGAGGAAATTAAAGGAAACACTCATAAATGATTGGGAAAAAGAACATATTCTGTATCATTACATACAAGAGAAGTCCTAGAACTATATCAGTCAGAACAGTTTCTGTGCCACAGGGATAAGGAGCTTAAAGGGTATGGGAGAAAATTTCACCATGAAGACAGTGCTCCGTATATTGATTGAGGTGTGGATTATATGTGTGAATAGATTGGTCAAACCTGAGGAACTGAACAATTAATAGCTGAACAATTATTAGCTGTGTATGACTGTATCTGTCCTAAAGCATAAAGCCCTGGTGCAGTCAGTCATTCACATGTGGAAAGTCTTGTAGTGAACTCGTGTTAATTTTTCATGCACTTTCTAAGACTGGTTATGTATTAGATACTTCACTACTGCTGGCAAAACGATCAAATCATTTGCACAACAGAAAAGTATCTAATAGTACAATTATCCTAGCCATCCTGTGCGCTACTACTATTTGTTGGTTTATTGATTTGTTTTTTTCCAGGTACCGGGAATCGAACTCACGATCTTATGCTTGCCAGGCAGGTGCTGTGCTGCTCAACTAAATTCGCAGACCGTGTTGGTTTCTTGAAGGAACTGTTAATGTATAATTGTTTGATCAATCTTGACGCCTATAACTGGTTATATGTGCAGCCATTTTGAAGATGACATTGTGTAGTGTAACAACCATTGTTAATATCCTATCACCATGTTTTGAAATTCCGTATCATTTTTATTGTTCTGTATGATGTTTTGTTTATGTATTCATTTTTGTTGCTTTGGATTTTTTAAATGAAAAATTTATATGTATATATAAGGAGAGCTGGAACGGGTGTAATGCTGATGTCTGTGGTTTATTGAAAGGAACAGTCAATGCTTAAAATTTTCTTTTTTCTTGACCAATTTTGCACATTTGAATTTGGTAATCAGAATGACTGATCTGAAAACAACAATATGCTGTATAAGAACCATTGTTGAATTCCTACCATCTTCTATGGTGAAGCTCTGCATCATTTCAATTTTTTTTTTATTAATTGTTATTGTCTTCGATTGCTTGATCAATCTTACATTCTTACATCTGGTGGACTGAGCAACTTCATTGAAGATAATAGTTTGTAATGTAGCAACCATTGCTAATTCCTATCATCATGTTTTGAAGTCATGTATTGTTTTTGTGTTGTTTTGATTTTGTCTTCATTGTTGTTTTGTTTTTAATTTTTAAAAGAAAAAAGAAAAGTATTTAAATTTTATTTTTCTACACACATTTCTAATTCTTGTGTAAATGTTTAACAATAAAGAAGTACTTAAAAATGAATAAGAAAGAGCATGTTTATAAGTATGGCTTAATATGTCCAATGGAAAATAGGGCAATAATTATTATTGCCATGTAAGATGCACTCTGATAATTTGCATTCTATTTTTATTATTTATTCTGTTTTATGTTTAACATAGCCTATTACAAATATTTATATTGTTTCATAAGCTTAATTTCACTATTTTCTGGTGGAAAAATTCTTTAAAGTCTAGAGTGTAGTTTTTCATTACTCTTCATTTTTATAATAAGTCTCATTATCATCACTGAACATACAGAAAGATTTGAAACTTTTGATGTGTTTCCATTTTGAACTAAGAACAACACGCAACAAAATTTTGTCTTCATTACTGATTCTTCCAATGTTCATGACCTTCTCCCCTGGAAATAAAATATAGGAATCTGAAATTCTTTATACAGCAGCTGTTATATGATGACAGACTAGAATGAGCCCAGTGTTTATGTGAAATACAGTCCTCACAGCTGGTAAGTGTCAGGACATTATTCTTGGAACTGCTGCCATTCTCTTTAAAACTGCAAGAAATCATTATGTATTGAGCTATTCTGTACTTTTTACTTTATTTGATTTTTAAATATTTGGCTGAAAATCACATGTATGTATGCATGTATGCATATTCACATACACACAGGCTCAAATACCTTCATGGAGTTTAATAAGATTGGAGAATTGCCTCACATGAGGAGAAAGCATAAAGATTAAACAAGGGGCTGGGGATTTAGCTCAGCAGCAAAAGCGCCTGCCTGGCAAGCGCAAGGTCGTGAGTTCAGTTCCTGGTACCGGAGAAAAACAAAAAAAAAAAAAAAAAAAAAAAAACCACACACACACAAAAAAATAAAGATTAAACAAAACCTACACTTTCCTTCAACTACGGTACACTTTAAGTAGGTGAGATTTGTGAAAGTAGACCTTGGGGGTTTTAAAATGATCACAAGCAGATATATTCTTTTGAAAAATACAGTGTCTGCTTCTAATTTAGTTATGTTTATACAAAAGTGGTACAAATATTAGTGTGACTATGTTTGAAAATTGTGAAATGAGAAATAAATTAATGAATAATGTTCATTTAGCATCCATAGATTCAACTAAATAGAGATTGAAAAACTGAAAAAAATTGCTTCTGTTTAGAAAATATACAAACATATTTTATCATTATTCCCTAAATAACACAATATAGCAAGTATTTGCACACCATTTATGTTGTGCTAGTGATTATAAGTACTCTAGAGATGACTTCTTATGGTACATGAGGCAATTTCTAGGTTGTGCACACATTATGTGTCATTCTACAATAGGCATTTGAATATCTTCAATTTGTCATGACCAGGGATACAACTCAGCAGCATAAACACTTGCCTAGCAAGTGCAAAGTCCTGAGTTTGAGTCCGATTACCAAAAAAAAAAAAAGCCACCTATCTTAAATTTTTCATATCCAAAAGGTCATAGAACCAAACTCTCTCAAATACTGAAAGACAAGTATAATTTGATTCCAAGCAGCACATCTTCTATAAAGAGACTCATACGTGTATATGAATGTGTGACTACTACAGTTTTTTGTTCAAAATGGTAGAGACTGAGCGACAGAACTGAAAAGAACTCTAACTGATTTGACCATTTTACATTGGAAAACTCAGAGAATTGTTTCTGGGAGGAGGAAGGACTACATACGTAAGACAGGATGAAGTTACCCCCTGAAATACCAGAGAATTGGGCTGAATATGAGGATGGGCCAAGGGAAACACTGAGTGATGACTTGGTGAAGCACACGGTATACATGTTTGAGGTTTAGAGAGATAATTAGATAACAAGTACTGTGAACATTTCTCTCCAACTGTTATGAATTGCAGCACCGTTCGCATTTGTCAGGACTGTTGCAAAGGATTCCATTACTTTGTCATTGATTTTAAGTGTTCAGATGAGGGCTAGGGATATAGCTCAGGGGCACAAGCACCTGCCTGATAAGCATAAGGTGCTGAGTTCAATTCCCAGTATCAAAAACAAAAACTAAAAATAAATAAATAAATGTACAGTTGAATTGTGTAATATGCTAAAACTCATAATGAGACTCCATTTTACTGAGTTATATGAATAAATAAGTTCAGAGTATTTTCCTTTTTGAAGTATATAGCCCAATTATTTTGTTTTAAAAATTAAAATAAGTCTCCAAGCATATATTCATTATACTCCCCTTCAATTTTATTTTGTTTTCATATTATTTATATCCCACAGTTAGGTAGCGATGATTCTTTGCCTATATAATTAAAGCACTCTTGGATCTTATTTTTTTTTTAATTTGTCAGTCAGATTGTATTGGTACATTTTAGGCATACATAATGATCCCATTCATCATAGGGAATTTGTACCTGTACATGATATAACTTAATTCTTTTATTTCCATTCTCCTCCCCTCCCTTCATCTCTTCATCCCCTCCCCATTTACAAGCCTTTGTTTCCATATTTTTCTTTTCTCAATTTTTTACTTTTCCCTTCTTTTCTTTCACCCTCCTCCTTCCCTTATTCCCAGCCCCAGCTCAACATATTCTTCCTATTTCACAATATCTATTATACATTTTGGCCTTTATTTACATTTTCAAATTCTCACACCAGAGAAGTGATGTGTTATTTCTATATGTGTCCAATTTATTTCATGTAAGAGTATGGTCTCAAGGTGCATCCATTTCCCTATAAATTCTTCAGTTTATCCTTTCTTATGGCAGAGTAGTACTCCACTGTATTAAAAAACAAACAAACAAACAAGAAAACCACATCTTTATCCATTCCCCAGCTGATGGGCATTGAGGCTGTTTTCAAGATTTGGCTATTACAAACTGTGCTGCTATAACTGTGGGTATGCATATCTTACATGTTAACCCTTTTTATTTTCTGAGTTTCTGCATCTTACTACTTTATTCAGTGCTTTGGCCCCCAAAAGGCTGCTATCTCCACTCTTTAGAGTTACCCATTCCCTTACATTTCATTTATCCTGTGATTGGCAACTCTACCTCAATTTTAAAATTATGCCATTAATAAACTGTCTCCTTGCTCTGATTAAATGTCTAAAGACTATTCAACTCCCTGTAATAACGTTTTGTTTTCAGGATTTCTTGAATGTTTTGTCATTGATTGTTAGTCAACCCTATGTCAGTTCACATGTCCTTGACTTCTCTTGATCCCTGTGGCAGTATTTTGCAGAGTACCGTTTGTGGTCCAATTACATTCCTAGGTTTTCTTCAACACTCCTATTAGTCACTGTGCATATGTCAGCTCACTCCCTCACCTTTACATTCAGCACTGCAGACGGCCTAAGGTGACTCATACTAGATCAGGACCCAGAAGCCAGTCCTTGGCATATCCTTTTCTCTTAATGAGAACTATGATTTGATTAATCAAATGAATGAACAAAAAGCTCATGCCATGCCCAGCTGTACCACTTCATGATCTGCTCCTCCTAATATTGAATCCATTTATAGAATTGGACTTCTGCCTTGGCATGTTCTCCCAATTTTCAAACTTGAACTGTTGCCTAGGATGACTGGTTTTCATCTTTTGCTTATTACTTTGGAATTTTGGAGGCCAATAATTACTTGAATAGTATCCAAGTTACTAATTTTTTAGATGATATCCATTTGACCATTTGGCTGTCTAAGTGAGATGAACTTCTGCAAATGTGATAATGCCCATATCATTGTCTAAGCTTGGCTCTCGGTAAACTTACTTGTGCATTGGATCGAACTGATTGGTATATGAATTCATCAGTAAATGCTTTCACAAATTTTGTGCATTTGTCACCTGAAATTGCATTAACAATCTTAACTGTATGTATAATGTCTATTATATATATGAGGAATTTAGAAAATTGATCTCTGAATAATAAATGCTATAATTAATGTTCAATTTGCTCTGATTTTTGCCACATTTTTAAGATGGAAATTTACTGAAGAATAAATTTTTCTTTAAATCTCAATATATCTATTGAGTCATAATTTATACAAATCATTAAAAGTAATTATTGGACCGAGAGGTTTACTAATATATAACTAACTTAATAGCATATTTAAATTACCTGTGTAGACATGAAAAGTGACATTTCTCACATGGAGTTTTATGTTTTTTACCTCTAAAAGCAATTAATTAACATAGCTTTAAACACTAGACATATAAATTTATCTACTACTATTTCTTTTTTTTTCAACCCTTAAAACTCCATAAGTGGCATTATCTATCTTCTACTTATAATTTGGGCTTTTCATATAAGAGAAAGTATGCAGTGTAAAACTTGTGTGTCTGATTTCTTTCATTTAACAATATAGTCTCAAAGTACAACCTTTTTCCTAAAATGACTCATTTCTCTTTATTTCTAAGATGTAAACATTACCATCATGACTGATATTAGAATACCAGTACAAGGCCACTGAATGTGTAACTTTAAAGACAAGTACATAAGCTGTTCACCATTATGAACCCACTTGGGGGATATAGCTCAGGGACACAGCACCTGCCTGGCAAGTGCAAGGTCCTGAGTTTGATTTCTGGTATCCCCTCCAAAGAAGAACCCACTTTGGCTCACTATGTTAATAATTTTCTGACTGGTGCTTGAATGAAACAGTATTGAATAAAATAACATATGAGGGAGTAGATCCTCCGAAATGGAATTTGGAGATTTTTATCATTGACTCAGTGTTTTTGCATCAGATTGAATTGCTTTACAAAGGAAAACGTCTACTGGAAATATGACATGTTTCAGTATATGGATATTTAAACTATCCTCACTGATTGCTTGGGATGGAACATCTTGAAATGCCCAGACTTTGGCAAAGCAAGTTACAGTTACACCACAAACTGGTAGCTCAGAACTGTTATACATAACTAAAACACAAAGTTTATGGGATTAAATAACTTGATCTGGAAAGAAAAATTTAGCTCATATCATAGTGATAGATTCACAGTAAATTAGACATCAATTAAATGCTACTGAAATTTACATAACAAATGTTGGTATTTGTTACTGTAAATTGAGCATGTTGTGGAAATGCTATATAATTCATCATCTTTGCATTCATCTTATGTAACAATGTAGGGAATATTGATTGCCCAGGATATCTTGATCTCCACTGTCAGTAGAAATAATGCATTTTAAAAATCTTTTTAAAAACCCACCATTATTGGAGGCTGAGGCAAAGGCAGTATGATTATAAGTTCAAGACAAGCTTGAAGATTTCAGCAAGTTATTAAAACTATCTTAAAAGAAAATCTACTTTTAAAAGTCTTTGGATATAGTTCAGGGTGAAGTCCCTAGATTCAATACCCAGTACCACTAACTACCTAAATTGTGATAGCTTGTCATTAGGAAGTCCTTCATAAGAGAATGTTTATTCTTCTCACGATCCATTAATTCTATACCTTAGTTCTTCTATACTCATAACTAGAATCATGTGTCAATTTTCTGTGGGAATCTGAACTCCAGATTTGACATAAGAAGATACAGTGTTCCCTTAAGAACCATTCTAAACTTTTGCTAACTTGTAATTATGGAGTTTTTTTATGCAAATGCATAGTATTAGATTACTAAGATCTAATACTTAGTAAGAAATTCATTAGGTAAGGAGAGAGGGTCAGGTTCTATATGATGTTATGTGATTTTTTTGACCATTTAGAGGTGGGCAAACTTAAGAGATGCTGCTATCATATTAGAGCAAAGATGATTGTTATGACTTAAAGATCGCCTCCCACTGGTTCATGTGCTGTAAGCTTGTCACAAACTGTGAAGGTATTGAGACATAGCACCCTTGTTGCAAGGTGAGGCTTTGCAGAAGGTAATTAGGTCAAAAGGAGCCACCTCTGGAGAGATCAGTGGTCACAGTTGTGGGTTAGATCTTCTGGCTGTCGTTAGAGCAAGCTGTTACAAAGACAGTAGGTTGTTCAAAAGCAAGGCCCTTACATATGTTTGACTGAGTCCACATATACTGTAGACCACCAAAATTATAAGCCAAAATAAACTTCTTTTCCTTGTAAAGAAGACAGCCTTAAATATTTCATTATAGCAACAGAAAATGGACTATAATAACTATATTGTAGAAAATATAATTTATCAAAGTAAACCTTTGAGAAAATGTGTCATGTGTTTTGAATGTTTTACACTAGCTCAAACAAGTAATTGTGGCTGAATTTTGCAGTGAGCAGATTGGAATTTGAACTCGATATTAGCTTTTATTCTATTTTAATAAGATTAGACATCAAAACTGCTCTGACAAGTAAATGAAAGAATGTACAAATCATTAGGGTGATAGAAATCTTGAGATGTAGTGTACATGAAAGATCTGCACATATACAAACTCTTACATACTTAGAAATCAGAAGAAACTTCTTCAATGAAGAATTAAAAGATTTATTAGTCAGGGACAGACCATCAGCTTTCATATAATGTTATGTGATTTCTTGATCATTTAGAGGAAGGCAAAGTGAAAAGATACTGTTAACAAGATAATGCTATTAATTTCAAAGTCACAATGATACTACTACTGTCCTCAACTTGTAGACTTGAAAGGAATAGTATTATCATATTTAGAGGCAGAAACAGAAGAGTACTAATGATTTTAAACAGAGTTTTTATAACAACAAGATAATGACAAGTTCCAAAGAAATACAATATATGGGCTATATAGGTAATATACTAAAATACTAGTTGATTAAGAAGGTATACAATTTTTAAATCCAAAGGTATAAGCCTGACACAAATTCACATAACTGAATATTTCAGTCTTTCTCCAAAATGAAAGATCAGTCTGGAATTCCTTAAGTCAGAATTGCCTCCAAGAAGATTTTTTTCAAAATTAATCAGTGGCATATCAGAAATCTTTCTCTATACCTTCTTCACTTGGAAGTAGGTCCAATCAGTATGATAATACCGATATGGCATAATAAGACTATCCATACTTTAGTAGACACAGGGTTGGTGCTGATATTTCCCTAATTAGTAGTAGCATGTGTGGCCTATTATTGTGATGTTAACTATATGAAGTAATAAATTAAACTTTGGCCTAGGTCTTGTACCTGAGTAGATAGTTATTTCCATGAAATCAATGTGTCATTTATCCTCTGCTTATTGAATAGTAATAATTATTCCGCTGAACAGGAAATTCCACATACTGGCTCTTCACATCACAAACTAATGGCCATTGTAGCAGATAGAACCAAGTGAAAGGCCTAGGGGCTGGGGATTTAGCTCAGCGGCACAGTGCCTGCCTGGCAAGCACAAGGCTGTGAGTTCAATTCCCGGTACCAGAAAAAAAAAAACAAAAACCACAAAAAAAAAGAACAAACAAACAAACAAAAGGCCTGTTTTATTCTTTTCACCAGAACAATAAATTAAAAAACAAAACAAATACCACATTGTTGGGTGAATTCAATAAATGAATAACTTTATAACTTTAACACATACACACATATGTACCACTAAGAAATGAACATGGTTCTTTTTGTCACATTCCCATTTAATTTATCTGTTTAGTCCATGTAGAGGTTTGTTAAGCTTCAAGTATTATGACGAATTGTAGTAAAACTTAATTTTACCCTGACTTCTGTTTAGCTGCAGCTTTAGGTGTCATATTTTCACTAGTACAAGACCTCTGAAAGTTAATGTGAGGGTATTTATCTAGCAATTGCTCTTTTCGTCATACTAATTAAGGAGGACCACTGGAAACCTATTTTTTAATGAGAAAAAGAAAACAATATATTTTTATGGATTTTCTTAAGTCAATATTAGCATTTAATCTCTATGTGGACAACAGTGCAAAGATGTTGACTTCCTTGACATAACAGAATATAACGGAGATTTTCTGGTACATTGATAGCAACATATGGGGTAGCCTAAGAAGGAGAAAGAAACAAACAAATTAGTAACTAGTGATGTCAGATGCATGCTAAAATTTGAGAAGTAAAAACTTCAGGCTAATTCAGGGTCCAGCACTACAGTGAAATTTCTAGGGGTTTACTAGTCTAATATGCTCTCATGGTGCCTTTTCAAATTTGAGTATAACTAGTTACTACCTCCACAGCCTATCACATAAAAGGTACATACACTTGGTTGAGACCCTCACATTTTAGAGGAAGTATATGCTGTATTCAAGGAATTCATAAGGCCGCAGGTTTTGAGTGGGAACCTGAGAATAAAAGGCTCTGCAACAACTTCATTGCAGATTGAGAACTTTCTTACTTGACCGGTCTTCATAACTAGCATGACCAATTGTGCTGTAATAGTCAGTTTCAAATAGTTATGTCATGATAAACCTTTGGAAAGCACCAAAAGAAAATTCATGAGGGAGATACCTAGATTATCAGACTATTCTTCATGTGTAGTATTCATCCGTTTGCTATCAGAACAGAAATTTAGTACCGACCCTTGAGACAGAAGGTGCTTCTTTATTTGATCTGAGGTGTTATATTAATTTAATTTAAATCTACAGACATGCTTTACACTTAGTATGAGGAGTTCATCTGGCAGAAGTAATTTTATAAATATATTTCTTAATCTTCCCGCAGGTGTCTGCTGTTCTCTTCCAAACCATGTGTTTCTTACCAAGTGGAGTTCTTTGAATATTTAAGAGATTTTAAAGAATAAAGTCTAAATTCTACACAATAGTTCTTACTTTAAATGGAAATAGATTACAGCAGCAACAGAGGCATCCATAAAGTATACTAGCAAACTCAACAATATTTTTACTTGCTTTCATTG
Organism: Chinchilla lanigera; assembly: GCF_000276665.1. NCBI lineage: Eukaryota > Metazoa > Chordata > Mammalia > Rodentia > Chinchillidae > Chinchilla > Chinchilla lanigera. The sequence continues at coordinate 20,761,984 of NW_004955404.1, read as the reverse complement.
TCGGAATAGAATTACTCAAAAGCATACATTTGCATTTATGATCTGGAGAAAACGTTTTAGATTAATAGAAAGAGAAAACTAAGTAACAACAAGTTCATAATATCTGTGAAAAGCATCCCTGGAGTTATGGACTAACATTTGGGAAAAGGAATAGTATGCATACATGTTAATGTTGTGGTGCATGGTATACACTTCATACAGCATGAAAAGTTATAGTGAAAATATTTAATATCACATACATAGGTAGTACATCCTATTATATGTTAGCGTTTTTATATTCTAGACTGAAATTATATCTATAAGTTCATATAACATTTGTTTCACTGTTTCTACTAATAATAAGTTGGTTAGGTAGAGAACACGTAATTACATATTTGCTTTTTCCCTAGATAAATTTAAAATGTAGTTGGGAAAATATATTTAAAAGTTTAAAAATGGGGCTGGGGATTTAGCTCAGCGGCAAAAGCGCCTGCCTGGCAAGCGCAAGGTCATGAGTT
>NW_004955404.1:20749642-20761387 GCF_000276665.1 Chinchilla lanigera | reverse complement strand
TTTAAAAATAATATATACTATGTTTTAATGTCTTTATCTATTTTGTATGTGTTATACATACACAGGTATCCATACATTTTATATGTATAAATCTATATATTTACATATATACATGCACATGTGCACATACACTTATATATGTATAAACACACATAAATTTTATAGACATAAATGTACATATGTACAAATAGTATGGTGTGGAATAGACACGTAAGGAAAGGATAGGGTATAACCACTGGTAAGGCTATAAAATTTACTCTTTTATTCAAGTCTGACTTCTTTAAAGAGTTATTTGAGAAAACTTTAAAAAGCTCCTTCACTGGAGAGACCCATTTTGAATGTGACAGGAAATATTAGCCTTCAACACTCTATTTTGTCCTAACTTGCCCTAGTTTATTTGCATAAATCATTGTTAGGTATTTAGTGCATTAGTTGTTCATTTGTTATATGCAAAGACCAAATATGAATTTTAGAGCTCATTAAATCTCTGTTCTTTGCATCTACAACGATACTTGGTTTAGACACTAGTATGAATATAAAGGAAAGTTCTTAAGAGATTGAAGAATTATAAATATGAAACTGGCTCTGACACTGAGTAATCATAAGCTCAGAGTATTCATTTCACAAATTCTCAGTTTTATAATTTGCCATTTAGGGACAATAAAAGTATATTTACAGAAAAATGTGTTTGCATAAAATGACATACTATACAAAAAACACATATAAATCCTTATTATTTATATACAGCACTAGAAAAATCTTTTCAGTCTTAGTCACTTTAGTTACTGTGTGCTAGTGTTAATTTTCATGTTTGCTTGAGGATGCTGAGCATCTCCTTAAGCATGTCATCAGTCATGCTTTCTGTACATCATATGCTTATAGATGTTTGAAGACTTTACGATAACTATAATTCAGAATTCTTTTTACTCTACCAATTTATCTCAATTCAAACATTACTTTAGAATAGTTTATTTATATATTATTTTTCTATGCATTGAATTTCTGTATTTAAACTGCATGGGGGATCAAGCTGTGCTTTCAATTAACTCCAAAAAATCTTCCATTTGCAACAGCAAGGAGTCCCATCACAGAGGGTAATATCCTCAATCTGTTTTTCATCTTATAATTACACAAGAAATCTTGTAACAAAGGAATGCTCACAAGAGACACAATTCAGTATAATCACACATAGATGCAGATCAGTTCAAATGTCTTGCTTTCTGCTGTCTAAATTTTTTAAAAGATCTGAGTTCTTTGGGTAGATTTCAAGCAAAGTCTAAGAAGCATTTAAGAAACACATGTATAATTAAATCCTTCAATTTGTATTGCCGTAAATGATGATGATTGTCTTTCCTGTTCAGTGTTGCTCTTTATAAAATGTAGTAATACATGCTTGCTCTATGAGCCTAGCTTGGCATCTTGTATTCATTTATAATCAACTATATGCCCTTAAGCAGGTTGTTCAACATTTCTAGTTCATAATTTTAGCGTATGAATATGGGAAAAATAATAGTAACATGCAATGATATTACTGTATTTGTAAATAAACTGCAATTCCTAGGTAAAACATGTTTGAATAAGTATATATTAACTATTAACATTTAATCACATATACTTCTTCAAGTATATGAAGTTTCTACTTCTTTATGAGCTTAGAAACACAAGTATTTAAATTGTGTTTTGGGAAAATAAAGGCATTTGGTTTTTTGCAGGTAAAGTTAACAACAGGAGAATTTAATTTATTTCTGATAAAAGATATCTTGGCCAAACTGAAGTGCGCTTTAAACTACAGAGAAGCCAGGCATGTGACAATTACTTGTAATTCCAGCTACTTACAAGATTGAGGCAGAAGTAACACGAGTTCCAGTCAGAACTATGCAACCTACGTTGACCTTGTCTCAAAACAAAATGTAGAAAAGTTTGGGGATGTAGATTAGTGCAAAGGCTCTGGTTTCAGTCCCCAGTACTCCAGAAGGAAAAAGAAAAACTACAAAGGAACCCTAAGTGAATTGATCGATATTCTAGTACTGGAGTGACTTAGGTAATACACAAGTTAAGAGCACAAACTTGCACTGGAACTTTGAATACCTGTGGTTCTTTTATGCTATTTCTGTGTGTTAGGAGGGAGGAAGGAGGAACTGGAAATGAGAACACATCCTTTCATGTCATACCCAGACCCCATTGCCTAACAACGTACTCAGCTACAACTGCATCAATGAATTAATCCACGGTGATGATAGCATCCCCAGGATCTAGTCACCTTTCAAAAGTCCCAGTTCTAATCACATGAGACGTTAAGGGGAGATTTTAGACCTAAACTGTAACATTCCATCCCTTGACCCCCAAAAGTTCATGTGCATCTCATTGTATGACATACACTTAGTTCATCCTTAACAGTCTGGAAAGTCAAAACAGTTGCAGAATTCTTGAAAAGTCCAAGTCTAAATTCTGCTGTAAGGGGCAAGCAAACTCTTTGCTATGAATCCATACAAAAAGGAAAACAACAGTTGAAAATGTGAAAAATGTAATAACAGAGTAGACATTTTCATTTCAAAAGGAAGAAATATGGGAATAAGAAAAATAGACCAAAACAAGACTAAACGCCTGAAGGAAAACAAGTTCCATGTGCTTATGACCAGCATCTGCGGGAGACTGTGATGGGAAGGGGGCTGCTAAGGGTTTGGCCAGCCCTGCAGCTACTGCCTTAAGGTTGCAGTTTGTACTTGGTCTGGCTCTGATTGCTGTCTGCTGCTTTCCTCTGGAGACAATATACACTCCTGGCATCTCCAAGTTCCTGAGGTCTTCATGGTCCCTTTGACTTCACACTCAGCTTCATGCATCAGCTTTCAGGAGCACATTACCTGCTCTCACAGGCCTTCCTTGAAATCTGGTAGAAATCTACCTGAATCCAGAACTCTTGCATTCTGCCTGCATAACAAGAACCAGTATCATTCAAATGACACCAATGTCTGCCAGCAGCTCCATCAGTAGCCAGAATTCCAGTGGACCACGGCTATAGCAATTTTTACATACCTGGATATCTGAACTTGTGGGCATGCTTCCCTAGATGGTCCTAAGTGAGCAGAGTGCTCCAGAGATGACTCCTCAAAGCAAAGCATTTTTAAATGTTTACTGTGTAATACCCCTCAGCCGGAGATGGGTGAAGTCTGGCCAGTTCTTGAGATCCCATCAATACATTTTTCCTACTGCCCCAGTGCATAGTTCTGGCCTTCATTTTAATGGCATTAAATTTTTCAGCAACAAATTCTCATTTGCTTGAAATGCATATGTGCTTTCTTACTTCCTGAGGTACAAAACTTTTACATTTTTAAGCTCCTTTTTTTGCTCCTGATTCTCATTGTATTTCTGCCAAAGTAGTCAGCAGTTCCCAAGCCATGAATTTTGAGCTGCCTTGAAGTTTCTTTGGCAAGATTCATTAATCCATCACATTTAAATTCAATCTCATACAAAGTGTTAGGACAAAGGCAAAATGTAGACATAGTCTTTGCTAAAATAAAGCATATGTGACCTCTGAAACTTCCAGTAGAATGTTTATTCCCAACTAAAACCTCACTGACCTGGTCTTTACTGTCTGCATTCCAATCTGCATCTTGGTCTCCTCAGCTCAACAATTACCACCCATCATGCTCTGCTTGTAGCACTTTGCGGATTCTCTAGCCTGTATCTCCACAAATTTCACTCTCCTCGCACAAACCAGTTTCAAAGGGTTTGAATTATGTGGTGAGGTATAGTCATTGCAGTGACATCACCTCTCTGGCAGCAGTATTCTATGTAAGTTACCTACCTATTTGTGGGACAAAATACCTGACACTGCAAATAAAAGCAGATGAGCAATTTGGCTAATGGTTTTGGTGGTTTCAGTTCATTTTTGGCTGACTCCAAACCAGAAACTGCATAATGGAAGGTCATGATTGAGGGAAGTTTCCTGATGTTGGTGGAAAGAAAGCAAATAGAGGAGGGAAAGGAAGAGTATAAGAATACACCCTTCCGGGTTGCACATCCAGTAATCCATGTTCTATACCCTGCTCCCACATTCCGACAGCACTTTCACCTCTGGACAAATCAGTGCACTAATTCACTGAGGAGTAGAGCACCTTGCAACCCAGTCACCTTTCAAAAACCACATTTTGTACATATGAGATTTTTAAGGGATATTTTAGGTCTAAAACATAACATCTTATGTGGGATGAGCTACCAAATTTTAGTTTTGAAAACTAAATCTTTCATCAACCTTCTTCAACACTATGATGTTCTCTGATCATGGTCTTAAATAAACATGAGCCTTGTATATATATTTCCTTGTGTATTATTTGCCATTTATGTATAATAGCTGTATAGAATTTATTTATTTGGTTCATTCACTAAACTACACAAAAAGGAAGTCATGCTTTCTTCATAAAAGTAATTTTCATGAATAATTACAGATATATTGTGTCTAACAGTTTTTTGTTAAGTCAGTGAGAAAAATGTGGTCTTTTGCTTTGGACTCATGAATTTTGGGAGAAAATATATGGGAGATAATTGAAGGATTTTGACAGATTCTTCTTCTGTTTTAATTAGTGATATATATGCTATGGGGGATAATGCATCTTAGCATATTATTTTAGATAAAATAGTTTTAGTAAAACCTAAGTGGTGCCTTGGGAAGCCCACTGGGACAGTGTAAGAGTTAATCCCCTAGACCAAATCTGTCCATGAATGTCTCCCTGAGATAAGGCGCACCTAGGCCTAGGTTAGCCTCCATGACCCTGCCTGGACAGTTCCATCTCCTGACCCTAGATAAACATTGTAACCCTAAAGTAACCCATAGGTTGTAAAAAAGGAGACAAATGGAACATAGTGGAAGAAACATTTATCATGGTTAAACATGTGACCTGCGACTGACCTGGGGTCCCACAGGATGAGAGAAAGAGCATATAGTCACCGGAGTCAGCAAATGTTACATCCCAATCTGTTACCATGGAAACCAAAAATGTATATAAGGTGCAATGAAGGCAGGCCCAAGTGCCTACTTCCCTGATTTGCAAATTGGAAGGAAGGGAGGCTAGCCTCAAATTAAAACTGTTTTGTTCTCAATAGAGTTGGTGTCTTGTGAAATACAGCCCAGTTTATGCCTGAGGACTTCTGCAATAACAATGAAAATTAAATTCCAGGTTGTGCAATTGCTTTAAATACTCTTTCTTACTTTAAATAGAAAAAAAAATAACAACAAGACCAAAACAAAATACTCTTTAAAATTATTTATTTATTGGCATAAAGTATCTGACATAAGTATGTATATAACTTAATGATTTGGGGGGTATTCTACACGAAATTCAACATTTCTTGATTCCACAATTACATATTTATTTATCACTTATAATAGTATTAATAATCCATAACATATCATGAAAGTGGGTGAACAAATCAAAAATCTTAACATACGTACATACATGTGCAAACACACTTGAATAAAGCAAAAGTGAAGCAGAAAAGAAGAAACAAACAAGAATTTGAATATTCTGATAGATTAAACTATTTGAAGAAAAATATAAGCACTATGAAACTGGAATAAATATAAATATTATAGGTAACATATTTTGCCTGTCTAACAAAAAGAAATAAACTTAAATTAGTATGTTGCTGGCCCTAAAATGTTAGGAAAAATACACCTAGTACAAGTAAAAAAGTTGTCTCATATTTCCAAATTTTTCCAAATAAGCATTTTGACCCTAAAGTTATGAATTTGAGCCAATGTAATTCAATTTAAAATATTAATATCCTCTACTTAAGTGACTATTTCTATTTGTACATTTGCCTTTGCAAAATTTCTTACTACTTGCTCTTTATTGACCTGATGACTTGTGTCTTTGTAGTCATTTTTACCTGGAAAGAAACAGGTTTCAATTAAGGTGAATTTAGACATACAAAATACAAAATTTCTGAAGGAAAATATACTTACAGCTTTGACCTTGAAAAGGGATGAGAATAAAATAAACTGATAGTGTACATAAGTAATGCCCATTAAAAATCTTATAATTTTAAGTGAAACTAGCACATAAATTTAGTCTATAGAGTGTTACTACTTACCTCTTTATCACTCCTTTCACTCATTTCTTTATTAAATTATTCAAGGTGCTTGCCACACATCACATATAATTATAAAGCACTAGGTATACAAGTTTTACTAGAGGCCAAACTCTTTCATTGTTTGAATGTGGAACTGTAAAATAAAGTATTTAAGTCCACAATGGCTATTTGCAAAGAAGAAAAGAACATCTTGTACATAACAGAGTTCACAGTTAATATAGATGTTAACTTAAGTAAATATTCTTCAATAAATAATAACGAAGATTGGCATAGCTGAATCATAGGTAAAGAAAAGTTTAAATATTAAGGGAAAGAACTGAAACCAAGATATAAATCATTTGTAGAATTTTCTTTGCTTCCATATTTTGACATTAACTACCAAAGAGTAGGCAGGTAAGTAAAAGCTAAGTAAGTAACACTTTCAAACTTGTCTTATGGAAAACAATCCTTCACTTTACTGTAGTGGAGAAAAATTATAAAAGCCTGAGAATGCAGTTGTGATTTAATTGCCATAGTGTTGAATACTGAGAACATGATTACTAGTGCTGAATACTGAGAACATGATTATCTAGTAATCTGTAACCATCAGAAGATAGTGGAGATAAAAGTAACTGGAATTACTCAAAATTTTATTGTTGGGATCTCATGATTAAAAATGAGAGGATTGGGTAACAAAAATATAAATGAAATGCTTCAATTTGCAGTATTGATAAATGTATGTCTGTTGGTGATACTTATTAAACTAGAAAACGTGCAGATTTTTAAAGATTTGATAGAAAATATAGTTACAATTTTGGACAAATTGATTTGTACATTGCTATAAACTTGCAAGTGTACACGTGGAATAGTGAACTGCTGCCTGAATATGAGAGATACTTTGACCAAAATTGTGAATTTGGAATGTCAGAAAGCAATTAGAAGTCATAAGTTCTGGGGCCATATGAAATCTCATAGATAGGCACTATTTAACTATGCGTTATTAAGATTATAATAAAAGTTGAATTAATTGCATTTTGAAAATTTAAGAAAACAGAGTTTGAGGACAGGAAGAAAAGTCTACATGTTAAATTGGTGAAAGAGGAAGAGTGAAAAATTTGGGGTAGAAATTAAAATTATTAAAAAGTAAAAAACCTTGGGTCAGTACACAAATCAATTAAAAGACAGATATAGAGAAGACTTCATTTTTCTCTGTGCTAAGTATTGATCAGCAGTCAATGAAAAGAGTACTTTAGAAATTAGGCTGATGTTCCCGAGTGTATATTCAAGAAAGGAAACACTAGGTTGCAAAGACCTGTGAAAATCATAGGAGAAGGAGAAAAGTCAACAGGAAATGTCTATTTCAGCAAAAATATTCTCAGTTGGAAAGTTATAAAAGCAATTCAGAAAGGTTACCATTTGTTGTTCATTTTCTTTTTTCTGTCTTTATTCAAATATGTTTGAAAACATATAAATTAAGGTATAGAAGGAGACATACATATTTGTTGTGAGATGATTATCAAAATCAAGCAAATTAATTGTTTCACTTCACCTACTTCCCTTTGTCTCTGTGTGTGTGTGTGATGAAATGACTTAACATCTGTTCTCTTACCAGATTTCAGGTTTACAGTACAGTACTATTAATCATAGGTAACGTCCTGTATATCTGATTTCCAAAATATATTCATCCTGCATGATTGAATCTTTACATTTTTTGACCAAAATCTTTCCATTTCCTGTAATTCCAGGCTCTGATAAACATCAGACTAATTTCTGCTTCTATGAGTTATATTTTTAGATGACATTTATAAGTGATATTATGGGAGTACTTATATCTGTCTGCTTTAGTTTATTTAGCATAATATCCTTCATTTTCATCCATATCGATATTAATGGCAGAATTCTTTAAGGCTGATTGGTATTCTATCTTATATATATGTACACAAACTTATGCTATATTATTTTAACTCAATTAGTCAATTATTTGATAAAGAGGTAATTTTCTGCATCTTGCTGACTGTGATTAATTGAATATTTACCTGAATGTGAAAATATCTATAATGGATGGATGTGTTAATTTAGAGTCTCACTGACTGAACAAAGAAACCCTTCTATCTATCTCTTTATTATCACTTGTTATCTTTTGTCTTTAAAATAGTCAGTCTAACATGTGTAAGGTGATATTTCATTGTGGTTTTGATTTACATTGCATCATCCCATCAAGCAAATGGAAACTATCAGAAGTCAGCTAGTACATCAAATTGAAAATTGTTTTTATACATAAAACTTTGACCTTCTAACCAAATTCATTTGTTGCTGTTCTTTCATCTCATTTATTAACAAATGCAACTTTAAGAATAAGTAAACATATTAATTTATGGGTCTATGTGAAGCAAATGTTAGCAAGAACACAACTAAGGTGAAAAGGAAAGTCAATACTAGATAGGTCTTTCAACGTAACACAGGAACATTACATTATTGAACTTATCAAATGCTTACAATTTCATCATGATGCATATCATGATAATGAAAATGTCACATAGTTATGTCAGTGATTAAAGTAATCAAGTAGATAAAAATTAATAAAAACATTATCACTTTGATGAATAAGCTCAAAATACTAGTTATAGATAAATTTCTGAATCAATGATAGAATCTATATTCTTAATCTTCTTTGAGGAAGATTTATCTCTCTACTTCCTATTATCTATCCTTTATTATGCTCTTTATTTTTACTCTGGGTTTCCATATAAGAGAAACTATGTAGTAACTAAGTTTGTGTGTTTGAGTTACTTCAATTAACATTATGGTCTCAAGATGTATCCATTTTTTACAACTGACTCAAGTTTATCTTCATGGTGAAGTAGAATTCCATTGTGTGTAAAAGACTCATTTTCTTTATCCACTCATCTGTTGATGGACATAGAGGCCACTTCCAAGTTCAGCTGTTATGAGTTGTGCTCCTATAAACATGGTTATGCATGCATATGCATGTAGTATGATGTCTTTAATTATTTATGGAAGAAGCATTATGTATTCAAACATGTACTAAAAGGAAGGAAGATTGTCAAGAGGGGTGAGGGGGAAGGAAAAGGGAATGGGAATGGGAAAGGAAATAAGATATGTTATGGATGTGTACCAACTTCCCATAAGGAATGGAAACATTATGAACTCCACAAGTGTACCAACAGAAACAAAAATGAAAATGAATCCATAGACTTATTAAAGTTATATACAATGTAATAGGCTATGAGAATTCAAATTTAGAAAACTAACATTCCCTAAATAAAATATAAATGAAAACATCAAATACACATTGACTTTCATTTCCAAGATATTTAACTTTGAAAACAACTTCACCAACTCACAAAATATAATATACATTCAGTACAAAAGCTTTATAAGTGTAAAACTTATAAGTTATGAGTCATTAATAAAGATAACTAAATATCCCTGCTCAGGCAATGATGCTATCACAAAAGTGGCAATGCAAAACCTGTTATGAGGTAATATATTTGCATCACGTGCAAGTGAAGTATAATTCTTAAACTTTTTAAGAGTAAAATTTTGTAAAAATTATATAGCTAGTCTTCAACATAATTTTGTCATTGTCTACAGCTGAAGATATATATGATGCAGTAACTCAACTGCCCTACTCTTTGTTTGTGTCCTGGAAGAATTTTCATACATGAATATAAAAATAACCATGAAAATATGCATAAGCATTCTGTATAATAGCATCTGAAAGCAACTTCAGTTTTCATTAGTAGTACAGCAGAAAAAAGTCTACCAAAAATCACTCAATAGAATACTATTAAGCATAAAATCAAAAGAAAGTGTAATAGCAGAGCTAGTAGATAAAATTTTAGGAATATTATGTTCGTGAGAGTTAGACTGAAAAATCCCATACCAGTGGGAAAATTATGATGAAAATGAAATCCAACAGAAACTCATAAATTTTTTGTTTGAGAATGCATGCACAAATTGAGGAAAGTTGTCCTAAGGAATAAATAAAGAATCATTAATGTAAAATTTAAGGGCCAGGAGTGAAATGATCTTGTGAAGAAACGCGGAGCTATGAGCCAAAAATCTGCCCTTCCTTTTCCAGGTCACAGTGTGAAATGGCTCTGTAGAAATAACTGAGCACCATGAGGCTAACCTCTTTTGAACAGAATGTGAATGACGTATGCACAATTTAAAATCTAGACTGAAGACCTTGCTTTGCAATTTTCACGTGACAGTAACCCAATTTCACCATGGAAATGATGTAAGCAGCTGTGGATAAGAGAATAATATTATAAAACTTCGGAGTGTCAAGAGACCTGTAGATCTGAGATTTATAAGGTTCACTTTGCCTATTAGAAAGACCAGAAGGATTTCAATCTTTCTGAACCACAAAGTCAGTTATTAATTTTTGTCTTTCTTCCACAATCTACAGTTGCTATAGCAAATACAAACAGAGTATGGAGGGAACAGAGGAATTTGATAATTTCTAGTATTACATTGGGATGGTTGGATATTGAGTAGTAATTCCCATTTTTATCAAATAAACTGCATTTACTTTATATAGACATGTACATGGCAAATATCTCAAAAACATAAAAAATGTTCTTCCATGAATTCTAATACAAGCCATAAATATCATAACTGATAAAAAATACCATAGAAAATTAACAATCCCTAATAAAATATAAATGAAAATGTCAAACACATTGACTTTTATTTCCAAGATATTTAACTTTGGAAACAACTTCACCAACTCATCAATTTAGACAAAAATATCATAGATAACATACTTATTTTATCTTTCAGTCTTGCATATGTTTGAGAAGAAACTGGAAGTGGTCTTGACCATAAGATTTTATTTTTTTTTCTTTAAACAGGTTCTCAATGAAAATTTGGATTAAGTAAAACAGGCTTAAGAGAGCCAAGACATTAGAAAAAAATTCAAAAATTCTTTTTTTTTTTTTTTTTTTGAGGCAGGATCTCCCTCTATAGTCCAGGCTGTCCTTGAACTCACCATGTAGCCCAGGTTGACCCTAAACTCACAACAATCTTCCTGACTCAGCCTCACCAGTGGTGGAATTACAGGAATGCGCCACCACGCCTGGCTGCATATGTTGTTACTTTAGTGGAAAAAGGTTCTACTATCTTACAATTTATTGTTTAAACCATACAACTCTTTTGGTTGCTTCATTTGGCCACATTGGAAGAATATTATACTATCTATAATAACTATAATTATATAATAATTATACTATATGTATATAATTATATGTATGTATATGTATGTATATATTATATGTATGTATATAATTATACTATAAGTATAATAATTATACTATCTATAATAACTTTTGTTTTTTCATACCAGGAATTGACCTCGGGACCTTGTGCTTTCAGGCAGGTGCTTATGCTGCTGAGCTATATCCCCGGCTGTATAATAACTTTTGTAGAGATAATTCAAACTACATTTTCTTTTCATATACACAACTTCAGTTTCTTTTCTAGTATATGTGCTGCCAAAGGGAGCATATTGGTCTCTAGTTGCATCCATTTACCTACAAAAGCCTAGAGATTAACTTTTTTAATAGCTCAGTAATACTCTATTGTATAAAAATACCACAACTGGGGGAGCGCTGGTCTTCGGACCCGCGGCTCACTCCCGGCCTCCTCCTT
>NW_004955404.1:20691076-20747913 GCF_000276665.1 Chinchilla lanigera | reverse complement strand
TAACTCACTATTGTCTATTTGTTTTCCTGAGAAACTATTTTGTAGATAACAATATGTAAAACGATAACCATCGATAATTTCCTACCATTTTGTCTGTAATTTGCTAAGTCCCCCCTATTATTGTGTTATCCTTCTTTTACTCTTTAAAATAATTAAAAAAAAAATACCACAACTTTTTTATCCATTCCTCAATGGATGGGCATCTGGGTTGCTTCCAAGATTTAGCTATAACAAAGTTGGTCAGGTTACCAAATGTAAGAATGCAAGATTGAGCAAATGACTAAAAATAAAAATAAAAACCAAAATAATCTCATTAGAAATGATACAGATTTTCATTTGACAAGATGGTAGTTATTCACCAGTAGTTGTTGTATTGTATATTGTTGTCTCCAAATTAGTTGTTCAGATTACCAGATATAAGCATGCAAAATTGGTCAAAAAGTAAGCATTAACTGTTCCTTTCAATAAACCATTAGACATCAGCAGTACAGTTATCCCAGCTACCTCTCTATATCTATATCTATCTATCTATCTATCTACCTATCTATCTATCTATCTATCTATCTAATATATGAATTCCCCTCCTTTCTTTTTCTCCTTTCTCTCATCCCGGTTGTCCTTTCCTTTGAGAAGATTCTTTCTCTTTCATAATATTTATTGTATGTTTTGGTTTTATTTACACTTCAGGTTCTTACATTAGGGAGATAATACGAAGTTTACACATGGGTTCGATTTATTTCACTTATGAGTACGGCCTCTAGTTGCATTCATTTGCCTATAAAAGCCTAGGAGTTACCTTTTTTATAACTGAGTAATACTCCATTGTCTAAAATTACCACATCTTTTTTACCCATTCCTCAGTTGATGGACATTTGTGTTGCTTCCATGATTTAGGTATGACTAATTGTGTTGCTATAAACATGGGTGCACAATATCACTGAAGTATGGTGTTTTTAACTGTTCTGGGAAAATATGACATTATTATTTAATTGTGCCTACAAAACAATATGCTTTGGGTCAGACTTAGTGGCACCTGCTTGTAATACCAGTAATCTGGAGGCTGAGGTGGGAAGATTGCCATGAGGTAGAGGCCAGCCTTAGCTACATAATGACTTTAAAGCCACTTGAACTATGTGATGAGACTCTGTCTCAAAATAAAAGAAAACAAAATAACCAATATATTTTGTTGAAAAGTAAATTATTTTCATTTTTGAAGGCTAAGGAGGGAAGAATAAATGCAAGGTTAATTAGTAGATAAAACAATTATACCAAACAAAGACTAAGTGGACTCACAATTTCCTATTTAGAAAAAAGAAATGTGCCTTCAGCCAAAGAGGACAATTATAGGAGAATTGACGTAGAGCTTGGAGCACAGTAATCAAAATCTCCAGAAATATATAAGAGCACTAAATTGGACAAGTTAGTATTTCTCATTAAAACACCATGTACTGCATTCCTTTTCATATACCAGTGTTTATTTCATTAGCAACAACTGTCACGTATTGTATCTTCTTGGGTAATAAAAAGTTTTCAATATTTCTCTTTCTTATTTTAAAGAGAAAAAAACTAATAAAACAACAACAATGAAGACAAAATCAAAACAACACAAAAACAACAAAAATGACACATGACTTCAAAACAAAATGATAGGAATTAACAATGGTTGCTTCAGTACATACTGTCATCTTCAATGAAGTTGCTCAGTCCACCAGATAGATGTAAGAATGTAAGACTGATCAAACAATCAAAGACAGCAACAAATAATAATAAAAAAAAAAAACCATTGGAAATGATACAGAGCTTCACCATACAAGATGGTAAGAATTCAACAGTTTCTTATACTGCGTATTGTGATTTTTCAGATCAGTCGTTCTGATTCCCAGATACAAGTGTGCAAAATTAGTCAAAAGAGAAGAAAATTTTAAGCACTGACTCTTCTTTTCAATAAACCACACACTTCAGCAATACTACATTATTTCTTACTGTCTTTTCAATGTAACATTTTGGAGCAAAGAATTAAATTGAATGTCCAGAAACTATCATGGATCTATAGTTTGAAACTACATAATTAAAATTAAACATATAGCATCAGTGACAATATGACAATAAAGTAAAAGAATTACTTTATACCCTAACTGAAGCAAAGCTAATGGAACAAAAAAGAATATCAAATATCTACAAATGTAGCTAGTCTGTATTTATTGGTTTTGTAGTCAGTTGCTGTTATCATTTTAAGAGTGTTTTAATACCGAAGAATTTACATGTAAGTCCTTTTTATAGTAACCAAGGGGCTTACTACAGCTTTACTTTCATGAATCGTGACAGAAAGCGAGACCACTGCTGACCTGAAACTATGCCAAGTGTGCTGTGGAGAATCACCTGTCTACCTACCCTCCCTGCTATCCACCGCCCCGTCCTCACTAGTGAAGTCCGGGGAGCTCTGGAAAGCCACTGCACTTCCTCCTGAGAACTGACTTTTCATTGGGTGGCGTGACAATTTTCAAAATGATTGACAATGTATATAAAATTTAGCTTGGATGGATTTTTAAATAAATATCCTATATTGAAAGCATTGATTTTATAAACTGTCTTATTATATTGATATTTCAATGTCTGTGTAATGTTTATTACTAAACAGGTACATGATAGCATATTGATTTGTACTTACTCCAGAATGATTTTTCAAATGTAAGGATTCCAGATGTTACCACTCTTTATGTCTGAGGATATTTTTGAACAAACACGACCAAGTACAATAGTATTATTCTAATGAGAGGAGCTAGCTTTCTATATATTTTCAGGAGGGCTGGGGATTTAGCTCAGCGGCAAAGCGCCTGCCTGGCAAGTGCAAGGTCATGAGTTCGGTTGCCAGTACTGAAAAAAAAACAAAAATAAATAAATAAATATTTTCAGGAACAGTTTACTAAGTTTTGAACATGTCAGTGATATTGGTCTCTGACACAAACTACATAAATACTTTTAAGAAGTTTGACTTTGCACCCCATGTGATAGTTGCTTCCAAACAGAATGAAAACTGAGAGAAGTTCAAATTCATAGTGTTTAATTTTACTGGTATTTTATTAAGTTTGAAATATTTTCTTATCTTCTTTACTCAGACACATACTAAAGCTTCCTGTCCTTATGTGGATACAGTATAGTACATTATAATTTATGTTGTGCATTACTTAGAAATTCACCATTACTTATGGTTTCCTGTACTCTAGAGGTGCTATTTCATGGACTAACTGAACATGCATTCTGAGGGACCAGAGTTCAAATTCAAACTGTATCACTTAATTGTCACGTGAATTTTGTGTGTTTCCTGGAATCTTTTCACTCTGGAGTTTTAATCATACAAATTGAATTCATACCCAACCTATCTAAAATAGTATAGTTTATAAAGGAATTACCATTTATAACAAAACTGAAATACTTCCTGGTACACAGAATAAGGTAAGTACTTATTATAAATATCTTACTGCCTTGGAATATCTTGGTACTTTATTCTGATGTTTAAAGCCTTTGTTTTCTTATTGAGGATGACATTTATCAGAGATGATTCCTCATGCATACTGCTCAAATAACATTTTCAGTGCTGTTTACAAGTAGTTATGCAAATGCTATTTGCGGGAGTGGAGCACACAGTGAGTGAATGGTGTGATATGGGTTATTTCTACTTACAGCCGAAATGATCTAAACATCATGGCTTGATTAACTCCTAATATTATAAATCAGTCTCTTTCCATGACAGCTTCAGCAGAAAAGCAGCAAGAAGGAAGATTGTTTCCTAATATATCTACTGATCCTGTATATATTTTCTTTTTTTCAGTTTATTTGCCACCTATTTGCCACCATACACACCCTGACTAACTACTTTGTCCCCTAAGCATACCCTTAAGGCCACTAAATTACAGAGGATATATTAAAAATGAAATAAATCCAAAAAATCACTCTGAGTTATTCCATGTGTCCACACAGGTATATTTTCCTGTGCTGTAGCAGACTCCCAAGGAAACATCCTTTGTTCTCACTATATAAAACCAGAGAGAGAGGAGGGAAGAAAAATCACTCCTGCTCTGGCATGTGTAATTATACATTTTATATTTACTAAGGTATTTTAATCATTTATTTGAAATAATGACATTGACAGATATCTCACTCTGTAATTGAACTGAATATGGTTGGACTACTAGAACTTCCAAATAAATTTAAACATTCCATGTAAGATCAGAGTTCTCACGTTTAGGTGGGATGTACTTGTTATATCTCTGTGTCCACTTCTTCGTCATCTATCATCTATTTTAAATCTATCATCTATCAAGTTATGTATTGTAAATCTATCTTGTTACAAATCTGTATGTTTATCTACTTATCAATAGAGAAAGAGAAGCAATATTTTCCAGGGGAAAGTATGAAAATTTCACTTCTGATTTTGATTTTCATAGAATACAAATAAAATAAATATGAAATGATTTTAGACTGCCTGAATATTCTTGAGTTATCTTAACATCTCTTTCAACTTTCTGATCATGTGCTTTTGGAAACTTTCATTGATATATTTGTGATGGAACAAGAAAAACCAAGTTTTATTTAGAAAAAATTTGTAAACTTTTTATTTTAAAAAGAGTAGTTTAAAAGGGGCTGGGGTTTAGCTCAGCGGCACAGCACCTGCTTGGCAAGCGCAAGGTCATGAGTTCAATTCCTGGTACCGGAAAAAAAACAAAAACCACCCCCCCCAAAAAAGAGTAGTTTAAAAAAATAACAATAGCAAAATACCAATATGACAGACGCAAACAAAACAAAGCAAAAACATTACAAATGATACAGGGTTTCAAAACAAAATGATAGAAATTAACAGTGGCTGTTATATTACACATTGTTATCTTCAACAAAATTGCTGAGATTACCAAATGTAAAAATGCAAGATTCATCAAACCATTAAAGAGAATAAAAAATAATTTAAAAAACATTAGAGATGATACAGAGTTTCACTGAACATTACACTCTTTATTACTAAAGTTTTATCAAAATTTACTTTGTATTTGGGGAAATCTATTATCTTCCTCTCTTTCTCATAATATGTGAAACTTGAATTTATTAATATCCATTATTCTAAAAGTAAAGTTTATTATCAGAAATTGTTTTTTATTTTTTAATTAGCAATTTACCTCAAATTTGGTGGCTACATCAGAAGGACTTTGAAAAATAATATTCTGTTTCTGGAAGTAGCAAAAAGAATATATTTTGACACATTTTCTTAATTAACACACATCAGTTCCATAACTAAGTAAGATTTCTCTGGTGTTCACTGTCCACATCAGAATCAGAACTGTGTTCACCTGATGAAGTGTGTACAATACTTTCAGGAAAACTAATTTACTCTGATAGAGTCTTCAGACAGAAACACTTGAATACCATGCTAGTAGAGTTGACTTGTTTCACATTGCAGAGGTCAATCAGGTTATTCCATCCCCCTGGTTTTTGGATACAGCAATAGCAATAGTCTCAATAAGTATAAAAATTATTCCTGAGAAATGATTAGTAATGTTCATTTCATAAAATATTTCTAATTTAAGGTCTGTTCAATCATTTATAAAGTCATTTTATAAAATGAAAGAATTAGAGGATTTAAGTTCCAGTGGTTTTTCAAAGTATATATTTTACCACCTTATATGAAGTTTTGAAGTCTTAAAAATAATAAAATTCTTTCTAAAATGAGTAAATTAGCATCTTAGGCCTATATTTTGTCTATTTTATCTTCAAAGCACATTTTGTTTCACTGCTAAAAATGAAGACTATATAGGTAATTCTGACACTATTCTGGTGTGTATGAAGATTCTAGATATTATTGCATGATTGTATCTATTATCACTCTGGGACTACTTTAAACACTAGTCTACATTAAACTTTGATGTTTCCATGTGCAGTGAAATGAAATGTTAGGACATTGGCAATAACTCCAAGGAACTGTGAAATGATTTAAACTATGAATTTTTTAAACAATATATAAGTAGATCTTTCTTTTAGAACTTTAATTAAGGTTAACTAGTTTTAATTGTCTAAACAGTGATAAACCCAGATCTGAGCTTGCTTGTTGCTTTGTCAACATTTTCAAGAAGAATTCTCCTGTTGTGATATGTGTTACTGTTATTAGTATCTTCACTAAGATGATCACATAATGATAAAGGTAATTATGATCTAGGACTATCATTAGAATATAATTTACTTTATCTTGGAAACAGAAACATATTTTTTGCTCCTGTTGGAGCATATACCTGTTAATAATTTATAAAATGCGTTCATATTAGGATTTGCACATTTACAGTCATCCCTGCTGACTTACAGAGAATCAACTGTAAGATACTCAAGTAGCACAGCTTCAAAGATATTCAAGTAGCAACTTGTGAACTCATTAAATAACACTTTAAAGTTTTGTCTTCAACTTTCCCATGGTTGAAGACATCAGTGTTACAATTATCTAAACCTTAGAAAATAATTGATGTGTGAGAGTGAAAATATTACTTAGTTACAATTTTGTTCAGAATGACTGATGTGAAAACAATAATATGCAGTATAAGTGAGGTAGAACCTCTCGGGTCGCGGGACCTGGGCCCCTGGCAAGCGGCGGCACGGTGAAGAAAGAGACACCGGAAACCAGGCTGATGGCGCAGATCTACTCTATTGCGGAAGTACCAGGCCTTTTATAGAGCAGGCTAGGGGCGTGGCAAAAGGGGGCGTGTTTATCGAGGGGAGGCACAGAGGGAGGGGCAGAGCGGGACAGCCTAGGCAGGGCTACTCACTTGGTCTGCCGAGGTCATGATGAGTCCGAGTGTGCTCAGACTCGCTCCTCCGCCACGGCCGTCAACCAGACCTCTGGGCCCCTATTCCCCACATATTCCTACTATTTTGCATCGTGAAGCTCTGTATCATTTTCAATGTTTTTTTTTTTTATTATTACTACTTGTTACTGTCTTTGATTGTTTGATCAGTCTTACATTCCTATGTCTGGTTGACTGAGCAACTTCATTGAAGATAACAATATGTAATGTAGTAACCACTGTTAATTCCTATCACTTTGTTTATGGGTCATGTATCATTTTTGTTGTTTTTGTGTTGCTTTGATTTTGTCTTAGTTGTCTTTTTGTTAGTTTTTTAATTTTTTAAAATAAAAGCAAACTTAGTTATAATTTTGTTTTAAAGTTACCTATGAGCAAAGTAGGCAAAAATAAGACAATATTCCTTTTTGCATGACGTGCTGGTAATTCAAAAAATATGGGATTCTTCCTACACAAATTTTCTTAAACTGCGTTTTCATAAATTAAAATGTTACTAAGCACTTTTTTCTTAAACTTAAATTTTCTTAAACTGTGTTTCATAAATGCAAATGTTACTAAACAGTTTTTGTTTAAAGTATTTTTTAGGTTTATAATAAAGTTTGAAGGGGCTGGGGATTTAGCTCAGCGGCAAAAGCGCCTGCCTGGCAAGCGCAAGGTCGTGAGTTCGGTTCCCGGTACCGGAGAAAAACAAAAAAAAAAAAAAAATAAAGTTTGAATATTTGATAAATGTTGGTTTCCATCCTAGAATCCTCAAAAGTCTCAGCTGATTTAATTTTTGATTTGCATCAGTTAAAGTTCACTTATGTATATTTGTGTCTTACGAGAAATGAACTGTCATGTATTCAATTAGCAATAATTGTGGGTCAGATCAAGCTCACTGGCTATGATACAGCCATTGCATAGTTACTGTCATGTATCCAACAGGACTGTATCATAAAATTTTGTTCCAACTCCCTAAAATATCTGTTATTTTCCTACTCAAGCATTCCCCATGCCTCACATTTTCAGGAAGTTTATTTTATTTTTATAAGTTTATTATGTAGTCTCTTCTCACTCGGAACAATATTCTCAGGGTTTGTCAATGTCACTACAATTTTTCTTTAGTGATGAATATGTCAGTGTGCAGATGTACAACAATTCCTTTAGCCTGTAATCTTTTGAAAAATATCTTGGTTAATTCCAGTTTGTAGCATTTATGAATAAAACTGTTATGAAGATTAACATTGTCTGTGTTTCTAAATTTTCAAGTCAGTTGGGTAGGATTGCTAGACCCTATGTTAACTACTTACTTAAAAAGAGTTACTTATAAAATATAGTAATGCAGGTTCCACTTAAGTTATAGCCATTTTAATGATTTACTTTACATTTACTGGTGACAAAAGGGGTTGAGCTTCTTTTCATATGTTTATTTACTATCTGCACATCTTTCTGATATCTATTTAGTGAGTGTTTTAAGAAAACGTTTGTTTTTATTTTCTGAGAGTTAAGTTTATCCTTGAAATTTTACCTTTTTAAAAATGATTTGCAGGGGCTGGGGATTTAGCTCAGCGGCAAAAGCGCCTGCCTGGCAAGCGCAAGGTCGTGAGTTCGGTTCCCGGTACCGGAGAAAAAAACAAAAAACCAAAAAAAAAAAAAAAGATTTGCCAGTCTGATTTATTTCAGAGACCTGCATATGTAAACATCATATTGTTTCCTTCGTGTAAAAACCTGAAAGAGTAAATAAAATCTGAAAGTTACAAAAGATATTGTAAAACGGAAAGAAATTGCTCAAGAGGAAAGAACAACTGAGGTTAGGGTAAGGAGAAAAGAAAGAAAGAAGAAAGGTGGAAAAAAATATACATACAAGCACGCAAAATCTATCAGAATATAAAAGCATTGTAATCATTAACTGTTCATTTCAATACATCATCAAGCATCAGCAATATGGTTATAGCAGCTATTCATATATATATTTATATTTTGCATTCCATCTTTCTTTTTTCTTCTTTCCTTCATCCCAGTCGTTCCTTCCATTGAGCAATTTCTTTCCCTTTCCTATCATCTATTGTACATTTTGAGTTTTACCTAGTCTTTCAGGTTTCTACACCAAGAAGACAATATGATGTTTGTACATGTGGGTCTGATTTATTTCACTTATGAGTATGGTCTCTAGTTGCATCCATTTACCTACAAAAGCCTCAAGATTATCTTTTTTAATAGCTGAGTAATACTCCATTGTATAAAAATACCACATCTTTTCTATCCATTCCTCAGTGCATGGGCATCTGGGTTGTTTCCAAGATTTAGCTATAACAAGTTGTACTGCTATAAACATGGGAGAACATATATGGCTGTGGTATGATGTCTTTAATTCTTCTGGGAAAATACCCAGAAGGGGAATAGATTTTGCATGCTTGTGTCTGGTGGTCTGAGCAACTGATTTGATAGTAACAAGATGCAGTGGAGGGGGCTTGGGGTTTACCTCAGCGGCACAGCACCTGTCTGGCAAGTGCAAGGTCACGAGTTTGATTCCCGGTACCGGAAACTGCCCCCCTCAAAAAAAGATGCAATGGAATTACAATGGTGAACTCCTATCATCTTGTCTAGTGAAACTCTGTATTATCTCTACTGTTTTATCGAAGAATTATTTTCTTATTCCCTATAACTGTTTGAGCCATCTTTTATTCTTACATCTGGTAATCTGAGCAGTGTAGTTGAGGATAATGATATGTAATATAACAACCACTGTTGATTCGTATTATTTTGTCTTGAGGCTCTGTATCACTTTGAATGTTCTTGCTTTGATTTGTTTATGTTTGTGATACTGGTATGCTGATACTGTTCTATTTCTTTGTTTCTCATTTACTACCTGCTTTAAAATAATACACACACACACACACACACACACACACACACACACACACACAGGAGAGCTAAGATAATTGTACTGCTAATTTTTATTGGTTCATTGAAAGGAATAGTTACTGTTTAATTGTTTGATCAATCTAGCCTACTTATATTTGGTAATCTGAGCAACTACTTTGAAGATAATAGTATGTAATACAAAGATCATTGTTAATTTCCTATCATCTTGTTTTGAAATTGTTTTTATTGTTTTTGTATTGATTTCTTTTGTTTCTGTCTTTTCTTTTTTCTTTTCACTTTAAAATAAAAAGAAAATGATTTGTTAATCAGAAACATTTCTCAGGTAATTTTTAGCTAAAGCATACTAAAGGGAGCATGACCAAAAACCTGCTATCATAGTAATTGTTTTAAAACAAACGCTTATTTTACTGAAGTAATTGAAACATATATTTTAGTTGAAAAAGGTTTACCAAACTAATTAGCACTTTATTTGGTGAGATAAACTGTGATTTTTACCAAACATAGAATTTTAGAGAGAAACAAATATTTGATGTAAGAAAAAGAAACTAATGTTCACAAAAAAATACTTTTACCCTGATTATTTCAAAGGAAACTATAGGAAACTATATATTTTAATATCTATAAGCTTATACAATATTTATTTTTGGAATAAAGCTATATTTTTAGAAGACATGTTACACATAAATGTAAAATATTTTAATACACAGTATAAAATTGTTAGAGTAGCCATGCTGTGTATTTAATCCAGAGAACTTGCTCCACCCTTATAGCTGAACCTTTGTAGCCTTTGATCAAGATCTCCTGTTCCCTTCACTCACCTTTCCTTGATAACTGCCATTCTGCTATGCCCTTGAGGAATTTGATCGTTTTTAGAATTTTTTTTTTTTGATCGTTTTTAGAATTGATAGAGAAGTGACAGTATGCACATGTGTTTTTTTCACGTACTGCTCAAACTGCTGGAAAAATACAAACAAAATCACTTACATAAACTTCAGTGCTTTCATTTAAACTACCCTTATTTTTTCTCAAATGTTTTCTTTTTAAATTATCTTATCTTTGTGGATTTAAAAATGATTACTGTATTTTGATATCATTACATAATAATGTAGAAATATAATACTATATATTAATCAACTTCTGGCTACAAGTCATGTTTAATCAAATATTTGTGTGTGATATTCTTATATTCTTATCTTCTTTAGAAAATCCTATATATGTAGTACCTTATACTCCAGATTTTTAATGAACTGTGTGGTTTTGAGATTATTATGTGGCAATTACATGGTTGTTCTCTTACAAAATTTCCACCTAATGCACCAAACCTTGTTTCATGGTGTGAAAAAATGATACTGTTTCTAAGAATCACACTAAATCAATAAATCAATTTATTTTTTCTTTGTGAAGTATAATTTCATTTGACTTTTCTAGTAAACTCTCCTGTTTATATTTGTTATTTTATACCTGATAGTATGTATTTTGAAAGTACTGACAAAGGTACAGGAAAGAGGTAAAATAAAATAGTGACCCAACATAAGTGATAATATTCAAATTATCTAAATATACTAAGCTTTGATAGCTACAAAAAGAAAACAAAGAATTTTGTATTATCTCACAGTTTTGGTAGGTCAGATGTCTGTGTAGAATGTGGCTGTTTATTCCTCTGCTTGAGTTGTCATAGGAATGAAATCAGTGTGCTACCAAGGCTGACTTCTTTTCTGTAACAACTAGGAAAGTGTTCACTCCCAACATCAATCAGATTCTTGGAAGAAGTCAGTTCCATGGAGTCTAGGGCTGAGGTTTTGTTTCCTGTCTAAATGACAGGCAGGTATCCCTACCCTTACCTTCTAGAGGTCTCCCTCCAGCCCGCCTATGGACGTGCTTACATCTGAAAATATATCCCAGATCATCCCCGTCCAGGGATCTTTCCAGCCTCCTCTTCTGCTGTATCTTTTCTGTCTTTTCCACTGCATCTCACTGACTCTAGCCAAAGAAACTTCTCTGTTTAAGAACTAACTAAAAATGAGTTGAAAATTGACTACTTTGGATCTACTTAGATGATTCAGAGAAATCTCTATTTTTTATGATGTCTACTATAATATAATCTGCAAATTTCATTTTGCTATGAAACACAACATTGAAAGGTTATGGGGATTGTGGTGTGAATGTCCTTGTGTGACCAGTGTAAATATACGCCAGACGTTAAAGATTCTGAACGTGTTCATCTAAAACTAACTGCTTTTCAATTTACAAAAATCTAGTTTTATAATTTTTGGGTGTTTATACTGATAATATTTAGGCATTTGAATCCACTAAATAGAAAAATAAGAAGGCATCACACATTGTGATATTTATTCAAATCAACACAGATTACTAATTTAAAAGACAAAATTAAGTAATAATATGATAAGCTATAATATACACATATGAAAAATGCAGAGTAAAGACCTAATGTGTTTTAAATTCATTAATCTAATGAAATTTATTACTTTTTCACTCAACAACAATATGCATTAGGAGAAAATGGAATTAATTTTGTCATTGTAATGTACAAATTGTATTATGTTTCTTCTCTCACTTTTGATAGCGCAAAGATAATTTTTACTTTATTAAGCAATAATTAGTATAGAAACAGCTTAGTGAATAAAAACATACTGGTATGTGTTCCAATGGTGGAAAAAGTATCTGTAGTAAAAAACAAATGTGACTCAGGGGAAGTATTGTAGTGCTTTACTCATATGAAACCCAATGAATGTCTGATCTGTAGCTAAGTCACTGAGAGGTCCAATCATGCTCATGACAAAAAAAAAAAAAAAATCAACTGGGAACAATCTGATTGCAATCAAATGTCTGACCAAAGGTACTGAAAATTAATATACTTGATATTGCCTGTAATATGCATTATTTCCATTTCTTATTTTAAACCACACCCCAAAGCTACATTAAAGAATGTCCCTCAGGAATCAAGAAAGAATGGCATTATGATTTTAAAATTTATCTGAAAACTTCTTTTTCTGAGTTTAGTTCATGCAATTTTCTTATACTTAACTGTACTTCCATCTATCATTACAGCCATTTGGAAGTAGACAATTTTCTTTTATAGATATTCATGACTTGTCAAACTTACAATAATGACAGTTGAGAATGGGGGAAAATTGGCAGTAGCTTTCTGCTTTACTTGATGCAGTGTTTGGGGGTGCATAAGAATAGTTCCTTCTTTACCGAGTAGGTAAAATGACATTTCATTGTGCTCACAGTTTAATACAGGTTTGGAGAGCACAAGATTTCTCTGAGTTCAATCATTAAACGCTGCTTATACGACTAGCTTATAGGCTGCTTATAGGACTAGCCAATTAGAAAACCAGAAAAAAAATGAAGGCATTTTTGCATTTAAAGAAGAAAATTTTAGCTGAGAAAGTGTATAATTTATGACATTTACTGCTACTCTTGCTAACATTCCAATTATAGCCGTCCAACTTTATAGATTTATTTTTTACCTACAGTATGTGTAGTAGCTCAGAAATCCGAATCTAACTTTATGATGATAATATTAATATGTAAGGCAGGCCAAGTATATTCACATTAGATTATTCAGAATACAACACAAAAGAAGTTTAAAAACAGATGATTTCCCATTGCAGCTCAGGGAAAGATACTGAAATGCTTGGTCATTACTCAGAATATTTCACCTATACAAAATTAGAAACACTGAAACAAACAAGATGACCAAGTTGGAAAAAATAATAAACAAACAAGAATAAATAAAATGATCTACATGGTGTATGCAGGGACACTGAATGGTACAAAAGTTATGAGAAGTTTCCTGTATGAAGGTCATGAAAAATGATCCACTCAAGGTTTGTTTATGATTATGTATAGATCCAGAGCAATCAATAGACACTGGTTATGGTAAATTTATTTTCTTCTTCATATTCATTATTTCTCCTTAGTTGTACAGAGTAAAGACAGTGCCTCTTGGGGCTGGGGATTTAGCTCAGTGGCACAGCGCCTGCCTGGCAAGCACAAGGTCGTGAGTTCATTCCTGGTACCGGAAAAGAAACAAAAAACAACAAAAAGAAAAAGACAAGACAGTGGCTCTTGTCTGTGTGTGTGTCTATGTGTCTGCATATCTGTTTATTTATCTATCTATCTATCATCTATCTATCTATAATCTATCATTATTTCTTTCTTGTTGATGGTTATAAATTTCCACAAAATTAATGGTTTAAACCACAAATTTTTAAGCTTACTTTTCTGGAGATCAAAGAGTTTTATTGATTTTACCTAGTTTTATATATTTTGTCTTCACCAGGTTAAATTCAGGTTATAAAAAGGGCTGATTTAATTTTGTACACTTTTTGGGAAGATTGATTTCCTGCCTTTTTATACCTCCAGAGGCCATCTGCAGTTTTTGTGTGGTGACCTCATTATTCCACCTGTTATGTCAACATCATTACATAGAATTATTCACTTCACAATTTCGCTCATTGCGTTATCACACCTCTGTCTTTGACTCAGACTCCTCTCCTGATCATTCAACTTTTTAGGACCCTAATAATTACATTTAGACCTCATGACTCATCCAGAATTGCTGTATTTTATGATCAGCTGACTAGTTTACCTCAAATATGAACTACAGTTTGATATATGTCATATTATATTTCACATTCTAGGTATTACCATGAACATCAGTGGAGGCCATTATTTTGCCTATCACAATATCTATCATCTACATTTTATTCTGATGTATTATCATCACAATTTTCGTGTAATGTTATTTAACATACATACTTCAGTGTTTTATAATATCCAAGCATGTTTGTTGATGTCCATAAAAACCAGTAAAATTGAACCAACAAAATGAAATTCTCTATTTTTCAATGATGAAATAACATCATCCCCAGGCCTGTTAATTACTTTTTTATCATTTCATTTTTTAAAACTTTTATTAGTGGATGTTTACAGTTAATAATGTAGGTAGCATAATTCACTGTATGCAGATGGAATTTCTCATTTTATTGTTTTTTTTTTTTGGTTTTTCTCCGGTACCGGGAACCGAACTCATGACCTTGCGCTTGCCAGGCAGGCGCTTTTGCCACTGAGCTAAATCCCCAGCCCCTCATTTTATTGTTTTGAGGACTTTTTATTGTGACTTCTATAATGGTTGTATCAGTTTACAGTCAAATTAACAAGAGAGAAAGATTCATTTGCACCCAAAACCTCATTAGTATTTGTTATTGATTGATTTCTTGATGATAGCCATTCTTTCTGGGGTGAGATGGAAGCTCAGTGTTGTTTTCATTTGTATTTTTTTAAATGATCAGCGACATTGAACATTTTTTCATGCATTTTTTAGCCATTTGTATTTCTTTATTTGATACTCATTCTTAAATTGGTTCCTTAATTATCAAAGGTCTACTTTTGAGTTATTTATATATTTTAGATATTAGTTCTTTGTGTGAAGTGTAAATGGCAAAATTTTTCTAATTCTGTGGGTTGTCTTTTAATTCTGTTAATGGTTTCCTTTCTTGTACAGCACATTTTTAGTTTGATTTCATTCCATTGTTCATTTTCAGTATTATTTGTTATCCAATCAGGGTTTCATTCAGAAAGTGTTTGCCTACAGCTATGTCTTCAAGAGTTTTATCTATTTTGTCTTCTAGCAGAGTAACATTTCTAGTCTAACGTTTAGAAATTTAATCACTTTTGACTTTAGTTTACTGTATAGACAGATATTGATCTAAATTCAATCTTCAGCATGTAGGTAGTGTATTTTCTCAGCACCATTTGTTAAAGAGGCTATTTTTCCCCCAGCAAAGATGTGGCCCTTTTGCAAAAATATCATAGAAGGGTGTTCCTGGAATTGTTTGTGCATCTACCATTCTGTTCAACTGATCCATTGTTGTTGTGCCAATACCATGTTTTTCTTGTCACTGTAGCTTTGTGATATAACCTGAAGTATTGGACTGTGATGCCCTCTACCCTGTCCTTGTTACCCAGAATTGCTTTTACTATTCTAGGTCTCTTCTGAATTTTACAATTGCTTTCTCCAGCTCTGTAAGTATTGTTATTGGTATTTTGATTGAAATTGTATTAAATCTATCGAGTTTTAGAAGCATGGCCATTTTCACTATATTAGTTGTGACTATGCAGGGACAGAGGATAACTTTCCATTGTCTGGTATC
This sequence comes from Chinchilla lanigera, assembly GCF_000276665.1. Taxonomy (NCBI): domain Eukaryota; kingdom Metazoa; phylum Chordata; class Mammalia; order Rodentia; family Chinchillidae; genus Chinchilla; species Chinchilla lanigera. The sequence goes on along the minus strand of NW_004955404.1, from coordinate 20,732,030 downwards.
CTCTTCAATCTCCTTTTTCAGTATACTACACTTTTCGTTGTAGAGGTCCTTCACTGTCTTCGTTACATTAATTTCTAAGTATTTCATTTTTCCTGATTCTATTATGAATCCTACTGTTTCCCTCAATTCCCTCTCAGTGAACTTGTTAGTGCTGTCCAAGAGTGCTATTGTTATTGGTGGCTATGAATGTTACTGTTTTCCTAAATTCCCTCTGAGTTTGTTATTGGTATACAGGAATGCTATTGATTTTTGAGTGTTGACTTTGTATCTTGTTTCACTGGGCAATTTGGATATTAGTTCTAGGAGTCCTTTGGTGGAGTTTTTGTGGTCCTCCATGTAGAAGATCATGTTATCAGCAAAAAATGATAATTTAACTTCTTCCTTCCCTATTAATTCAGGGTGGACCTTGCCTATCTCAGTATAGGAGTGCATATAGATATAGAACCACAACTTCACTGGTGGTTCACTGAAGCACAACTTCAGTTAGAAATAGCAGTATTTTCACGGCAATGCAGACAACAAGTATTTTGGGATACTCATTAACATGAAAGCAAACATTCCATACGTAGTTGATAATTCCTCACTGAGACTGAGAGATATTACTGGGAAATTCAAAACATGAAAACTAATGATGGGAGAAAGAATAAGTAGTATAACCAAGTAGCTGACATTATAAACTTAGAAGAGATATGGACCTAAACTTACATACATGCTCTGATATAGATTAAATAATTATTTCTTACTTTTACAGAGTTTTGCAAATTGAAATATGATCAAGAATGGTAAAGAGAACAAAAAAACCCCTCACTTAAGTTTTCATATCAATTTTATTCCTAAGTAGTCAAAAACTGATAAAGAAGCTAAATATCCTCAAGGACTGAATAGTTCAAGAAATTCTCAAACATTCCTAAAATAGAATACTATTTACCAATAAAGAGAACAAAAATTAACACACTGTACAGTACACATGGACTCTAGAGCCTTCTGCTTAGAGAGAAAAGCCAATCTGAAAATATTATATTCTATGTGATTCTATGTATTCAATATTTTCAAAATAACAAATTATAGGAAAAGATAACTGATTGCTGTGTATCCCTTAGAGATAAAACTTTATTGTGAAAGTAAAATAGTAAGGATACCTTTTATTACAGTGGCATAATTAAAATATAAGTTTTAAATATAACTTATATGATATGATTAAATTGCATAAAAGTGCACATATACATACCCATAAGTATGTAAAACAGAATAAATGCAAAATGGGTGAAACTGAAAATTTTAATTAAGTTCACCTTATTATTTCACTCATCTTAGTTTTCTAGTTTCTATTTTGTTCTTCATTTATACAAGATGTCCCTTTAGGGGGAAAAGTGAATAGAAGGCTGATGTGACTTTATGTGCTATTTTGACACCTTTGTGAAAGGCTATAATCATTTCAAAATTAAATGATAAAAATAAAAGTAACATGCTAATTACACAACACTTGATTCATAAATAAGAACTCAACAAATTAGAATTACTATCTTCAGTATGAAATATAAAATGAAAAGAGTGAAAAGAAGCAGAAAGTATCATGTTTGAAAACATAATTAAAATGACACTACATTACAGATTTCTTTACAAGAAGATCCTGAATTTTTTGACTGAGTTCACATCTTATATTCTATAATTATAGAATATCAATTTAATGATTTCCAGAAAATAATTTTGCTTTCTTTATAAACATTTGCAAAGTTGAAAATTTAGCAACAAAATACATAGCAACAAAATACATATCTACTTGGAATATATACTAATATTTTGTCTAAAAAATTAGAGTAATAAAATAAGGATAAAACCACAGTCCACCTAAATTCTATCAATAAAAATTTAATTTTTACACAATTATACTAAATTTAAATAACAATGTATCCTGGCTCCAGATCTACATGTAATGACTGCATGAAGTTATTCAGTTAATTTTATTATAAGTTTATATTGTTCCATGAATAGATCATTCCACATTAAAATGACAAATTCATTTGAAATATACGTCCTACATCCACAACATGTATTGTGACTTGTCTCACTTCAATATAATTTACTTTGAGCCCATTTACAGTATACAAGCTATTCTGTTTTTAAATTCTTTTTATTTGTAATTTTTTTGGTACTGGGAATTGAACTCAGGACATTGTGCTTGCCAGGCAGGCACTTGTGCTGCTGAGCTAAATCCCCAGCCCTACGATCTATCCTAATAAGTCAGTTCAAAACTTTTGCACTATATTTTGAGCAGAGGTAGAAGAAAAGAAGAGTTGGAGTTCCTACTTTACAGTAATCATTCAAAGATCTATTATTATCATTAGTTTAGGCACATTCCATTGCAAATGAGGAATGTGTTAAATTAAGTGATAAAAAAAATCACCAGCTTCATGTTTATATTTGTATTTATATTTACGTTTGAACATTTGGAAATACAGCAAGTGCATAAAGTTAGAAATGAGACAAATTTCTTATGTATGTTGAAAATTTCTTCTATACCATCTGTTATCTAATATCTATCTATTTATCATCTATTGATCTATGTATCTATGTATCTATGTATCTATCTATCATCTTCTATCTGCTCACCTACATACCTAGAGAGGGAGAGACAGAACACAGAGTAGTCACAGAATGAATGAGAAAATGTAAACTTACTTGTTGCTGTTGACAAGTGACTGGTTTATGATTGTATAATACAGTACTGTGGAGATAATACATCTTTCCTGTAGAGAATAATGGAAAATGCTGGTAAAAAAATTATACTTTTCTCTCATATATTATAAGAATTCTCTGAACTTCTTTGCTCATCAAGAGAATTTTTGGTGATTTTAAAGTAGGTTTTATGTTAATATACACATCTAACTTCTGTGGATTTAATTTTTTTGCTGATTTACTAAACACTTTCCATGATGTCCTCCATAAAAGTACTGTCTGAGAGATCAAATCTAGTATTGTCCTTCATCACAGCTTCAACTACAAATTCTGTTTGATGAACAAGGTAAGAAATCAAATTTAACGTGGAAAAATTTCATCAGCAGTTCAATCGTTTTCATTTTTCTCCATCTACTTGATTCGCTGATGTCTGTTTGGCTGCATATCAATGCAACTTCTCAGGCATCTTTAAGAATGCTCAAATATACATTTTATTGTCTGTTACTTTTACTTGAACTTTTAGTTCTATTCTTCAAGTTACTAAAAATGAATAAAATTTCTCATTAAAATTATTATTTTAATGTATGCATATGTGTATACACTACATATATGTACATATGTATGTATATGTGTACATAGATATCTATACATATGTATACATACATATACATACACATATATGTATGCATAGATATATTTATATGTGTGTATGTATACATACACATGTACATATTAATATTATATTAATATTATAATATAATATTAATTTATTAATAAATATACAACAGATACTATTTTGAGAAGATCACAGAGGTACACAAAATGCTTAAAATGAATACCTATATCTATAATTCTAAAAATAATCTGATAGATTACATTTTAGATTCTATATTAGTGTGATTGTTTCAAAAACAGTGATTACATATGCCAATAATACTTTTAACATATAACAAAATACATATTTTATTATTTAATTTAATATTTCAAGAATTTTAAATTATTTTGGATTGTATATACCCAGAACATATTGCCAATATATTAGCCTATGTATAGATAAACAATATTAAAAATCACAAAATTTATTTCACTCAGGCACATGCAGTGCTAAAAGAAGTTATGATTAGTTTATTTTTTAACCAGAGAATGAGGAGTTTACATCATACAGATTTAATTAAAAGTAAAAATAATTTTAGGCTTAGTAATTATGACTACAGCTTAATAGACAAATGATCCTACAGCATATTTTCACTCCCAGATTGAATTAGAAATACATTTTCTATGTTCCTATGACATATGGCAATTACCTCCAGTCTAAGTTCCCATCACATATTCTTGTAATTAATATTTAATTATTAGTTTTTCTTTTCTGTGATCTCCTCAAGAGCAGAGACTTCTTTAAATCCAATTTACTAGTGTAAATACTAAGTCATTTTCTTTAAGAAATTATTGAATATTTGCATGGATAAATGTTGTGTATGTCTTTTTATCATAATCTTTATTGGAAGTAATGAGAATTACAATATTAGAAGATCCACCAAAGTACTTGTATTGCACTCTCACAATGAAGGCATGTGGAGGTGCATCATTCTGTGGGTCATGTTTATATTTGAATCCCAGCTCACCCACTTAATAACTGCTCAAAATTTTGCTCATAATTTTTCTGACCATAAAATATATTTGTATTTTAAGAAACAGAATAAGCCTGTTTCATATTTCACTGTGCCTACTTAGTTCTTTCCATAGAGACTTAATTTCTTCACTTCCTAAGTATTCTTTAACTTATTTTTCACTACTAACCAATGTATCATGGCACCTGTTACAGTTTGTGCCTAGATGTTTCCCAAAGCCTCAGACAGCATTGGAGGCAGGCTTTTCAGAGGGGAGGTGACTGAATTTAGAGTCTGTGATTGATTCACAGCCCAGTGCTAGAATTAAGTGTGTGAGTGCCACACCCACCACAGGGCCAGTAACATGTTCAGTTTTCCTCCCTCTCTCTCTCATTGCCTTTGGTGTCTTCTGCTGCCATGAGCGGTTGCACTCTGCCAAGCCACCCCACCTTAAAGCCAATCAGTTGTGAACTGAAACCTCTACTGACTGTGAGCTACATACACATTTTCCCCTTTAACTTTCGGTGTTGGGTATTTTGTGTCAGCAATGACAGAAGAGTAACTAAGACAGAACTCCAATAATATAAAAAGAAAATATGAAAAATGTACTTTTTTTTTTTAAAGTTGGTGGTGCTATAATTTTCAGAACCCTCAGTCAGCAATAGTTTAAGAAAAAGTGGTTAGGGACATTCTGAGAAGAAAAATAACATCTACAAGGAATCTTGAAGTAAAAGCTAATTATAAGACATGCGTTATGTTAGGTTTCCTGGAAATAACCAGGTGATTGATGAGTTAATTGTGATTTTCAACTTGAGTGAATTGAGAAACTTCTGGGAAATTTTAAAGTGAATTTCTGGGTGTGTCTGTGAAGAGGTTTATAGAGATTATCAGCATGTGATAAGGCAAAAACAGGAAACTTTAACCCTGAATATCTGCCATATCTACCTGTGATGAGGTCCACTACACATCCCCAAAGCAATGAATCCAGGTTACCATGGACTAAAACTTCTGAAATCATGATCCCAAATCAGCCTTGTCTGCTTGAAACTAGTTTCTTCCAAGTATTTTGTCACAGGAACAGACAGCTGAGTAACAAGATTATTTGGATATAAGTCATTTATTTAACAAGTTTTCCAACAGGAGTGTTATGAAAAAAAATGTCGACCTTGGGTAAAATCATGTATTCCATACTATATGCCCAACTTCACAGAAGGGCTGTATAAATTATGCATCAGTCTTATAGATTTCTGGACTCAAGTACAGAAGGTGGCTTCCACAGTTTTTCTAACATCAGTTTTAAGGTATAGGATAGCATTTCAGATGTATCAGAAAGCAAGACAGGGTGACAGGACAGGAAAAGTGGGCTCCCACCATCTAATGCCATTTTTAAATATAGCGACAGGTGCATTTCAAGACAACTCTGAAGCCCAGGGTGGTCGACATGGAAAAAAATGTGAGCTGAGTCATCTGCATGAATTTCAGCCATTATGTAACCATATGTGTATACAGGGGAAAGAAGAAGAATGAAGACTGACAAGAAATATGGAAATGATAACAGTGAAGGGAGAATAGAAGACCCATCTTTGAAACATAACACATTGACCAGTAGTTCTTTTCATAACTGCTCTTCTAGGGAAGAACTGATCTTTTATTTACAACAATGTTGTAATTATCATTCAATCTTTGTTTTAACATTTCCAGAAAAAAAGTCACACAGTGTTTTCCTGGTCAGCCACTTGTAAAATGAACCAGATTCATTTTGTTTCTTTCAAATTATTTAGTCTTATACATTTCATCATTGACAGGTCATAAGGGCTCTGAAACGTGAACTAGAATATCTGTTCTTAGACTATTTTCCCCACTCAAGGATAAACTGTTTGAAATGTAATAAATAAACAGTTCCTCTAAAGGCAAGCTGCAAAGTATTGCAACGTTATCAGCTACTGTTTTATTACCTACTAGCTATTATTTCAGTTAAACAGATACCTCAATGTACTTAGTTAGTTTGTTTTTTTTTTTTATGCCAGGAATTGAACTCAGGACCTTGTGCTTGCTGGGCAGGCACTTGTGCCACTAGTTATATCCCTGGCTCTGTGCTTAGTTTTTGTACGTTTTTTGATGCACATATTTAAAATATAATCATGACCACCCTATGGCTTTGGTTATCTTGTCAGTTCCCTTTCTTCTTTCTAAGCAAATAACAACATAATTTCTCATACTGGAAACTAAACTACTATAATCTAACTACTGAAGAAAATGGAGTACAATTCTGTATTTTTTCACTGCTTTTTCCTGCTTAACTTTTGACATGTTTAAGGAAGAAGGTGAGAAAAGGAAAGAGAACTCAGGAAACACTAGCTGTTTCAATAAAAAATAATACGTCTGATTTGATTTCCTTCTTATATTTAGTTTATGTATAAAATTTTAAATAGTAAGAAACAATTCTCATGGAATAGTTAAATGCACTGAGGTTGGAAAATCATATTTTCTCAATTTTCAAATTTCTATCATATGTTCACAGAGGATGATGTCACTTCACTTGTAACTCAGAGAAACATTTAATGAAGAAAGGGATAGAGTTCAGTGGCTGGTCACCTGCTTCACAAGTGTGAATCCCTCACTTCACTCACTAGGACAACTGTGACGTAATAGGATCTGATATGTACTACAACATTGAGTTTTCTTCAGTGTTTATTAAGCTCCTTATTCGCATTCCAAGGAAGAAAGGCAACTTTTACTTTTCCAAAGAGAATTAACTTTAACCCTTCACAAATCCCAAGCCTTGGTTTGAATTTTTGTTTTAATTCACCAGCAAATAAATATTTTGAAAACATGAATTAAAATAGTAATCTCGGGGCTGGGGATTTAGCTCAGTGGCAAAGCGCTTGCTTGGCAAGCACAAGGTCATGAGTTCAATTCCTGGTATTGGAAGAAAAAATAAATAAATAAAACTAAAATAATAATCTCCTCGAATAGGTACACTTGTGAATAAAAAGAGAATAAAATACATTTCCTTTTATGATATTTCTTAAAGTTTCTACACATAATGACATGTTTTTATTTTGTTAATAAGGTATTTTATGAAAATGTTCCATTTTGTATTAATTTCCCTAATAAATTGTAATTTCAACATGGAAAAGGAAGGTTATATGTACTCTTAAATCCAATCTAGTGCCTGTAATATAATAAGTATTCAATAGTTACACAGTAAATGAAGAAATTAATAATGTTCAATGCAGTGAAATGGTAAAGATTTCTCAGTTATATATTCACGTTTGTTTCCTCCATCCTTGATTTAACACATTGTCAAATATATATACTTAATTGTATCTATTTTTGATATTATCTTAATGTTGCTTCATCCACTGTGTTTTATAGTCTCTTCAAATATTCTAATTCCCTCTCGTCATTCCCTAAATCCTACTTTAAATGGTGTTGGTTGAATAGCTTTGTTTATAGTGTGTTCCCATGATTAGTATTAACCACAACCTGGGACTCATTTCAGCCCAAAGAGTATCCATACCTCTTTATTATTCTATTGAAATTAATCTCTGGGCAAAAATTTACAATAGGATATTACGTGTGATTTAAGTCCATTTCAGTCTCAACATGCAATTGGAATTAAGAATTTTCTCATAAATACAATCAATTAATAACTGTCTATGTATCTTCCTTAATCCATTTTTGTTTGTCTAATTAAAACTGGAGTATCTAATGAACAATAGGAGAAAGAGGGCATGTGTTTTTAGTAACAAGGCTCATATAAAAAGATGAAAGGGAGTAGTAAGCTTTCTACGGGCAGAAATAGGCTCTCAGCTCCAGAGTTCATTGAAATGGGATTGAGGGGCTGGGGATTTAGCTCAGCGGCAAAGCGCCTGCCTGGCAAGCGCAAGGTCGTGAGTTCAGTTCCCGGTACCGGAGAAAAACCAAAAAAAAAAAAAATGAAATGGGATTGAACTAATGTGTTGGCTCAATGGGAATCTAGACCACTGTGCCTAGAGTTAGTCCATCTTTTTATGCATTATCTCTAAAGAAGACGCACATTTATTAAATGCAGGCATCTTTTTAAAGGTTGTATTTTGTTTTCATTTTGGTTATCAAACATTTTGGGCCCACTTTATATTTGTTGAAGAATTACATTAATGGGATTTTTATCTTTATGGCCTCGAGCTGAAAATATATGGGTATTATGTGTAAAATTGAAATATTATCTGTAAGCTGTTAGGTTCAATGATATGATTCTTTTGAATATTTTTCCACTTTTGTTGACTTGAAAAAAGAAAAAAAAAATAGATACAGTTCTTGAGTACTGGTGCATAGTGAGTTTTTACTCAATATTATTTTCCAGCTCTACAACAGTTCCACAAAAAGTGATGGATATATAGTCACTAAATGAATTAATGAGTGATTAAACTAATTGTTGATATGGTGAAATATCTTGTCTTCAATGTTTTCTTCTGTAGAACTTGGATTGAAATGGTTTATCTTTGTAAACAGGTCTGTTGTGTTTTAGGTATAAGTTGAACCCCCATCTCACATCTTTGGAGGGTAAGTGAATTGCAGGGGAAGTGTACTCGTCAGCGTATTCATTCATTGATGAGTTCAGCAGGTGAATGTGATATTAACAGATTGGGTCTGGTTGGAGGCCACAGGAGCTGTGACAAAGAGAGGTATATTCTTGTTGTTGGTGCCTTTTCTCTCTCTCTTCTTTCTCACTGTCGTGGGGTTAGCAGCAGCTTTCCTCCACCAGGATTTTCCACCACGCTTTTGCTGACTTGAGGCCAGTTGACTACAAACTGGTACTGTGAGGCCAAATAAACATCTTCACCTTCACCTTGTATTTGGAATTTTGCCTCAGGAAGAGAGAATTTATTGATACAGCTCAACTAAATAAAATATTTATTCTGTGCAAGGAAGTTTCAGAGGAAAGAAGGGCTTGGTGGGTATCTCCTTTAGAGAGCTATTATAATTATTCCCTTACACTGGGTGTTTTTTGCTTTATGGATACCCTAGTCGTTACTGTATTGCCTGGCTCAGAAAAGTTCTTCACTAGTGCTTTAGTTTGGATCTCAAATGTCCCCCAAAAGTTTCATGTGTTTGGAAGTTGCTTGAACTATGGCAGTATGACCTTGGTACTATGTCTGGTGCCTAGCCCATTCTTCTCTAGCAGTCTTCCTCTGTTTTCTTCCTACAATGAACTAAGCAGCTTTGTTGTACCATAGCCTTGCACCATGATGGCTCTATCTTGGAACAACCAGATCATGGACCAAATCATTCACGACCATAAGTATAATTAGACCTCACACCGTTAAGTTTTTGGTGTGAAGTGTTTTGTCCCAGCAATGGGAATGCTGACTCACACAGAACTGGTACTGTAGAAAATGGATCATGGCTATGATTGTACTTTGCTATGTGGTTTGGAAGCCTCTGAAACTGGTTTGTGAGATAGATTTGGAAAACTTTTAAAATGTGAGCTAGACAAGTCCTAGAATGTGATAAGTAGACCTTGATGGATGGTGCTGGTCAGATCTCAGAATACCAGAAAGCTAGTAGAAATGTGGACAGTAAAGGCCAGGTGGAGGAGTTTTCTTTCCGTTGGGAAGGTCTCCATTGGCTGCTGGGTTAGGGTATTACATGTGTATTACCTTCTGACAGAAAAGTTTTCTGCATTTTTCCAATGTCCTGAGAATTTGTGTGAGGCTAAAATTAAAGGTGGTGCATCAGTTGATCTCATATAGCAAATTTCGAAGCAGTCCAACGTTCAGGCAGTAGTATGTACTACTGACTCCTTTAATTAGATCTACAGTGGGAATCAGGAGGAAAAAAAGAAGAGATTAATGGTTTGAGAAATGTGCACTTTTGTCAGAAATGAAGCACCAGGAATGTTGAGACACAGGAGAATATGCTTGCTAAACAGATCAGCATTAAAAAGAAGTCAAGTACTTTGCAGCACAAAAATGGTAAATATCCCTTAAAGGTATCTCAAAAGTTGGCTAGGTCCCATGCTTCACAGGCTCAAAGTGTAAAATGGTAAACAACTTAGAATGATTTTGTTTTGAGAAGAGAGCTCCAGAAGGTCTGTCTCATTCAGGGTGGCACAGGAGAGTGTTTCCCAGAGTTCAGCCATGCAGGTTTTTAGAAAGAGCTGCAGCCATGTTCCAAGGAGGCCTGGATACTGCTTCCCCTGGTAGCAGAGACTGGCATCATTTATGTGGTATTTTCAATGAGTAGAATGCAAGAGCTGTAGAGTAGAGGATTCCATCCAAGTTTCAGAAGAAGGCCTGGGATGGCAGCCAGTATGTGCTCGAGATGTCAGTGTGTGAAGCTGTAAAAGTGAGCCTCAATATGATGACGAGTCCAAGAAATTGGAGGTGCCAGAAATATGGAATACCTGCTGAGAAAAGACTCAAGCAGTTAGTAGAGACAAGCAATCAAAGAAGACCCTGTGGGTTGCAATTGGCAAGGTCATTGGAGTGGTTGCCCCTAACTCCTTTGGATTTCACATCTCCATATACTTTATTCTAGGTCTTGGACACAAAACTAGAAAATCTAATGGTTGTTATGCTTGGGTTTTGGCCTGCTTTGGTCCATTTCTTTTCGACCCACCCTCTCTTTTCTCAATTTTGGAATTAGAATGTTTCTCCTGCTCCATTTCAAGATGGAAGTATTTAACTATTTGATTTTCACAGGGCCTCACAGCTAAGAGTTTAGATTGGACTTGGACATGTTTTTACTAGTGGAACTATTAGTAATTTAGAGCTGGATTGCATGTAGTTTACAAAATGACATGGATGAATCTTTTGAAGCCAGAAATGGAATATTAAGGTTTAGATCTAAAATGCTCCCTGCAAATCTCCCTTGGATGCCTGACCTTGTGTGTAAGGTGTGGTTCCTAGCCTATACTGCTCCAGCACTCTTTGCTTGCTCTGCTTCCCAGCCATATAAGCAGCTTTACTCCACTACATCCTTCAGCCATGATGCCTCTCCTTGGATCAAGCAAATTTTGGGCTGAAACCGTGAGCAGATTAATGCTCTTCTCATTTAAATTGTAGGTGTTGGGTATTGTGCTTAGGGGATAAGAAAGGGAAAAAAGTATATCGTTTTTATGAATGTACATACCTCAGTGAGCTTTACTTTAGGTTGCTTGAATAGTCATCATTTATCAACAAATAAATTTCTAAACCTTTGTGATTTCAATGATCCGTAACATTACAATTTACATTTTCCTTTGTTCTCAAGGTATAAGTGCTGTAACTGTATCATCTACCAGGAAGTTTTAAACAAGAAAAAAGTATATTTTTAACAGTTCTAGGAAGGAAATTCTGAAATTTCAGTGTTAGCATTTTGGGAGTGAGGACCCTCCTGTGAAATGCAGAATAACAACTTCTCTTGTATTTCCCAGGTAGAAAGAGTACAAGAGAGCTCTCTGGAGCTTCATTTATAAAGACACCCTTTCATTTCTAGAAACTCCTCCTCAGTAACAAACCACCTGTCACAGACTCTACCTCCTTGTGGTATCACTTTGGATTGGGATGTCAGCATATGAATTTCTGAGGAAACACAGACATTCTGTGTGTTGCAGTTACAACATTTAATGATACACCACAATTTTCAGAATTCTCAGAAATTTAGTACTTTGAAAGACAATAACTCCAAAGCCATGGTAAAAGGGGACAAAATGTCAAAAGAAAAAATATGGAGCTGTTATCGAAAGATAGACTCCAACTGCACAGTGAAAGAATTTCTTCAGGTATACAGATAGAAAAATACTATAAGATGCAAACTTTGAACTTCACTTAACAGTGTAAAAGGGTTTTTTTTTCCCTAAGAAGAGGTGGATTTTAAACTGTATTTTAATGGTTTTTTTTTGCTACCTTTTGTTTAATTAAAGAACTATTAACTGTATATTTATCCTGTGTAAGACTGTCTATGAGGTATGCAGGAGGATATCTTTTGAAACAGTATAAAGTAGGTGGATGACAATATTCCTATTCAGGACTTTATGAGAAAAGTGGTGCTCCTTCATGAATATTTTAACTTGTACATCATTCATTATGTCATACAGCAACTTAAAAACAGCCACAATATTTTGTTAGACATTTTAGAACACAAAGCAAGGAAAGAAACCATAATAACAGCAAAGAGGTTCCTTGAAGAAATACTTGCGGCTCTTCTTTGAAATCCAGTTTAAATCATTGTAAGAATTAAAATTCAGTGATGGAGCTGATGTACTAGATACAATTCTAAATATAGAAGTGTACTAGAAACATAAGATCCTTAAATTCAATGATAGTAACAGGTGCAGGTTTAAGAAAATACATTAGCATGTTAAAATAAACAAAGCTAAGCAGTCTGCTGGATAATGATCAACATCTTTATTTACTGAGTTCCATACCAAAGACCAAAGCATCAGAAAAAAAATGTACCTTTAAAATGAGATAAACAGTCTGAAAGCTATTTTACCTTTAACTTACTTCAAAACATACTTGCTCCGTTTTTCCATCTACACATTCACAGTAAAAATAGCTGGAAAAATTATTGGAATATATCAATAAAACAAATTTAGTAGGTAAGTAGGTAAGTAAATAACTGCTAGGCAGGCACTGTGCCACTGAATTATTTCCCCAACTCTAGTTTCTGTTTATTTGTTTTTGTTATTTTCTTTTTAAAATAAAGAAAAATCATTTTGCAAAGTGAAAAAAGAATTTACTTACCTATGCATCTCAGAAAACAATAATTGTATTGTTAATATCTAATTTCAATCATAAATGTACATCTTGCAGTCTGTTCCACTAAACTATTTATAAGACCAAAAACAATCTTACCACCACCAAACTTTAAATCTTTTTGTGTGGCTTAACAGGCATAAAGAAATCACATTTCCTCCTCCAAGAAAGAATGCTGAAACATAACTATTATTGACAAGCAAGAATAACCCAACTGAAGAAATAGACAAAAAAATTAATAAAATTAGAAAGGCATTTTAGAACCCATCTTTTGCCTTCAAATTTCAGCAAGGATAGAAAAAAAGAAAGTCAATTGGAATAAAAATAGTCAAATTTAAATGTCTTTAAATTTCTCTAAAACACTTTGAATAATGTAGAACAATTTTATAAAATTTCACTGTATGCCTCAGAATGAATGTAAATAGCAGCATAACACATTCAAGCAGGAAAAATACGGTATAAATTTTCATGCATTTGGAAATATATATCACCTGAAAATATTGCAAATTGTAGCATTACATTTTAGCAGTAATAAAAATCTACACATTCTTTGCCAGAAAAAAAAAAAATTAGTTAATGATCTTATTTTACATATTTTTTTCCTAGATTTCCCTTCATTTATTTCATATTTATTTATTTCAAAATATTTGTACTCAGTTGAGAACTCCATTTAAGAAACAATGTTCAGGCCTGAAAGAAATTAAATAAAACAATTGAACAAGCAAACAAACAAATAACCTTAGCTTTTCCAAAGATTTAGATTCCTAAGGAAGTTCCAAGTTCCCCACTTTACAGGGAACACACAATATAAATGAAAGGGAAAATGGTTGTGACTGAGTTTTTGGAGGATTTAGGGGGCAACATTATTCAGCCAATCCTACTAAATAATTCTCCTGACTGCCTTGATCTCTCCAGCCCCCAAATCATTATGTACAGATGTATGCATGCATGCTCAAACGCACACATCTCAGGCAGAATGGTTATGTATATATGTATGTTCTCATGAGCACATGCATACATCGCAGACAGAATTGTTGTGTATATAATGCATGTTCGCATGCGCACATGCAAACATTGTAGGCAGAATCAAAGACGTTCTCATGGCTTGCCACTACTTTTCCAAACACTTTTCTGGGGGCTATGAAATTCATGATTCAAAATATTTTAACCAAGATTGTTTTCTAGCTTCTCTTCCATGCTAGATTAACTTACACTTTAATTTTTTTTCTGTAAAATGTATCACATAATATGTATTCCTTTGTATTGCATAATTTTTATGCCATTTATACCATTGGGTTCATCTGATATGCTATATTTTCTTTTCTTCACTTACTTATTGAAGGGTTTTGATGTGTTTTCATTTTATTATAAAGTTTCTATGAAACTTTGATAGAAACCTTTATATGTTTTAACTTTTTTGGGGGAGGGCAGATGATCAAAGTGCTGAGGAGTCACATTATGTAGTGCCTGTATGTGTATGTGTAACTTTCTAAAAAAGGTCACATATTTCTATAACACCTAGTAGTAAATTATTTCAGTCACTTTCCACAATATCATTAAAGTGAATATGCACCTTTTCTTATAAAGTGTACAAAAAATTACATATGGTTTCATTTTTTCCCTCCTCTCTGTTGATATTACATGGATTTTATATGTATAAAATCAAAGATAAATATACAATATTTATATTTATATAGATCTTTACCATTTCTTATAACATTTAATTTCTATTCATGTTTAACTTTCATTCTTAATTTTATTTCCCTTCAACATAAAGAAAACTCTTGTCACTTTGCAAAGCAGTTCTGGAAGTCTATTTTCAGGTCTTTGTGGTTTTTTGGTTGTCTCCCCGTCTTAAACTGATTCAGATACCTTCTAGGTTCATTTTGACTTGCGAGGAAGGACCAGAATTTGCCTGACATCACATCACATGAAAGAAGCAGACAAGGACACATTGCAATATTTTTATGAGACCCCTTTCCATGGACAGCACAAGACAGCGGCATTCACAGCAGTTCGATAACACCTCATAAAGACAGAAGAGAGAATTCCCAAAAGTGCTGCAGGCAGTGACAACACTACGCGATACCTCTGTTCCAAGAAAGGGGTATTTTGAAATGGCAATATATCCTTTACTCTAATAAATCATTAATGTAAACATTAACAGCAATGTTTGATCACCCTTTCATGTGTCATCTTTTGTGTATGTGCTCTTTTTGTGTTTGTAGAGTGGGATCTGTTGAGCTTCCTGAAACAATAAATATATCTTCTCACAAATTTAGTAAGTTTTCCACAAATACGTTCCCTGTCACAGTTTTTCCTTTCTCATCTTTGGGTTGAAGTTATCATAAACTTGGCTTGTTTTTCCTTCTGAGACAATTTTTTAATGTTTCCATCTATTTTGTATTTTTTAAGAGTGCTAAATTATTTATTTACCTGCTTACTGATTATTCTTTTGTCAGCTTAACCTTTCAAAACCCTTAATTTAGTTTTATTAATATTTTATTTTTTTAAAAATCTTGCATTATCTATGTCTTTCATACTTTCCTGGTTTCTCTGATAAAATTTACTGTTTTACTGTATTATGAGATGTCTTTCTTTTATCATTCTAAATTTTTAACATAATTTCTTTTAAATTATTTTCTGGTAGGTCCCAGATCTGGCTCAGGGACTGTGTCTGGGACCCCAAACTAGGGCCGAGATTAGCCTGTTTGTTTGTATTTCAAGAACTGGGTCATATAGCCTAAGTAGATTAGGTCTTAAAGAAATGCAAGTTGTTTTTACATAGTTTCCACCAACAATGATGCTTTGCTTAGCTCAAAACTGAGAAAGTCTGTAAGCATCAATTGGATTCTTAGTTAAAGCTCTGTTCTTGTTTTTCTCCCCTTTGTTGACTAACTCTCACGTGACCATGGTTGCTGACACAGCGTTTCCTGTCATCATTTGAGAAAGAAGGCGCAAGGTCTAGAGTGTTGCCCTTCCTGTACCGAGAAACGCAGTCTTCCTTCAGTGGAAAGCCAGAAAAGAGAGTGCGTACCCTTGCTCATAGCTCCCCCAAAGTTTTAATTTTCTTCAATGTTTCACCTGCTTTCTTTGATGTCTAACCACGGAAGAGCTGTTCTGGTTTGTAATTCATTCCGAGTTTATACTTAGCTGTGAGGTGATCAGTTTGCTGTAGGTTTATACCAACATGCCAGAAGGAACTTGTATTTTATAACCTTGAAAGGTTATTGTATTTAATTTTTATTTCAGCCAAGTCACAGTGCATACGTGGGATGGAGGAACTGTAGAATATGTACTGAGAGCTGTAAACCACTTCTTCTTCTTCTGTTGATATATAGTCATAACACTACTTAATGAATTGTATTTCTTCAGTTTTTATATATAATTTGGTGTGTGTGTTTTAGTGACTGTAAATATAACAAAAGTCCCAAGTAAGAGAAATTAAAATGCCAAATATTCGCCAGGCGTGGTGGCTCACACCTGTAATCCCAGCACTTGGGAGGCTGAGGCAGGAGGATCATTGCGCGTTCGAGACCAGCCGGGACTACAAAGTGAACTCAAGGCCAGCCTGAACTACATAGAGAGACCCTGTCTCAAAAAAGACAAAAAAATAAAAATAAAAATAAAAATAAAAAAATAAAATGCCAAATAATTTCACAATCCAGTTACAGTCATAGAAATGGGGTGAAATTGATAAACTATGATCAAAAATATTCACCTCTTAACAATTATATGTGAACAAACAGAAGGTTTCACATTATATTGAGAAAATCTGATAATATTTTTGATAAAAAAGAGGGGAAATGTTCTGAGTAAAACATTGCGTTCAGACAAAAAGTTACAAATTATATTAAAATTAGCACTAGTAAATAAAATATTTTCTTCATTAAAGAAAAATATTGGCATAGAAAAAAGATATTTGTACGTGAAGGAACAAGGAATACATTGTTTGTGTTCAAAAGCAGGAAAAAAACAAAGACATTAAATACTTTTGCCTGTGTTTCTTCAAATTTCCAAATTACAATGTGATTTTGCTTCTATCTCTGTTATATAGATACGATAAGTGTCACAATAACTATTACAAAAGTTCTATATCTATGCATTTTCTTCATTCTGAAATGTTTATGTTGGCAATTATTTCAACTTTTTTTACATTTTATGAGTACATATTTGTAGTACATGATCACATTCCATGTGTGGAGCTGGTACACAGACATAGCACATCTGAGTTCTTTTTCCACTTTCTTTTGAATGGGCCATCTTCTAGAATGAACGGTTGTCACTGTGAAAGAACAGTTATATATTTTTTCATTGAAAATAAGGGCATATTTTCATTCAATGAACTTTGTGTCTGGCATGATATGAATGATTCATGCCACTAAAAATACAAACTGTGAGCTGTATTCCAGGCTCAACACTTCAGTTAGCTAATCATACCAAAGCATATTAGTATTCATATGATAATTTCATAACTTTGAAAGAAAAAACATCCTATGAAGATGATCATCTGTTATCTAAAGACTATGCCATGTTTAACCATATATGTTTCTTAATAAATTAATGCTGAATTTGCCTTTCAAAGATAGAGATCAGGGCTGGGGATTTAGCTCAGCGGCACAGCGCCTGCCTGGCAAGAGCAAGGTCGTGAGTTGGATTCCCGGTACCAGAAAAAAAAACAAAAACAAAAACAAAAACATCCGTACAAAGATAGAGATCAGTGTATTCATTCCCAAGGGTTATAAAATAATACACTTAAAGAGCATGCATATGGATTATAGTGACATAAGTTAATTTCTCTGAAAAAAATTATAACTTTAATATAATATATTATCTTCTAAGTCTCCAATATTAGTTTCACTAGTTTTGCAAACTTTTTCTAACACATAATTAGTAGATACGTACCATGCAGTACATTCAAATACCTGATGAAGCTTTGTTTTATTTTTAGTTACACAGACAAATGTAATGGCTAATGTCACTTTGGAGAGTGTTCTTTTTTTAGTTTCTATTCTTGATTTTAACTGCTTTGATTGCACATTTGTTACCACTCTTCTTTATTGCCATCAAGAATGTACATAATAAATAAATGTTATCTGGTATAGCATTGTGCTTGTTATACATTGAAACTCTATTGGCATTTATAATCAAGATATAATAGGCTAAATTTGTCATTCTTAAATGAAAACAACCATAAGAAATAGGGAGACCTAAAAATGATTTAGAAAAACAATGCTTAGCCACCTCTATTTTATCATGTGATTATGATTCTAGTTTTGTAGTGGATGTTTTCATTTCATTTTGGCTTGATGAGTTACATTTTGCTATCAATTATGAAAGCTTCAGTGGTTGACAAAAATACAAATTTGATGGAGCTTCAAAAACATTAAATTACTTTTTAAGTTAATAATTCTAAGTTCTTTGTAAATCACAAAAACAGAATAATGTTTTTGTGAAATATAACCCCTTATGATAACTTTTCTACTACAGTTTCAGCTGATTTTATGGTTTTGGATCTAAAATATCCTTCCAAAGTCTCATTATGTTGAAGGTTTGCTCTGCAGAGCAGCAATATTCAGAGGTGGGGACTCTGAGGAAGTGATCAGAGCATGAGGCTGTTAATTTCCTCAGTAGATAAAGCTATCGATGAGTTCTTAGCAGAATGGGCTCTCAGGGAGGTCACAAGTTGCTGAAAGAGTAGGTCATGGGCGCACGACCATGGGGACTATATCTTGTACCTGGCCTTTTCCTGTCTGATTCTCCCATCTCGGCTTTCTGGCTGTCATGATGAGCAGTTTTTCTCTGCCAAGTTCTTATATCATGATGTTTACGGCTCTTGATTGACCTAAAGGGAATACAACAAGCCATCCATGGACTGAACCCTCTGAAATCAAGAATCAAAGTCAATCTTATCTCTTCTAAGTTGTTTTCTTCAGCTATTTAATTACACTGATGGAAATCTAACCAATGCACTAGTTTTTCAATATTATGAAATTTATATATAATGTTATTATTAAGATAACTTCATCCAAAGAAAATGTGTACCTATGCTCACCTATTAAAACCAACCTCTATTTGTAATATTTAAGAATAATTTAAAATCTATGCATTGAAATGCAAATGGAACTAAATATCTTATTTTTTTACTGGACTGATAATAGAATAATATCTGACTTAAAAATTTGCATAGTAACTCCCACATGCTCAACCAATGAGGGAAACAATGTAAAATATTTTAAGGGGCAAATGGCTTATTATCCGGGTGCAATGATTTCAGCCCACAGTAACTGGGATCCTTTGCTTCTATGCTGAGAGTGAGGTGGAATATCGCAGCGGTGTCATGTGGTAGACCACCTGGCAGCAGAAGTCACAGAGATATAGATGGACAATGCAAGAACAGGGTCCACCAACAAAATGTACCCTGTAAAGGCAAAGGCCAGTGACATATTGTCCGCAAAGAGGTCTCAACTCCTGAAGTTTCCACCTACTTGATGTTGCAAATGGGTGAGGATCCAATAAAATATAACAATTGGGAAGATATATTTTCTATATTTGATAAAGTAAAATAATTTAATGTTACTAACATTTTTATTACATTATTGAAATTTGGAAATATGATTGCATTTTATTAATGAAACAAAACAAACCCAAAGGGGAGAGGGAAGGGGGAAGAGAGAGAGAGAAAAAGGGACAGATGTTCTACTCGTTTCTCGCTCTCCTCTCCTTCTCTCTCTGTCATATACACAGAGAATAAATACATGAAACAATATATTTCTTGAATAATTTGATTATGCTAATCATTTCCGGTGTCTGTTTTATGTGTAAATATCTTCTACACATACACATTCATTTTTTTAATTATACTTCAATAAAGCTTTAGAAAGTAAAACAATGTAATCAACTCTAAGAAGGCAATCAGGTCAAGAACAAAATTAGTAATTTATATATTTTTTTGTTCACTAAACCTGTTGTCTTTTATTTTTTTAACTTTAAAAATTAAAAGAAGGAAAACATATTAACAGACAGATATCCATTTACAAAACAGCATAAGAATACAAACAAAACAGAGTTACAGACAAAGTTGTAGGAAATTAACCATGGTTGTTATATTACTTATTGATAACTTCAAAGTGGTTTCTCAGGCAAACAAGATTGATCAAACAAATAATCATTAACTGTTCCTTTCTCTAGAGCAATATCAGACAGTAGTACAACTATGTTAGCTACCCTGTATATGCACATTTACATAATTTCCCCTTTTTTCAGTTCTCTCTTCCCACACCCCAGTTGCCCTTTACTTTTGAGCATTTTCTTTTCATTTCACAATGTCTATCATACCTCCCAGTTTTTCTTCACTCTTTCATGTCTTACACTAGTGAGACAATACGATGCTTACACATGTATAAACCTGTTGTCTTTTAAAGTGGAAGTGGTACTCCTATGTTGAAGTCTGGATGCTAAACCAAAGAAAGAATTCTTCCTTATTATCTGCAACACGGCAGTAAATGCTGTGTTCTAAGAAAAGATAGAAGAGGCATCTTAAGAAAGACTGAGGAAAAACATTGAAAATAATGTTCAGCATACTTTGGTTTTAACGTGGAAATGTGACTATTACTGCTTTCAACTCAGTGCAAGACACCCAGCAGCGGCTAAGTGCCCTTAGTCAAGCTTTGAAGCTTACTCTGCTGCTGTGACTGTGTTTACCATTTGCATTTATTTTATGACATAACAAGCCCTTGTTCTTTAGAAAAATACAAAAAGATACAACTATAGTATCTTTTCTAATTCCATAGTGCACCTTCCAAATGTCATTGCTGATAGGTGCTTGTTTGAAATTTGTTTCTGAGAGCTGAGGCCCTGTGCAGATATCCATGCTTGAGGAATCCAGGGCCACTCCAGAGCAATGAAGCTAATGGTAATTTATTCCTGATCAGGTCTCTCAAAGCCAATGTATTTGAGCCTAGGAATTCGATTAGAAATTGTTCTAAATTCATACTAGTAATGTTTTCCAAACAATATTTGTGCAGCTTTATTTAAAGCCTCCCAATGTAACAAAAGGCAACCATGAAGGATTTGAAAAGGAAGAACTACTTTTTAGATACTACGGCTGCAGAATATGATCAGCCATATGTGCTTCTGGAGAAGCTTCACGTTGGAGTGGTTCTTGTAGAAAAAACTTCTGCATACTAACAACAAAGTATATCTGCAAGGCAAATTATACAGTGAATGAATCACATAAAAATACATACAAAAACACATATTAATGACTCTAGTTAATAGACTCACATATTATTCATTCATCCTTCAAAATAAAAATATTTTAAACTGAAAAATATTAACAGGAAAAATTTAGGTTGATAAAATTTTACCAGTACCTGAAAGCTTGCTCACAAATATAATGGTGATATGTCATATTCACAGCATGAATGCAGCATGGTGAACATGACTCTCAAACCTATATTCCCAAGAATAAAATGTGAATATTCAGAGATTCCAAATAGTAACATTTATTTATTTATTTATTTATTTATTTATTTGGTTTTTCTCCGGTACCGGGAACCGAACTCACGATCTTGTGCTTGCCAGGCAGGTGCTTTTGCCGCTGAGCTAAATCCCCAGCCCCTAATACTAACATTTATTACTTCATTTGATCTTTACTCTTGAAAACCAGAATATGCAAAATATCTAATGGTTTATAAAAATGGTTTGCAGAATCTAGGTTATTAAACATAAATAAATGTTTCTAATGCTAGAAAAAAAAAACACTGAAGTATTTCTTTTGTCTGTAGCTTATGCTTTCCTTCATACCTTTGAAAGAGGATCAGAGTAGGGCTTAAGAAGGCAGACTACTTTTCCATATTTCTCTAACAAGATTTTATACCTGTTAGAGGATGCAGTTTTAATTTTATTATATACTCCCAGAAGTAAACACCTGCATTTTGAAATTAAGGGTCATGAGGTTGATACATAACTGCAAGACATAAAGATGTGCTTTCAACGACCTGCCATTCTCTAACTTGTGACAGATCTCTTTTGTATTTTAGCTAGTATAATTGATTAATTAACACATAGCCCATGTGTCCCTAAAAATAGTGCAAGTAGGCTATAGAGAGGTTAGCAATATGAGAGATTAAACAGAACAGAATACTTGAGGTAACTGTATAATACTTTCTTTTTATAGGAGAACAAAACAAAAAGGTAAAGGAAGAACTTCCAAAGAGAAAGAAAGAAAAGGAGTAAAGAGCAAGAGAGGAGGAAAGGAGAGGGTGTAGTGACCAAAAACGCCCACAGTAACCTAACTGATGCTAGTTTTTCAAATAAGCTTATTGCTTATCAACACATCTCCAAATCAATGACAGCCCTGATTAAAAAATGCTTCTGATGATGGCAAGATTCACTGGTAATATATTCCAGCTACCACAGCTGGAGTTTCCAAAGGACCTTTGGAAGTATCAGTTCTCTGCTTTGCAAATTCACAAAATTCCGGACAACAGGGCTGGTATCCATGTGTGTACTGAGATCATGCACATAACATTTAACCTTGTTAGCATGAAGATATTTCTATGATGTATGTCTACGCAGAATATAGCCTATAGGTAGATGAAAGTAGAAAACAAAAACTCATAGACATTGGAAATAATTTCTTATAACAAAAATATACTAAAAACAGAAAATATGCTCTATGTGTTAGAAGTGCTCGTGATAGAATAATCAAGAAACAGTACTTTTGTTAACACAAATAAAAAATGAAATAAATAGCACTACAGATACTATTATCTATAATAGAATGTTTAAGCCACTAATGTAGTCTGCAAAGACCTCAAAGTAAACCAACAAAACAGCAAACAAATGAAAGCAAAGATTTACTTTTGAGGTCACATTTAAAAATTCATATTTTGGGCTGAGGAAGTAGCTCAGTCGTGCAGGGCCTGCCTGGCAAGTGTGAGGCCCTGAGTTCAATTCCTGGTACCAAAAAGAAAAACTTGGATTTTTTTCTCTCTTCTCTCATTTTTTCTTTTTATCTTTCTAGAGCATTCAGTGAAAGATATTTAACATACCACATATAGCCTTTTCTAATAATATTTTAGAGATCTTCACTCAACATTTTGGAAAAGATCCTTCCTTTTTTAAAGTGAGGAAACCACCTTCCACAGATGAAAATCTGGTCCTTTGGATCTACTTGAAAAGCTATTTCTGTCTCCGTATTTTGTAGTTAAGTCCAGCAAGCACATGTTCAGTATATAAATGATTTTTAAAAACCCTGCATGCTTATGGAAAAAGCCTTGTACTGCTTGTTAGGATCATTCTGAGTTCAGGAAGATATATTCTTATGGTCCAGGAGTCCAAAAGTTAGTTGAAAACTTACAGGTGCAATAAATATGATAAAAAAATAAATATGATAAAAGTATAGAAAAATCTGGGACTGTATGCTTTAAATAATATGAAAAGATACTGATTAAGCTAAGAAAATCTTATTTGAGGGAATGAGCTTCAAGAGTACCTCAAGTGTATTTAAGACATTTGAAAGTATTACATTTTTAGGTTTTGAGGTTCTAAATGAGGTTTAAAAGAAGAAAGATGAAAACAATTTAAATGATCTATATATTAGTCCTTTAAGGAGCAACTATCTAAAATATTTTCCTTGGGGCCAGGAATTTAACTCAGCGGCACAGTGCCTGCCTGGCAAGCGCAAGGTCGTGAGTTCGATTCCCAGTACCAGACACCCGCCCCCCCAAAAAAATATTTTCCTACTCTATCTGTTATATTTTCACTCTGTTGGTGATTTCTTTTGCTGTGTAAAAGATTTCCAATATGATGAGATCCTAGTTGTTGATCCTTTGTTATATTTCTTATGTATTTTGGGTTTTATTCATAAACTCTTGGTCTATGCTTATATCTTCAAGAGATCTACCTAGTCTCTCTTCCAGCATATTCAGTGTTTCTATTTTAATATTTAAATATTTGATTCATTTTGATTTTAGTTTAGTGTATGCTGAGAGACATGTTCTAGTTTCAGTCTTTGGCATGTGGCAACCCAGTTTTTCCAACATTATTTATTAGAGACACTCTTTCTTCCAGTGAAAGTGTTTGGCCCCTTTTTCAAAGATAAGGTTGCTGAGTGTGTTGGAAGTTGTTTCTACATCTTCTAATCTGTTTCACTGATTCTCCTGTCTTTTTTTTCCAGTATCATACTATTTTTATCACAGTAGCTCTGTAATATAAAATCAAGTCAGGGATTGTGATGCTCACTGCCTTGTTACTGTGGCCCAGAATTGTTTTTGCTGTTCTAGGTCTCTTCTGGTTCCAAATGAATTTCAGGAGTATTTTCTCTAGTTCTCTGAGGTATGCTAACAGTATTTTGATTGGGATTATATTAAGTCTGTATAACAATTTCAGGAGTATGGCCATTTTCATTGTATTGGTTCTTCCCACCCAAGGGCAAGGGATAAGTTTGTATTTTCTGCTATCCTCTTCAATAACCTCTTTCAGAATACTATAGTCTCTAATGTAAAGGTGTTTTACTTCCTTTGTTAGATTGATTCCTGGGTATTTCATTTTTTATGCTATTTTAACAGGTGTTATTTCCTTAATTTTTCTCTCAATGAGTTTGTCATTTGTGTAGAGGAATGCTATTGACTTTTGAGTGTTGACTTTTATCCAGCAACATGACTGAATTTGCTTATTAAATCTGGAAGCCTTTGGTGGAGTTTTGGGGGTCTTGTATTTAGCGTATCATGTGATCTGAAATAATGATAATCTAACTTCTTCCTTTCTGTAGTCCTTTTCTTTCAATTGTATAATTGCTTTGGCTAATGTTTCCAGAACTCTATTAAATAAGAGTAGTGATAGTGGACATCCCTGTCTTGCTCCTGATTTTAGAGTGAAAACTTTCTTTTTTTGCCCATTTAGTATGATGCTGGCTGTTTGTTTGTCATAGATGCCTTTTATCAGATTGAGGTAAAGACCACATGGTTGAAATTTCTGTAGTGTTTTTATCAAGATTCAGTGTTGGGCTTTATCAAATTCCTTTTCTGCATCTACTGAGATGATCATGTGATTTTTGTCTTTGGTTCTGTTGATATGGTATATAACATTTATGATTTGCATATGTTGAACTATCTCTTCATTCCTGGGAGGGATCCTATTTGGTCATGGTGTATAATCTTTATGACTTGCTGCATTCTGTTTATCAGAACCTTACTGAGGTTATTTGCATCTATGTCCATTAGGTAGATCTGTCTGTAGTACTCTTTTTTGGTTGGGTCCCTCTTTGGTTTTGGTATCAGGATATCACTTCCAGGAATGAATTTGGGAATATTACTTCCTTTTCAATTTTATTAAAGAGTTTGAGGTTTAATGGCATTATATCTTCTGTAAATTTCTTGTAGAATTCAGCAGCGAATCCTTCAGGATCTGGGCTTTTCATTGTTGGTAAGTTTTTATTGCATTTTTTATTTCATAGGCTGATATTGGAATATTTAGAATTTTGATATCTTCTTGATTCAACTTTGGTAATTCATATGTATTTATGAATCTCTTCATTTCCTTTTTGTTTTCCATCTTATTAGAACAAGTTTTTGAAGTATTAATGATCTTCTTAATATCTGCAGAACCCATTGTAATTTAACTTTTTATTCCTATGTGCATGATTTTGAATCTTTTCTTTCCTTTTTTTGTTTAGGTTTGTAAGTGTTTCTTAATTCCATTAAATCTTTCAAAGAATGAACTCTTCAATTTGTGGATTCTTTGTGTTACTTTTTTAGTCTCAGTTGCATTAATTTCTGCTGTTCATAATTTTCTCCCTCTTATGAGCTTTGGGTTTGACTTGTTCTTCTTTTTCTGGAAGTCTAAGGTTTAATATTAGATTGTTTATTTGAGCTTACTCTGTTTTCCTAATATGAGAATTCACAACTGTAAATTTCCCTTGTAGGACAGCTTTCATTGCATCCCATAGTTCCAGTATATTATCATTGAATTATAGATACTGTTTAATTTCTTAATTTCTTCTGTGATTCACTGATTACTAAGAGTGGTGTTGTTTAATTTCCATATGTTTATGTAGCTTTTGTGGTTTCCTTTGTCACTGGTTTCTAATTTCATCACACTATGATCAGATCATATGTATGAGATAATTTCAGTCATTTTGCATTTTCTTAAGCATGTTCTATGGGCTAGTATGCGGTCTATTTTAGAGAACATAGCATGTACAGCTGAGAAGAATGTGTATTCAGACATTGTTGGGGTGGAACATTCTTTAGATATCTACTAAGTCATTTGTGCACAGGTTTGGTTCAGTTGTGATATTTCTTGGTAGATTTTTTTGTCTAGTTGATTTATCTATTTGTGACAGCAAGGTATTAAAGTCACCTATTATAATCATGTTAGTGATTATTTTATTTTTTTTATGTTCATTAATATTTGTTTTAGATAGACTGGTGCACTTATATTTGGTGCATGTATATTTATGATTGTTATCACTTCTTAAGTTTCCCCTTAACAAGGATGTGGTGAACTTCTTTATCTCTTTGGATCAGTCATGGATTGAAGTTTACATTGTCTGCAAGTAAAATAGTCACTTATGCTATATTTCTGGGTTCCTTCCAAATGGAGGATTATATTCTATCTTTTGATTTTCTGTCTATGAATTTATTCTTGAGTAAAATGTGTTCTAGTACACAGGATATTGTTGGATCTTGTTTCTTGATCCATTCTGCTGGTATTTTTCTTTTGCTTGGTGAGTCTGGAACAAATAAAGAACTCACAAAGTCAAGAACCCCAAACTGAAAGACACAATTTGAAAATGGGCATCTGAGATAAATATACTGTTGTCATATGAAAATGTACAAACAGCAAATAAATGCATGAAGAAAAGTTTCCGCATCAGTGATCATTCAAGAGATGCAAATTAAAACAATGCTGGGATTGCATCTCACTCCAGAAACATTAAGTTGATTACTATTAAGACATCAAACAACAAAATCTGACCGGAATGTGGAAAAATAAACCCTTTACCACTGTTGGGAAATGCAGACCCGTGCAACCACTGTGGAAATCAGTATGGAGATTCTTTAAAAATCTAGAATTAGAGGTCCTATTCAAGCCAGCTATTCTTGTTCTGGATATCTTCCCAGAAGAATACAAGCATCATACAACAGCAATATATGTGCACCCATGTTTTTAGCAGCACAATTTATAATAGCTAAAGCCCCATCAACTGAGGGATGGAAAAAAAATATGTGGTCTTCTTATACAATGTAATGCTACTTGGCCACAAGAAGGAAAAACTTAGCACTTTTATAGGTAAATGGATACAGTTCGAGACCATACACATAAGTGAAATAAATCAGACCACAAGTATATATGTTGTGTTGTCTCAATAGTGTGAGAAGCTGAAAATGCAAATAAAAACCAAAATGTATCATAAATACTGTGAAATAGGAAGTAATTATTCAAAAGGAAAGGGGAACTATGGAGGGGGAAAGGGCAAAGGAAGGAAAGAAAAATAAAAAATGAGAAAAAAAGAATAAAATAGAAACAAAGCTTTGTACATAAGTGGGGGCAAAAGGGATTGAGCAGAAGGGAGGGGAGTGAGAGAGAAAAGGATAATCAAGATTTATCATGCTCAGGCACAAGTTCCCTATGATGACTGTGATCATTATTTGTACCTAAACTGCACCAATAAAAATTTAATAAAGTAAAATACAAAACAGAAAATAAAGCACTTTACAATACCAGTAATCTGATTCATTTTTTTGTTTGTTTTTTTTTTTGTTTTGGGGGTGTTTTTTTTTTTTTTTTTTGGATTTTTTTGCAGTACTAGAAACAGAACTCATAATCTTGCACTTGCCAGGCAGGCACTGTGCCTCTGAGCTAAATCCCCAGCCCCCCTGATACATGTTTTATGTTGGAAGTGAAGCTGTTTGTACCTTGGGTATCTAGGACAAGGTCACTTCCTCCATGAGTTTGGCAGGGCACCATAAGAAGTGTGCACAGCTCAGAGAGCTGATGCATATAGTAACTTCACCTTCCCTTGAGATAACAGTTTTCTCTTGTCCCCATGAAGCCGTCAGGACATGCTGTTCTACTACAGGTTAGAGATTTTTCCTCTCCTAATTCCTCTCCTAGTTCCTAGTTTCCTCTCCTTAAATTCTCCATGAACTTATTCATATGTTGATTGTTTAAATAAATGTGTTGTAGGTGCCAAGAAGTTCTCTTCTTCTATCAGGAGAGAGGGCTACACCTGACTTCAGCTTTCGTATATTGATTCTTGTCTTTTTTCACTGCTGCCATCCTCCTTCCAAAGTTTCAAGAGCTGTGCTGGACAGGATTGTTTTACAAGATGATGGAGGGACAAGGCAACCTAAGGTAAGGTCAGAACTGTACCTATTTATGTAATATTTGTATATTTTCCTGTTTAGGTGCAATCTGCAATACTGTTAAAAGGCAATCATATCAACATAATATTCAGTGTGGTTGAGATATGGAAGAATATCTTTACATACACTTTTATTTATATCCTGGAATTACTACTTTTCTTGCTTCCCTGAAGTTTCACAATGGAAATATGAGCGACTGGATCTGTATGAGAATTTAAAGACTGAGAAAAGGAGTTTTCTTCTCATTAGTTCTTATGCTCATGAGAAAACTAACTTTAATGGCTTAAATGTGGTTTGTTCCCTCACAGATAGGGATAATGGGATTTTTGCTTATGAAAAATATAGTAAAATATTCTGTGGAGTGTGAACCCATTCATAGTTTAAAAATCACAACAAAGATTATAGTTTAGTTTATAAAGTACAAAATACATTTAAGAAAGAAATGTTATATTCAATTGATTTATGATTCATAGAGAAAAACAATAATAGTAGATATTAAAGGGTTAAAACATCTCCACATATAAGTACAAGTGGAGTTTTTAATTGTTGGAACCTATCATAAATCTAATAACGGTAGATACTATTTCTCTGTATTGTTTGTATTTTGTCTTTTTACTTTATTCATTTGTCAAAGATAGTTATATTATTTTTAAAAATGGACATTTAGTCCTTTAATGAATTTATTTAAATGAATCATTTGAGACTTTAGAAAATTTTCTTAGTCAATGAAATTAAAAAAATACTCACATAGTCCTTGAAATTGAATGAGCTCATCTTCCAAAACTGTTCTTTTCATTCTAAGATCAATGATTCCTTCACAGTCATTACAATATTTATGTCACATTTATTTCAAGTAAAGTAATTCATTCATTCTGATATGGGGTTTAACTTGATATGTGAATATAAGTATTTAAAGGAACTGAAGCAATTTCCTGATTTGTGCTCATCTCTTACTTAATCTTTTAAAATTTTTGTTTATTATTTTTTGTATTTTTTCAATGTTAGAGCCATTTACCATAAATGGGTATTTTTTCATTCATATATATATATACATATATATATATATATATATATATTTAAAGTATTTACTTTACTTTGGCCTATTTTATTGGCTCCAGTAATATATATAGGTTTTAGAAAGTACATCTTTAACATTGACTAAAAGTTAATTGTAAACAGTTTCTAAGAATTGCTGTAGTAGCTGATAAGATTCTTACAATATCTGTTGAAAAATATGACCATTAAAGAAAAAAATCAGTACAAGAAACCCTGGTATTCATATTATGTATAAGTCGATAATGCAAGTGAAGTTTAGCAATGAAAGAAAAGGTGGAAATCACCTATATAACGACAGCTATCATAATTTTTTCTCTGAAGAAGCCTAACTGAATATATTGAGAAAAACAAGATTCCACTGGAAAACGATATAACGGGGGGGGCTTACTTTTACTATTTTTATTCTTACATCTATGGTACTATATATTCTACATTCTTTGTATGCATATGTATGTATTCTGTATATGTATATATACGATATATTTGCTTTTAAACATTTTATCATAAATAGTGCACAATTAGAACATTCCTGCAAGCCTAATTGGATCACTATAGTAGTGTCAAGCTTCTATGTATATTTTTATAAAACATAGATACATTGAGAATACTCCAGCTGGGGAGATAGCTCAGCAGCAGAGCACCTGCTTGACAAAGGCGAGGTTCTGAGTTAGACTCTGGTACAAAAAAAAAAAAAAAAATACTCCAAAGTAAGAATGTGAAGGGGAAAACAAGAGTAACTGGATAACAACCAATTATATGCTCATGAGAAAAACAATGATATCGTCATATCTCTTTGAAAACCTGGTCATCTGAACTCATGATGGAATTTATCATTGGAAAACGAATGGGGAGTTTTTACTTAATGCAATATGTTTTTAATAATACCTTGTTTATCTAAATGGCTTATAAACAAACCTCAAGTCTATGTGCATAGTTCACTACAAAATGTCTGTGGAAGAGTGCAGTTGCCAGAGAGTAAATGAAAATGTGACATGACTGAAAGGACTCCATTCTTCCTGTTGGTTCCCTGATACAGGTCTGAGGAACTTGCTTAAGTTTAAATAGGAGCCTGCCCTAATATAAGAAGGTTGCTCCTTCATTACGATATTAATTAACTACTAGATTGTGCTTGCCTGCATCTTTTCAAGTATCAGTAATACCTGTGAGGGTAAAAGATATCCCTTCTGTGGGATGAAATTTGTGTTATATCTGTAAATGTAAGTGGCATTTTAATTTGCACACACACAAATTGCCAAATAAAATGAATAATCGTGTGCTTATGACATTCTACTGCTCAGAAACCACCTTCTTATGGTATTAATGAAAATTTAATGAGGATATTTTAAAAGGTGACAATCCTTTGCAATTGTCATGTCAGTAATTGTACAGTGATACTTGTACTGTAGTCAAAAAACATATGTGCTCAAAAATTATATATAAATATTCACAGTAGCATAATTCACCATAGCTCTGTCATAGCCTCAGGCACACATTGATGAGGTAATGATTAAGCAGATCTGTCATATACATGTCATGGAATACTCAAAAATAAAAAAAGAAATTATTCATAATAACAGTTTAACCAGGTAATTTTGGGTGTAAAAAGCTATTCCTAAAAATGTTATATATTGCTTGATTTCAATTCTACATCATTTAATGAGAAAATTTTAGAAATAAAAACAGGCCAGTGGTTAGGCAGATACGACTATCAAAAAACAAGGTTCAGTTGTAGTATCAAAACTTTTTTGTAATAGAAATTTCATTATTGTCTGTAACGATTATAATAATGGATATATAAATCTTCACATCTGATAAAATCACTTAGCACTAAATACACACACACACACATCTGATAAAATCTTCGCATCTGATAAAATCACTTAGCACTAAACACACACACACACTCACACATACAAACACAAAATCATGAATAAGAGTAAATCGGGTGGTATCTGAATGAGGCCAGTGATTTGTATTAATGTTAACCTTATTGCAACAATGTAATGTATTTTGGTAAAATGCTGCCCCAAACATGGTAAATTATACATGTGATCTTCCTATATTATTTCTTACATGTAAATGTGGATCCAAATAACAATTGCAAATGAATAAAGAAATATTTGCATTTCATCAGAAAAAATTACCCTACATTAAATATTATGGGAAAGATAAAACCTAAAATGAAAACAATATACCATTAATTGTTTTATCATAATAAAAAGAAATATGTGTAGAAGATATTTTCCTTCACACTTAAAAACATGCCCTGTATACATACTACTTTCCTCATTCAGAAGCACTATAGCTACAGGGAAGTTAACAAAAATTAATTTAACATTGAAAAGATTGTTCCATGAGGTCAAAAATCTCAGTCATGGAATGCACTGACCTTTAAAGAGCTATATATCTTTCTTATTAAAAGTACTTAAGTGGAAATCACCTGGGAGCTTTGTTGGGAGAGTATGGTTGAAATAAAATTGAATACCGTTGTACAATAGAAAGTTGCAAGTCCACTCAACATTCAAATTGTTTTCCATGTATTCAACAGATTATTTGTGATGTAACTTATTAAATAAATACTTTTCATTCCTTACATTCAAGCACTATACTAGAAACTAGAAATGAAATGGAGCAGAATTAGATAAAGATCGTGCTTTCCTAGTTTACTCATTTAAAAATTTTAGTTGAATGAGCAGATGGACAATGGTGATGCTAAACCAAGTGGCAACTCTTCTAAATGACATGGGAGAAAACTGATAGTTACTATTAAGAACAGACAAACACGTGAGTTACACCTCATCTAAGCTTAGCTTCCCTTCAGAAAGTAGCATTAGAGCTGAGTTCTTGTCGCTGAACAGATTTTACCACTTCACAGGGACAGAATAGGGAAAAGCAGCCAGGAAACAAAGGGGCAGTGAGGCAGAACTTAGAGGGTTTTCCAGGGCTGGGTTTAAAGATAGAAAAGGTAGGTTAGATTATTTAAGGTGCTAATATTTTCTCCACAATTATAGCAATGGGAAATTTTGTATGAATATTTATGAAAGGCTATATAATGATAACTGCATGTGCAGAAATACAGTGATGCCTCCTTTCATAAACATCTTTATTTGTAAACAAGTTGATTCACAAAGAGAAGCATTTCACAAAATTTTGTTTTTGTTTGCAAACACTACATTGGGTGAAAAAACAACTCTGTTCTTGTTTCTTTTCTTTTTTGGGTACTGGGAATTGAACTCAGGACCTTGCCCTTGCCAGGCAGGCTCTTGTGGTGCTGAGCTATATCCCCGGTCCTAAAATAACTCTGTTCTTATTTCCCACACAAACAGAAAACATTGTCATCTTTTCCAGAATCGTGGAACTGCTTAAGTTCATGAACCCAGGCAGCACTGTAGTTGTCTCTGAATGTTTATGGTACTGCTCTGCCCACATTGTGGAGATTAGAAATTAAAAGGATGGTTTACTCATGGATGTAACAAAAGCACCGATAGACAATGCACAAACAAATGCAGTCAGATGTGTTCAAGAAACATTTATCTATTAAAACAGGTCATGAGCCAGAACAAGAATAGTAATCTGCTGACATTTACTATTTAACTTTTGTAATTTTGGAGTAGGCTTATTACCTCAAATTAGCTTGCCCCAAGTAGTATAGAAGTGTTACACAAACATATAGGCACAGGAAAATTAGGTATTTCAAGGGATATCTTTGAAACGTCATTTCACAAAAATGAAGCTATAAAGTCAAAAGACCTGAAGACAACGAGACAAAGACATATGAAGCATAAAAATAGGACATAACAAAAAGTTAATAAACTGATTTACCAAGAAAAGTGGAAATAATTCTGAATTAGTGCATGGGAGTTAATAACCAGCTGTATAACATATTACTGAAAACATATAACAAGAACAAAAAATGCAAAAAAGTTGTGCATATTTATAATAATTGGAACATTTTATCAGTGCAGATATTCAATGTGAAAATCTAAGTTAAGCCAATATTCAGCATTTATGCAATGATGGATAATAAATGCAATACTAACATTTTAAAATTATATCCTATACTATATGAATAGTATATACACATATATATCTGTGTTTGTGTGTGTATGTTTGTGTATTCTTGATAGGAACTATACTGCCATAGCCACAATACATATATAAATTGCTCCAACACACACACACATATATATACACACATATACAGGTTATGTGTACATGTATGTATATATAATCATAAATATGGATTATATATATATGTAGATAGATAAGCATAGATATTGGCAATGAAATCTTTGCTTCTAAGATATAAGACAGATTCTTCTTTTTAGATATATAAACGTGTTGTACATTATAATATTATAAGACTATGTAGAGTTTACTATAATTAAATGACCTCTAAAAAAAGAAGGGTCATTGTTTTCTTTTAATGCTGAAGTAGTCTGAAAGTCTTTAAGGAATCTTGAAGGGAATCTGTCTTACTCTTACTCTAAATAACTAGAAGAACATTCTTGAAAGTAAATGTAAAGGAAAAGTGTATGTAGACTTTTATAATCTTACAATGTAAATTAAAAACAAAATACAGTGTTCATATTTAGGTATTCTGATGTGAGTTGATATGTGGTAGTTTAAGAACACATCTCACAATACATTTCTGATGTTTGCCCTGTGTTATTTACATAATGAATTTATAGTACTGCAGACAAGGCCAATTTCCCTCTTCTCCATGAAGTAACACTTCAGTGTGTAAGTTTTTCATTTATTATGCACTGACTCCCTTTAGCCAAGTACATTAACTAATGTTAATTTGCTGAGTTGCCAAAATGATGATTAGGTGAACTGCTGAAAGTATTTGTCCTAAGGATGGAATAATCACAGTACAATTTTCTTAATTACTAAGCAGCCTACTTGAGAATAAACTATTTGATTTGAGATAGAAGAAATATCTGCTTGGTGTTTAGATTATAATTTAACCTTTGAGGGGGCTGGGGATTTAGCTCAGCGGCAAAAGCACCTGCCTGGCAAGCGCAAGGTCGTGAGTTCGGTTCTCGGTACATGAGAAAAACCAAAACAAAACAAAAAAAATAACTTTTGAATAAACTATTATGAAAGATGAAATGATGATATCTACAGTGAGAGACCTCACATTATACTGTAGTGTCTCTGGATAAATACCGGTCATTGACAATATTACAATATAGAAACGGGTTTTATCCTTGTATCTTCTATTAAAATTTTCCTTAGAAATTAATCAGATTTCTGTTAACATTTTTTTCTTCAGAACATATTGCTACCTAATAGATCATTATTCAAAGAATTATTTATATATTATGTGTACCCAGTATCAATTTATATTCAATACTTTTTGAATTTTTTCAGATAAAGATATCATTGAGAGTAAACCCACTAACTGGCATTCTACCATATATGACAAGCTAATATTTTTTTATCTTCATAGAAAAATTACTTTCTCCTCAGCCAAGATTTAAGAGTCTCACATTTTGGGAGTCTGACCTTTTAGTTCTGTGAAGGCAGGGGTAAGTAGTAGGTGAACATGAGTTAGCTGTTTGTAATAAAAATGCAGGCAAGTAGGAACAAAGAGTGAAAAAAGGGAGAAAGGGAATGAGGAAGGGAGGGAGGGAGGGGGAAAATAATTACAAGACACCAATTAGAAATGAATTTTCCTGTGCTGGTTCATAAAATCAGTGTTCAGGATGCAGGTACCTGACCTTCTGTCCCATTTATGCACTGGGAAGAGGCATTATTCCACATGATAATATTAGCATTTAGCTTAATCGTCAGAGCTTGTGAGTATTTTGAAGCACTTCATAGAGATAAGGCATTACAAACCTTCTTATAGTTAGCCTGAGAACAGAATATTTTAATATTTTAGTACATTTCAAATTTCTCACATCATTAAAAATATTTCTCCTATTTCCAAATATTTCCTTTCTACTTTCTTGATGATTTATAATGTAAAAGAAGAACTATCCCCTATCTTCTTATATTTCAGTGACTTTTCCTACTTGACTATTTTGTTTGCCATTACACATAGGTTTTTAAACAGAAGGCAAGTGTAGCTTGATACATACACACCAGATAATAATTGAATTAAGTCGAATTCAGGAATGATTAGATAATTGTCTGCAAATTTTGTTAGACAAATATTTCAACACTAAAGTCTGTTTTCCAGACATTCATTCACTTCCTCTAACTGTGAAAGGAAAAGGTAGAGTTGGCTGACATAATCTGATATCAACAGGAATTTGTCCAAGAATTCCACCATAGTGAGAAACAGCTGCCTAGACACTCATTTCTGTAAAAAACCAGGAATTTAACAGCAGGTAATCAGTCTCAGAGGTGAAGAGGTTTCTGCAGAAAATACTGATCTTGCTTTTACTGGGGACATTAGCTCATTTTGCCATAAAAAGGCAATTGTGGAGATTTTTAATTCTTCAATACCTGCAACACACAGGAAAGTTTAATTATAGTTTTTATTTATTTTAATTTTTAAAGGAATAGAACCTTTCCATTAGCAGCTGATTGTCCAATTACACAGAACTAAGAAAAATGCTCCTAAACACCAAAACAGTTATAAGTGCAAAGAAGGAAGGAGAGTGAGTAATCTCTGTGCCTGTAATCCTTATCTGCTAACATGAGAATACGATTTCCTGGATTGAATTTTATGCCTAACAAGTATGATGACTTACATAAAAGTGCCTATTATACTGCCTGGATGACAGGAAATCCTGATATTTGATTTAAAAAGAGGTAGAACAATGCATGGAGATTTGGATGGCCTTTGAGCTGCTATCACTTCCCCACAAATGGGTTGGTAAAGTGCAGTATTGAACTTGTCTGATTTATTAAGCTGCTTTAAGGCATAGAACATTATCCTACTTGCCTGAAAAATTAAAGCTGCTTCCAAAAGTCCCTATTCACTAATAAAGAGTTTTTGTACTAAGTGTGCATGTCTTAATATGTACATTAATATGTTTATTTAGAATAAAATAATATATTATCCCAGCACAGTAGCTATATTGACAGATATAGTTTGTTTATATTCTACCCCATCTGTTTACATGGAATATTGCCCATTCATGAATTAATCAAGTCTTCCCTGAGAGGATCTGCCAAAAAGGCATTGCTTTGGAAGGGCAATCAGGAAATTTTGTAATGGCAAAGACAATTTATATCTTGAATAGCAATAAAAACCTATATACTATATGATTATTTGAAAGGAGAGAGATTTTGTTAAAGGAAAATATTGCCATA
Source organism: Chinchilla lanigera (assembly GCF_000276665.1). Taxonomy (NCBI): domain Eukaryota; kingdom Metazoa; phylum Chordata; class Mammalia; order Rodentia; family Chinchillidae; genus Chinchilla; species Chinchilla lanigera. The sequence continues at coordinate 20,695,316 of NW_004955404.1, read as the reverse complement.
TGGCTTATATTATTTAAAACATTCATTATCAAATTAATGAAATTGTAGAATATGATCAGAAATAAATCCTAAAATAAATCTTGTTATCACTTTGGAAATGCAGGCAAACTATTTGCCATTCAAATTATATATTTAGCACTTCTAATTAATTTTCTCTGTTCTCTGTTAAAAGGGCTAAATAGAAAACTTGGCAAGACATTTCTGCACTTTCACTTTGGCAGGAACATTTTTTCATGAATTTATGATAGCTTTTCTCTTCCAGTAGGGAAATGTGTGACTGTGTGGTATTTTTCGTGGGATTGTATTTTGAAGATTTACATTTAAAAAAATATTAGACTATATCTGCTGTGGAGTTAGTGTGTATATATATATATATATAATACAGCTTCGTTCCTTCTTTCAACCCTTTTCTCTCCTCTCATCCCCTCCTTCCATCTTTCAGCCACCTTCCCATTTGAAAATGGTCTATCTTCCCACTTCTTATTATCTATCTTTTATTCTGCTCTCCATTTATAATTTAGGTTTCTTATGTCAATGAAATCACACGATATTTAAGCTTGTGTATCTGAATCATCTCACTTAATATTATGGTCTCAGGGAGCATCCATTTTCCTACAAATGGCCCCAACTTATCTTCCTTCATGGCAGAATGGTACTCCCTGAAATGTAATGACCATGTTTTAAAACTTTACGTCTTTAAAGAGGATCATGATTTACCATTTTATTTTCTTTCCCTGTTGAAATTTAGTCATACTACTCATTGTCCTTTGTCCAATGCTATTATATGATAACATACAATAAGTTTATTGATAGCATAATTTATACTCATGCTCTATTCTTTTCAAAGAAGAGACTACTTATTGAGCTCAAAGATGTCTAAAGGCTGGTAATGCTGAAAGACTTTTTAAAATAATTCTAGCATTTTAAATCAGATATCTTGCAAACCATAAAAGCATATCACTACAAGTGCCTCATGAAATAAATATCTGCCTGGTTCACAGATAATAGATAAGAATTTTTCCATATACTAACCCCATTGTTTACACATTCACTCTATATTACTCTATATTAATTTAAAATTGTGAATATCACAGAATATGTTTAATTACTCAGCTTTTACCAAAACAACTTTGTTCGGTAATAGCGGTGTTTGGAAAACTTTCAGGAAGGCAATAACATTAGCACTAGATCTTGAGAATTGTGTAGGCATTAAGCCAGTTCTTGTATAGCACTACTGTGCCAGATAGGAATCGTTTGACACTTTACATTACTAGGAGAAGAAATTATTTTACAGTAGAGGTCAGGAATTCAAACTAAGAAAGATGTATAACAGCATGGAATATATTAAGGGAAAATTACCTGAAGCCTTAATATTCCACACTTCAATTTAAAATATATTTTTGGTAATAATTATTCTCAATTTAAATATACTGCTATAATATTTTAAATTAGACCAATCTAGTCTCTCTGCATTTGACAGTCATGTATAATTCCTACTAGTAGCAATCAAAGCCACTGCATTTGATACTATGTATCTTATATTCATGTTAACAGAAGAGCAATAATGTTTTTAGAAATCATCCCATAACAGAAATACTTACACATAAGACCTTAACCAAAAAATTACCAATGTTAGAACACATGGGTCACTATATGATGGTTGATACCTTCTGAGAAACAGATCCCTATAGAATTTTTTCAGTAAATACTGCAGTGACTGTATGAAAACCAGGACTATTATGCTGTTATGAAATGTTTTATTCTATGAGATCACTATTATATACAAAGTCTGTCCTTGATCAAGATGTTCTGAGGGGCTGGGGATGTAGCTCAGTGGCACAGCACCTGCCTGGCAAGTGCAAGGTCGTGAGTTCGATTCCCGGTACCAGAAAAACACAAAAAACAAAACAAAACAAAAAGGATGTTATGCACTACATGCATGACACATACAAGATCATTAATGCTAAGATTGTGAATGAATTTTCAAAGAGATAACAAATAGGAAATCATATAGATGTATTTTATATGATAAAATTCTAATTAAATCACTACATTAATATTTTCATAAAATTAAAAATTCAGAGACAAATACTTGTTAAATGTATCACTGTTCCAATCTTGATTATGTATAAAGCGTACTCATTATGTATATTCAAAGGATATTCATCATGTATAAAGGATATTCGGATCTTGTAAAGGAAGTCTGACAGCAATGAGAGATTATTGGGAGTAAAGAATAAAACAGAATGGTACACGGTGCTGCATGCCTGTAATCTCAGCACTTGAGAGACTGAGACAGGAGAAAAACAGCCTCAAATCCAGGTTGAACTACTGGGCTGTAGAGTGAAACCTTGTCTCAAAGAACATCACAAACAGAAGCAGCTACAATAATTAAAAAAATAATAATAAAACAAGATAAATTTGTTGTTTTGAAGTAAAAAGAGAGGAACAGTAGCAAATAAAAGATTTCTATTGACTCAATTACTTGAACCACATAGTGAAACTTGAATTGAAGCATTCATGGATTGAATTTATTAATAATGCTTCTGATTCTTCTATAAATCTTTTTTCAAATTAAGTAATAGGGCCATTTAGACAAATTTTCATCGGACCCAGACATGTAAACATCATATTGTCTCCTTGGTGTAGGAACCTGAAAGATTATGTAAAATTCAAAAAGTACAATAGATGATACGAAAGGGAAAGAAATTGCTCAAAGGAAAGAACAACTAGGATGAGGGAAAGAAGAAAAAAGAAAGAAGGAACGCAAAATATAAATATATACATATGAATCGCTGAGATAACTATTACTGATGACTAATGGTGTATTGAAATGAACAGTTGATGCTTACAATTTTTTATGTTCTGATTGATTGTGCATGCTTGTGTCTGGTGGTCTGAGCAACTGATTTGAAGGTAACGATATGCAATGGAATTGCAATGGTGGACTCCTACCATCTTCTCTAGTGAAACCCTGAAATATCTCTAATGCTTTATCAAAGAATTATTTTCTAAATCTCTTTAATGGTTTGAGCAATCTTTCATTCTTACATCTGATAATCTCAGCAATGTAGTTGAGGATAGCTCTATGTAATGTAACAATCACTATTTATTTGTATTATTTTTTCTTGAGACCCTGTATCACTTTGAATGTTCTTGCTTTGTTTATGTTTGTGATACTGGTATGCTACTACTGTTCTATTTTTTGTTTGTTTGTTTCTCATTTACTACTCTCTTTAAAATAAAAAAAAGTCACAGTCATACCCAAAATTCTGTATAACTAAGTATTTGCTAGTGAAAATGGGAAACTAATGAGTTTTTGCAGAATTACAAATACGAATTGTTATTAAACAAGACTAGTTGATATTTTCTGTCAGGATTCAAAATACGCCTACCCTTTACTATAACTCTACTTTTGGAAAATTTTCAGTAGCTTTACTAATGTAAGTGCATGAAGACAGAGTACAATATGTGATGTTCATTACAGTTTTTGTATTGAATTCAGATATATCAAATGTAGTTTCTGAAGAACTGTCTGAATAGCATTATATCTACTTTACATAAGCAATAAACTACTATTCTTGACCTCATCTATCCAATGTCTGATCTCCCCACAACCCTAGTATGGCATCTTTCCCTTTCTAGAGGGGGAAACACACTCCTTGAAGATAAGATGTGATGACAGAAATACCCTATAATGCCACAATAAGTAGAATGTCAACCAAAACTTTCATAAACTTGAGGAAAATGGAATGGTAAGAAGTGTAAGTTAGGTGAGAAATGGGAATTCCCCATGATAGGAAGGGAAAGATTTTCAAGGGGTTGAAAACTTTGTCCATTTGTTGAGGAGCAGTGTGGAGAGAGACCCTTACAATGTACACTTATAGACACATTGGACATTTCATAACTGTATTAGTCTGCTTTCTAATAAACACTGTTCCAAATTTTGTATTTTTTTCTACTGTTAAAACTTTTGGTGTTCTTTAAAAAAATAATCCAGGAAATAATATAACACAAGGAATTGGTGAAAAAAAATTGTGAAGATAACTAACAAAAGCATGATCAAAATTTCTATTCACAATTATGGTTGGATTTTAGAAAGATCAAGCAATTGAATGTACTTCATAAGTAGAGATGAAACTTCTGAGTTTAGCCTTCTTTCTTTATAAATAGGTGAGAATTTGAAGAGGACAATGTGGGAAGTTCAGAAGATTACCTTTGATTTCTGACCTCAAAAGGG
>NW_004955404.1:20689138-20690809 GCF_000276665.1 Chinchilla lanigera | reverse complement strand
ATACAAAGAACTTCAGTGTCAATGTGCCAGGCTTAAGGTTGAGGTTATACTACTTTAAAATAAAATATACACTCACTGCAATCAATATAGGTGCTAAATAGGATGTGAATCAAAGAGGATTTTCAATGGATTTTTCAGCCTCTGCTGCATGCAAACTTTGGCAATGTCATTGGTGTTATGCCTTGAATATATCTCTTTACTTCTTTTCACAGACTTACAGGGACATGCACACTAAATATCTCTAAATTGTAATTTGGATATTTTTAAGAGACTTGACATTAGAATTTTATTATAGTTTCTTTTCTGCAAATATTTCATGTAATGCATTGCTGGAGATGGTGAAACCCCAAGCAGGTATCTGATCTTGATGAAAACCAAAGATTCAGGCAGAGCAGTCAATGGTGGTTTAACAAATCTGTCTCTATATTCACTCAAGCCCAGGTGAAACAGTGACACAGACAGAATTGGTGTCACGGCATTTTCAGAAGTCCTGCTTATCTGCTGGGAAGAGCCTGGAGACACCTTTACACTTCTCCACCTCCAACTGTTATATGGACAGAAATGTGGCTTTAAAAGGGCAAAGAGACTTGCACTGTTTTATGAGCAGTGGGTTGAATTTTAATAGCATCATTAGGCCATGGTGTGTGACTTATTGTCACTCTAAAATGTGCATTATAAAAAAATCAAAAGCTAATAAAAGTGTTAGTTAGGTGATAACTTCATCCAAAGAAGGTCAGACGTAAGAGTATAGCAAATTGACTGGCTAATTGTTCTCATTAAGGACACAAATTATCTTAAATTTGTATTATTAATATGACCTTCAAGGAAAAATGTTCTGGATGTCTCAGCAACAACTCTCTCTCTTGCTCTCTCTGTCTTTCTCTCTCTCCCTTTCTCTCTCTCGCTCTCTCTGGAGAGAGCGAGAGAGAGCTACATAGGCAAATATTTCATAAAAAAACACCAAATTAATGTGTACATAGTCAAGGATTTATGTACAACTCTAAACAAGTGTAGGATTGAAGACACAAAGATGAACAAAAACATTCACAGTTAATAACAATAAAACTTTACAACCAGACGTGCTGTTCTTTATAGTAAGAAAAGAATCACAAGGACATGGATACAAACTTCAATGAACATGTTTATTAGAGTTAAGATGCTGATCTTTGATGTACATTGCTAGTGAGATGTATTTTGTGAGCACTTCAGCAAAAGAAAAAAATTTTAAATGTCTATTTCAGTGATCCACACTAATGCTAAATTGCACCCTTTTTCTCTGGAGAAAAAGGTGATCTATTTTTTAAACTTGTGGTGAGAAAATAAGGCCCACTGCAGGGGTATAGAATATTATTAGAGAACTCATCTTTATTTCACATCTGAGATGAGCTATTAGTTATTATAACCATTGGCAATGCCTTTTGCAAAGTTTTCAGAAAAATGCTCTAAATTAGATGAAGAGATCCAGTATGACTTACTTCCCCAGCCTCGATAAAACATTTCAATAAGGAGGATTTAGTCAACTTTCATGTAATGTTGCTCTGTATTTACAAAATAAAAAGTAAAACCTGAGATCTCCTTACTAAATATAATATCCAATAGATTACTATTCCACTCCATTATTTAAAATAATTTTGTCATTATTATGAAGTAAGTCACGTTAGTCTTACTTTT
>NW_004955404.1:20684904-20689038 GCF_000276665.1 Chinchilla lanigera | reverse complement strand
AAAAAAAAATTAAGGTTGGTTCAAGTAATTTGTACATTCTGTCTAAATACTCAAAACCTAAATACAACCTTAAAACAAAGATGTGCATTTCTCTGCCAAAAAAAAATCAACTAGATGAATTGTGGAATATTTTGTAGCTTAAAATGTGTAAGTGTTTGTCTTTCTGGCTATGTGCCATGATTACTGATGACTATAATTTAAATTTCTTGGTATCAGAGTTCTTTTTGAAATAAAGCATTATTTTTTTAAAATTATGATAAAAACATTTAATGTACCACTTACCTTCTGAACTGTTTTTAGATGTAAATCTCATAATGTTAAGTATGCTTAGTTTTTCAATTTGTATGTCTTACTAGTGTTGGAGGCAATTAAATTAGATAGAAACTAATATATTGTTACAGAGGATCCGGGCTCTCGAGGAAGTCATCAGAAAATACAGATAACTGAATTCCCATCGAAGGTGCTTTGGAAGGCCAGGCCTCAAGATGCAAAAATCAGGCCTATATGCTTCCCCTAACGGATAAGTGGTAACTTGAAATTATACTATAATAGGTATCCCCTGGTTCTGTAATGTCCAGATACATATTAGTCACTTGGGTAGGTGGCCAGAACATATGGATCCATCTCTTCCCCAAAGAGCCTTTGTTCTTTCCATGATCCCTTGCTATGAGACCTGCTTCCCTGTTGGATCAATATTACCTAAGCAGCTATACTTGTAACCTTATTAGTTGAGTATAGTTTGACTCATATTGTACTTCCCTCATGATTTTGTATGCACCTTGTGATTTCACTCTAATAAACCATTCTTAGAGAAGTGGACTTTGTCCCTTCCTGCTTCGCAAAAGCTGCCTCTCTCAAGAAATCTTTCCTACTCTTAGCACCCGTTGTTTCTTAGAATTCATTCTTCAATTTCTGGTGAAATGAACTTGCATGTCTCACATCTAGCAGGATGAGAGTTGTATTTCTCTTGTATCATTAGTACATGTTTGCAGTACATAATGATCACATTTCTTATGGAACTCTTTTAAATTATCCAGTATTGCATGGTACATTCAGAACATTCTCTTTCGCTGGTGAGAATATGTAAATTGTATCAGTGCTCCAAATGAACATCACTAAAAGGGTCTATCTTTTAAAGAAATATGTTCTTTTTTGTTTTTTTTTGTTTTGTTTTGTTTTTCTCCGGTACCGGGAACCGAACTCATGACCTTGCGCTTGCCAGGCAGGCGCTTTTGCCGCTGAGCTAAACCCCCAGCCCCTGTTCTTTTAAATCTACTGAAGGCATTGAAAATATTAAAAGGCAGGAATTGTGGAGATAATTTTGAAATCTAATCCAAAACAGTGAGCCTATTATTGCAGAAAATTCCAATGGGGATATTTTACCATTCCAAGAAAGGAGGCTGGGAAGATGTACAAAGGAAATGATTTCTAACTAAGGTATGAAAAATCAAAAGAATTAGAATTAGAATTCAGGGCTTAGGAAAATTGAGAATTCTTGTAAATAACTAATTTTATACCAATGACTGGATAGGACTAATAAGAGTTGAAAACAGCCTGGCTATTTTGAAACATTGCACCCTTTAGAGTCGATTTTAATAATCATAAGTGGTAATAGTACTTACAGACTAGGATGAAAATTCAGATAATCTGTTGAGGAGACAACGTTATACTAGGTCTCAAATTATGTTTCTAGTTTTCATTTTTTTTTCTAAGAATCAAACAAAAATAGTAATAATTAGAGATTGGGAAGGGGGAGGATGGATAAAGGGAGTCTGGGGTTGATCATTGTACAGTTAATCAAGCTGTTGAAATTTTACAGTAAACCACATAAATACAAGCAATTAATACTTGTGAAAAGTAAAATAAAAAGAAAACAAGAAAAATAACTAACATTAGAAAGACTGTTCCTAAATTCCAGATAATGCAATTAAAACAAATAGAATTTAACTATGTTTAGTGTTTAAGGAGGAAAACATAAAAAATTGTTAACTTTGAGAAAGTAATACTAAAAAAACATTTAAGATGTAAAAGAATGAAATACAAATTCTGAAGCTAAGTAAACAATTTAACCATGATTTTATAGTGTAATGAACTGCATGAAAAATAAATAAAAGGAAAACTTTTATTTATCAAATTTGAGGCAAAGATAATATATAGATTGGAATGATAAAGGATATGGTTTCCAGAGACACAGAATACCTCAAAATATATATACAGATATATCACTGTTATTTTTATATGTAAATTTATAATATCAAGAGAGAGACAGAGACATAGAGAGAAACTGCCTCTTGAGATGACCAGCATTCTATAGAGATGAGTGCCAATCTATACATTCAAGAAAGAGCTGATGTAGGGGCTGGGGATTTAGCTCAGCGGCAAAGCGCTTGCCTGGCAAGCGCAAGGTCGTGAGTTCGGTTCCCAGTACCGGAGAAAAAAAACCAAAAAAAAAAAAAAAAAAAGAGCTGATGTAGCCGTCTTAAATCTGAAATCTGCAAAACAAGCCAACAAGATAGAAAATTAAGCAGCTTTTCTATGTGCTTGTGTTGAGGCAAAATTTCTTCTTCAAGAAAACTGTGTTTGGGCTGGGGATTTAGCTCAGCGGCAAAGCGCCTGCCTGGCAAGTGCAAGGTTGTGAGTTCGGTTCCTGGTACCGGAGAAAAACCAAAAAAAACAAAAAACAAAAAAGAAAACTGTGTTTGCTCTTAAACTCTTTCATTGAATGAGACCACCACATTGTGAAAGATATGCCAACATTAATAAAAGTCTACACCCTATAATGTGAATCTCATTTTAAAAATACATGTTAGCTGGTATATGCCATGGTCTAATCAAAGTGGCATATAATTATGATAATCACTTGGTATGAATGGAAAGATCTAATATATGTATATATTCATATGTACAACTTATGTCACACAAAGAGGAAAAAAAGTAGTATCTGTATGATAAATGCTGAAAATCTTTGATTATAAATACAGTGTATCAAGGTATAGACTAAAGAAAAGTTAAAAACCACAAATACTATATTTTAAAAACTAAAAGGTAGCTGGGTGTGGTGGCACATGCCTGTAATCCCAGCCCTTGGGAGGCTGAGGCAGGAGGATTGTTGTGACTTTGAGACCAGTCTGGGCTACAAAGTGAGCTCAACACCAGCCTGAACTGCATAGAGAGACCCTGTCTCAAAAAAGACCAAAAATGAAACAAAACAAAATAAAATAAAATAAAAATGTAGAATATTAAAATTGCAAATTCCATTTCAAATGGACCTACCGAGTGAGCCAGCAATTTCACTACTAGGTACATATTTGAATAAAATAAAATTAGTCCCAAGGTTCTGAGTTTGATTCCTGATACCAAATAAAATATTCAAAAATAAAAAACATGATATTGAACTAAGAGTAGTGTTATGATTTGTGTCTGGGTGTCCCCCCAAAGCCTCATGCAGTCATGGGGCAGGCTTTTAGAGTTTGATTGATTATGGGTGTGAGAACTGCGCCTGCCCTGGAGTGGATAGTTTGCATATGTAAGAGAGGAAGAGGGTGCTTCCTGCCATTTCCTCCCTTGTGTATGTGTTTTTTCTGGCTTTGCTGTGTTCTGCCACCAGGAGCTGTAGCCCTCTGCCATGTGCCACTCTGCCTTGTAACCTGCCAAGTATGAACTGAAACATCGACAAACTGTAAGAGAAAGAAACCTTTCCTTCCTTAATTTTGGCTTCAGGTATTTTGTCCCAGCAACGAGAGAAAAGTAACCAAGACAAAATTTGGTACCAGAGGAGTGGGGTTGTTGCTGTGACTATATCTGAATATGTGGTTCAAGAGCCTTTGGAAATGCCTTGTGGGAAGAGTTTGGAAAAGTTTGGCCTGAGAGAATAGAGCTCAAACACCTTCGGCTGTTCTCTCTGGATGATTCTGGTCAGAGATCAGAAGATCAGAAAGCTCATAGAAATCCTGCCTGTAAAGACCGGGTTCGGAAGGTTTCTGTTGGAAAGAAGGACTTCATTGGTTGTTGGACTCCAGACTATGTGTGTTATGGCTTGGCAGAAAGTTTGTCTGCATTTTGCTCATGTCCAGAGACTTTGCCTAAGACTGAGATTAAGGGCGGCAGCAAACTGGTTAATCTGGCAAAAGAAAT
>NW_004955404.1:20682524-20683832 GCF_000276665.1 Chinchilla lanigera | reverse complement strand
CCTTACATCTTGGAGGAAACTTGGGACTTGGACTTTTCAGCAATGCTGAAACTGTTAGGACTTTGGCAACTCTTGCAGATGGACTAATTGATATTTGTATAAAGGGATGGACATGGATCTTTGGGGGGCCAGGGGTACAGTGTTATGGTTTGTGTCTGAATGTCCCCCCAAATCCTCATGCAGTCATGGGGCAGGATTTTACAGTTTGATTGATTATGGGTGTGAGAACTGCACCCGCCCTGGGGTGGATAGTTTGCATATGTAAGGGAGAGGAAGAGGGTGCTCCCTGCCATTTCCTCCCTTGTGTGTGTGCTTTTTCTGGCTTTGCTGTGTTCTGCCTCCAGGAGCTGTAGCCCTCTGCCATGTGCCACTCCGCCTTACAATCTGCCAAGTACAGACGGAAACATCCACAAACTGTAAGCAAAAGAAACCTTTCCTTCCTTAATTTTGGCTTCAGGTATTTTGTCCCAGCAAAGAGAGAAAAGTAACCAAGACAAGTAATCAAGAAGGGCCAACAATTTCAGTGTTCTTAGATTGACAAATGGATAAAGAGTATATGGCCCATATACCTAATAGAATGCTACTCAGCCATAGCAATGAATGAAATTCTGTCATGTCTGAGAAAATGGTTAGAAATAGAAATCATTATATTAGGTGAAGTAAACACAGAAAGACAGACACTGCATGATCTCAGTCTTATACAGATCTTAAAATCTGATCACAGAGTGATGATTACCAGAGGCTGATGACAATGAGAAGAGCGAGAAGAATGTTGAACTTAATTAAAAACTATGAAAACATGTGCCAAACATGAGGTGAGATAACATTAACTTGTACAACTTTTATGCTTTTATAGAGCAGTTGAAATAATAAATAAAAATAAATAATTAAACTAAATGCTAAATAAAAAGAAAATACAATTAAGCCATGAAAAAATAACCAATAAATCTAGAAGAAAATTAACAAATTATCTTTAAAGGATTAACAAAATTTATAACTTGCTTCTCTCTAGAAATAATGGTTATCTATAGAAACTGAAGTGGTACTGTAAGTATTATAAAGAAGATTGATATTCTAGTTTCTATGCAAGGAAAAATTAGTCAAGAAAGCAAAAGAAATAAAAATACTTTTGACAAAAATTTACAAAAATAGTGAATAGAATAATTGAAATTTACTAATACTTGGTACAATGAAGATATCTCTGTAACTAAAATATAGTAAAAAAAGTAGATGTGTCCTTAAAGATTTGAATACAATTATAAACAATTTTATACAAATAAATGAATATGTGTATAACAGATATTTAAA
>NW_004955404.1:20650132-20680279 GCF_000276665.1 Chinchilla lanigera | reverse complement strand
ATCAACATGTAATACAACAACCATTATTAATTTCCTACCATTTTGTCTGTAATTCAGTATTGCTTGTGTTGTTCTTATGCTATTCTGGAAATGGATGCCTGTTTGCTAATATGTTTTCCTTCTTTTATTTTTTATTTTTAATTTAAAACTACAATAAAATAACAAAAAAAAATAGCTCTCTACTATCAAGTTCTATCTCTAAAGTACTAGGCATCCAGACCATGTAATGGAATAGTAGAGGAATGTTTATTGGGAAAGCCTCATTCACTGTTGACTGACACAGTTAACTTCAGACATGTCCTCAAGCACCAACTTTTTTCTCTACCACCCATTATAAATCCTACTGTCAGCAACACTTCTGGTCTCAGTTACTTGCTCAGTGAGTAACTTAGTACTTTATTCCTGGCAGCTCAAGGATCTTGATTACAGTGCATTGTCCTTGTGTATTACTACAGTTTCATGTTCAAATACACAGTCTTAGAATCCAAACGTTTGTGAAACACTTTTCCCTGATCATAATATGGGAAACACCACGTCATTTATAATAACAAGTAACATTTCACTTCACATGAAAGGGACCCCTCCCTTGACCTGCATGTTTACTAGAGTATTTAAAAGTCCAAATAGGCCCTAGCAGTACTAATATTAACAATGATCCCTACAGCAGAAAGTTACAGGGATAAAAAACAAAAATCCCCCAGGTGAGAGTGCCTATGAGTGACAGGCAGAGTTTACTTTGTCTTCTGTAACTGTTTACAAATGATCACAAAGGTCAGCTGGGAATATGAAAGTTCCAGTTGAGATCTAGTCATTCTAGGAGGGGCCCACACAGCCCTGAAACATTAACACAGCACAATGAAGCCAAAACTGTTGATCTATTGACTACACTTTGAGTAACAAGGCTACAGATCATTTGTAGTTCTTATTACTTTTGTTTTATTTCCATGAATATGATAATTGCTTTTTGTCCAGTGAGGTATCTAAAGAATTTCAGTACACTGTTTTCAAGATTTGCTTTCCATAACCATTATAAAAGTCCTTCTTGTTCTTATTCTTCTAGTCAGTTACCAAGACTAAGGATCTATGTCTTTTATAATAGTTTTCAATTTTCAGTTTTGGACATTTTCATTTCTTTCCTGGGTTTTGCACACTTACAAAGTTTGTAACTTGTCTCTTATTTGTCACAGTATAACCAGTGTCCTAAACTGTTTAGAGATCTACCTTCTAAATCATACTTCTCTTCATATCAGTTCCTTATCTATACACAGTTAAGATGAACTTTCCCTCTGGAAAGTGTTCAAGAGTCTATTTTTTGTTGTATTGGACATTCTCTAAACTCTAATTTCAAATATTTTTTTGTGTGTGCCGGGTGTGGTCGTGCATGCCTATAATGCCAGCACTTGGGAGGCTGAAGCAGGAGGATCCTTGCGAGTTCAAGACCAGTCTGGGCTACAAATTGAGCTCAAGGTCAGCCTGAAGTGCATAGAGAGACCCTGTTTCAAGAAAAAAATAGTATCTTTTTAACTGTTAATTTTCAGCAGTAAACATATTTCTAAATGATAATACAGAATTTCTAAGAAAAAAAGATGGTATGAAAGGAATTTCACTTAGGGGCTGGGGATTTAGCTCAGGGGCACAGCACCTGCCTGGCAAGTGCAAGGTCGTGAGTTCAGTTCCAGGTACCAGAAAAAAAAACAAAAAACAACAAAAAAAGGAATTTCACTTAAATTTCTGTTATAATTAGAAGGTCCATATTGTAGATTTTTATTTTAAAGAGAATTGAAAAAAAAATAATAATAGCAAATTTAATTCAAATAATTTCTATGAGATGCAAGAGTAAAATTATGTGAATATTTGCATTTTGTGTGAAAAGAAAATAGGAACTAATGCTCAATGAATTTAACTTATTTTAGTTTTACTTTCATAGTTTAGAAAATAATTTTTTAAAAGTGAAATCATTTACTAATCATTTACTAAAGTCCTACAGCCACTGAATGATAGATATGTCAAAACCTGCTTAGAGTTCATAATTGTCATTTTCTCTTATGATAATCCAAAATTGTCTGGTCTGACAACATAACCATCATTTCAATTTACATCTGCTCTCTTCAGCGGTAAATAGTACATTTAAGAGTGTCATTTTTTTATATGTAGTGATAATACTAGAGTACTTGAGGCAATTTCAATGATCAGCTATTTAAACCCCATTTAAGATTTTAATCTTCTGCACACCACAGCCTTAAGCTTTTCACTATTGCTTATGACACCCTTGATTTAATTAGCATATAAATTTAAATTACACATACTTAGAAAAATAAAAATATTACATTTGTATTGTAATTTCTTAGTGTTTTTATACATTAACATTGTGAATTCAATACTAGTGCTCTTTACTTGATTACTTGTGCTTTTCAAACTATTTACTTCCAAGTGGACACCATTCAACCAAGCCAGGTGTGTACATCCATGGACTTTACATGCCAACATATATCTAAGTAAGATGAATTCTCCTCTCTACATCCTTATTTGTTATTTGTGCTTTCTGTGGGTTTCATTGTCATTGTTTTATATGCTCTTTAATCTCTGAAGATTTCTTAGCTACTGATATACTCTTAGGTTTTTAAATATCTCAAATCACTGTTCTTTGCAGATTTGTTTCAGATTTAGGATTTTCTGTTTTTCCAAATGATGAAAATATAATTGAGAATATTATCCTTGGTACAAGCCAAAGTCCTAGCTAAGTGATAAAAGAGTGCAGAAATTATATATAGGGAATAAAACTATCTGAATTATATTCTAAAAGTTTGTCTAATAGAATTGCAGAAAATAGCTGGTATGTGATGGTAGTGAAACAATGATCAAGATGGCGGTGAGTCTGGTGTGCTAAATGTTGAGACACAAGAAGCACTGATCAGTTCATGTGTCCAGCTGAAGTGTAGTTTGGGGACCTCATTCTGAAACAATCAAAAAGACAAAGCTGCCTCTAAGCCTCCTTTGTGCTTCTAATATGAGGATAATTCTTTCATGATTAATTGGCTGTTGCCTTGAAAAATGTGATAAAAATAAGATGAATACATACATTTTCTCTTCACATTAGAAAGAAATAAACCAAATAGACTATTATAAGCTTTAAGGAATGGAGCAAGTAAGGATTATTTGACAAAAAATATGGGTTAGAGATGATAACTAATTTGTTAAACCAAGATCTATTTTTCAAAATTTGTCTTGTTACTTTTAAAATGAAAAACTGAAAAACCAAATATATATATAAAAATTATTTCTATATTACATATACATATTTATAAACAAAAGTTAAATATAAGTTAACATTACTTAGCTATTCTGAAAGTCACACGATCAAATTGAAAAAATAACTCCAAGCCTATATTACTAAATTGTACATTGTTAAAATATGTTGCATTCTAAATTAATTAATGAACACTTTTCAGCAATTTGGCAATTTATTGCTAAATGAAACCCTGCAACATATTTTGTGAGAATATTAATATCACATTTATTTAAGCCACTGGAAATCAAATTTTTTCTTACCTTAAGGAAAAGAGACTTTTAAGTGATGCAGAAAGGCAGCTGAAAACTACCCGAACAAGCTGTGCAAACTTAGCATGTGGAAAATACAATCTCATCAAAACTCGAAATCACAGGTAGCAAGTTTATTATCTCTCTAGTAATTTCTCTCACTAGAAAAATTATAGCATAACAATTAAAAATTACAGGAAAATAATTTGATAATTTACCTGACTAAGAAAGTCTTAAATTCAAGCCAACATGAAAATCACAAAAGAAGATAGTTTGGGGCTATTGGATTAGTTGAAGCTGCTGGATACAGTTTTAAAAGATTTCTATGAATAATGCAATTTTTTCAGATCCTCTATGGGTTCAGTATCCACATTTGTGGGACAGTGGAAGGGGGAGTCTCTTTTGTGTTGCTGTAAGGTATTCGTAGTTATGGGTACAGCAAAAGCAGTTCTCTATATGAAAAAACGCCATTAAAAAATAGGGAAATTTCTCAGCATTCTACCTCTTGGCTGTAAAGCAAATGCACAGATGCATATTTGCACAACACATACACATATTTCTTACTAAATGTAATCCTAAAAAATCTTCTTGAAGTTTATGGAATGTCTCCCACACTGGACAAAGATAAACTTACTTATAATGATTTGGCTTTGTGCCTTCTCTGATCGGAGAATTGTAGTCAGTCTTATTCATCAGCCTTATTCTTGATGTAGTTTCATCACAATTGTGAGAAAGAGAAAAAATAAAATAATGCATACATGATATATAATATTTTTATTTTAAAGATAAAAGAATGAAAATATCTTGAAAAACACACATACATTTAGAAAACAACACAAAAGCAATACACAATCTCAGACAAGGTGATAGGAAATTAACAATAGTTATTGTATTACATATTGATATTTTTTTTTTTGTTTTGTTTTTTTTCTTTTTGGTTTTTCTCCAGTACCGGGAACCGAACTCACGACCTTCTTCTTGCCAGGCAGGCGCTTTTGCAGCTGAGCTAAATCCCCAGCCCCCGATATTTTCAATTTGGATACTCAGATAAACAAATACAGACATGTAAGATTGATTTCTACACTTAAACATTAACTATTCCTTTCAATAGAGCAATAAAAGTCAGTAGTACAACTATGTTAGCTATCCTGTGTAAACATATATACACAATAAAACAGCACTGAGATTCCATCTCACCCCAGGAAGAATGGCAATCATTAAGATATCAACCAATAACAAATGCTGGCGAGGTTGTGGACAAAAAGGAACCCTTCTCCACTGCTGGTGGGAATGCAGACTGGTGAAACCACTGTGGAAATCGGTTTGGAGATTCCTCAATAAATTAGGACTAGAGGTCCCATTCAATCCAGCTATTCCCCTTCTGGGTATTTTCCCAGAAGAACTGAAAACATCATATCACAGCGATATTTGTGCACCTATGTTTATAGCAGCACCAGTTGTAATAGCTGAATCGTGGAAGTAATCCAAATGCCCATCCAGTCAAGAATGGATAAAAAAGTTGTGGTATTTTTACATAATGGAATATTACTCACCTATAAAGAAAGATAATCTCGAGGCTTTTATAAGAAAATGGATACAACTAGCGACCATACTCACAAGTGAAATAAATCAGACATGCTTGTGTAAACACTATATTGCATCACTAGTGTAAGAACATAAAAGAGTGAATAAAATCTAGGAGGTGTGATAGACATTGTGAAAGGAAAGGAATCTGCTCAAAAGAAGAGAACTGAGATGAGGAAAAAGAGAAAATAAAGAAGGGGGAAATAGATTTTTCATGTACTACTTATTTGCTTGTGTACTTAGCAAGCAAGGACATAGCAAGCTTGTGTATTTAGGAAGAAAGAAAATATAGTTTTTTTGACAGTGGCATTTGCGAATCCTATACTCCACTTTTCAATAATTTCATTTTCCTGCCAATGAATAGCCTCTTTGGGTAATGCTGCATATTAAGCAGCTAATCTTCCCTGAATAATATCCTCTCTTTGTCTCCATCTGTCTGTCTCTGCCTCTGCTTCTCTTTTTCTCTCACTCTCCCATTCCCTTTGTTTCCTAATTGCCATAAAGTGAGCAACTTTCCCAATGAGGTGAAGTGAAGAATATATTGTGTGCTAATCAAAATTGCCTTGATCCATAAATATTCAGTTCATCAATTTACCAGATTTATGAAAACATTTTATTTCTTCTTCAGAAAAAGGCTGATAACAATTTGAGCACGGGAGTTTAAGGCACATTCTCTGAAAAAGATGCACATCATACTCCCTATTTGGTTTTCCCAAGACAAATAGGATTTATTGTTCTTTTTCTTTTGTTTTAGGATTTCATCTTAATCCTATGAAGGTTAACAATAACCACTGGAAATAAATTATTGTACAAACTAGTGGAAATATGGCATTAAGAAAGAATCCTTTTTTCTGAAAACTAAATAAAAAGTTCAGTACAATCCAATTATGAAATATGATTAGACACTAACATTGCGTTATGAAATTAATAATGTGCAATAAAATGTAATAAGATGCAAAAAAGAAACCAAATTGATACACATTCCACATTGTCTATTCAAATACTTTTATGTTTCAAGTACAGTTTAAAGAGTAAAATGTGAAAAATCATAAATTTACTGAATTGTATAAGAAAAATAATCAACTCTAATAAAAACAAATTTACATTGATTATATATGCTATATACACAATGTTTTCTAATCTTACCAAACTACAATTAGTCAGTTAACTATTAAAACTAATTTAATAATGCTAAAGAGATTTTAAAATATTATGATTTATATCCAGTGCAATATAGTTTGTCATAACCTCTTTTTTCTTTCCTTTTATAAGTAATTTACTGATATGTAATTTAATTATTATACAGTGAACTTTTTAGTTATAAAACGTTTATTTCTGCATATACTATCTCAGATAATTTTAATGTTTCCATCACCTTCAAAAGAAGCAGTACACACCCTATGCCATAGTTTTTCAGCCTCTGAAATCCACCAGTTGATTTCTCTCTCTATAGTTTTGACTATAGTAAGCATTTCTTAGAATGGAATCTGAAATTACTTTTGGTTTTTTGAGGCAGGCACTCATTATATAGGTTAGACTGGTCTTGAACTCACTATGTAGCTCTGGGTGGTCTCAAACTGAGCCACCCTCTTGTGTCAGACTCTAGAGTGCTGGGATGACACATTGCACTAGTAGGCCAGCTGGGACCATGACTTTTACAACTCTACTTGGACATTCTTCTTTCATTTAGCATGGTTTCCTCAAAGCTTATTAATCTATATTTATTCTAATTGATAAATAATTATCCATTATGTAAATGTATTACATCATTTGTCCCTTCATCAATGATTAATTGAGTAGGAATTACTGAGTAGGAATTCTGGCTTTCATATTACTATCAACTTAGTTTTTGAGGAAATAAAATTATGTATAGAATTTCCTCCACTTACATGCCCACCAGCAGTCTAGAAAATGTCCTATTTCCTTCCATTATCTTCAGTGTATGACAATATGTCTTTTCTGATGAAAAGACAGCCTTTCTGGGGTGTTTATAAAATAATACCCAATTCTTCTTTTGGAATCATTTCTAATGATTGCGTTTCTTTCATGATCAGTAATATTCATTATCTTTTCATATACTTATTATGGCCTTTTATATATCTGGTTTAGAGAGAAATCTATTCAAAAACTTAGCTAATTTTTAACTGAAGTATTTTTCTTTTTTATTGTTATTTGTATGAACTCTATTTCAGATGAAATACACACAGCTATACATTACATGTGTATACATACAAATGTATTCATGAAAATATTTTCTCCCATTCCTGTGAAATTCTCTTGCCACTTTCTTAATGGTGTCCTTTTCAGTACAAAGATTTTAAATGTGAGAAAGCCCAATTCATTCATATTTCATTTATGCTTTTATTGTATTTCAGAAAAATCTGTGCTGAATCCATTATACTTATGTTTCCTTTTAAGAGTTTAATAATTGTACCTATCATGTTATTCTTAAAATTTTAAATTTTATATTCAAGAGAATAAAACAAAGAACAATAGCAAAATAACTGCAACATAGACAAAAATAAAATAAAGCAAAAACAATAAAAATGTGTTGACTTTTGCTGTTTTGTTGACATCTATTAATCTTACATTTTTCTGCATCGTCTTTCAGCTGTTGAATTGTTATTTCCTGATTCCTTGCTGTGTTTAAGAGATCCTTACTTTCATAATCATTAGCTGCAATGCTGTCTTCAATGTCTGAAAGTCTATATTCAGCTTCATTCTAGCGATTTTGCTAGCTTCTGATGGAATTTTTAATTTCCTTGATATCTGTTTGTATCTGTTTCCTACATTGTAATTCTTTCATATATTGTTCATTCAATGTTTCAGTCATTTTTCTATGCTCCTCAACTATCTTGTCTATGTCTTCTCTAGATATGCTGAGCAATTCTTGCATTACTGTCATTTCTTTTTTTACCTGAGAGATTATTTCTAATCCATTGTCTTCTGTGGCCTGATGGAGTTGTTTCTTTACTTCAGTTGCTATTATTTCAGAAATTTCAGGTGTATGACTTCCAAGTTCTTCTGAGTAGATGTCTCCTGGACTTATTCTGGGTGAGATGGAGGGATGATAGTACATTTTGGTCCTTTGTTTTGTCATTTTCAAATCTCTAGAGTGTCCCTGGAGCTCAGCCTCACTCCTGCAATGGTGCAGGGCAAGGACCCAAAGGTCCCTGGTGCTCCGCATGGCTCCTGTGATGGTGTGTGGGCAGGGTGTGGTCATCAATGCTACCAAATGCTTTCCAGCACCCAGTTGGCTCCCACTCTAGTGGGGGAGAGGTGGTTGCGTGGTCCTTGAGATTCTTCAAGCTGTCTGGGGTTCATCTTGCCTCCCACATGAGGTTCCCGTGCTGTCCCGGGTTCAGCCCTGCTTCCACTAGGTGTGGGGAGGGAGAGCGAGTTGTGGTCATTGAACCTCCAGACACTTCCCTGGACCCAGCACGGTTCCCATACCAGTGGGGGAGGGGGGAGGGTGCAGTCACCCAGGCTGCTGAAGCTTGCTATTATGTTATTTTAAATTTATATAGACGATGTTAGGTAGGATTCTAACATTTCTTTTGCATATGGATAGCCAGTTTTCTAAAACTATGTTTTGAAAGGCCTGTTCTTTATTGAATTGTTCTGCTACCACATTAGAAAAACAGTTGACCATAAATGTGAGTGATTTAATTCTATTTGAATGCTTTATATGTCTATCCTTTTGTTACTGCTTTCATGTTTAGGTTATGCTAGTTTTATAGTAATTTTGCAAATCAGACAGTATGAATCCTACTAACACTAAAATGTATTTAGTTTTTAGAACATCATTTTGCTTTCACAATTCCTTGTTTTGACTTCTGCCTTGTAGGGTCAACTTGTCAACTTCTGCCAAGAAGCCAACTGGAATTTTCATGAAGATTCTGTTGAGAATTAATATTGTCTCATAGTATCTTTTCATTTTTCTTAGATCTTCTTTAGTTTTGATAATATTTTGTAGTTTTTAGTAAATGAGTTTTGCACTTTATGGCCAAATGTATCCACATTTTACTCATTTTAATATTATTTAAGTTGGAATTGTTTACTTTGATACATTTTTAATTGCTCATGGAAATCATGGAAAATATATTTAAGTATTGTGCATTTGTTGGTAGCCTAAACCTTCCTGACCTTATTCACTAGAAATAACTGTTCTTTACTGAAATTTTCAGAATTTTTTAGTATAAAAGCTCATACAATGAGCAATGGGAGATAGTTTCACTTCATATTTAAAATGTATATGAGGGGCTGGGGATTTAGCTCAGCGGCAAAAGCACCTGCCTGGCAAGCGCAAGGTCGTGAGTTCGGTTCCCAGTACCAGAGAAAAACAAAAAAAACAAAACAACAACAACAAAAAAAAAACCCCAAAAAATAAAATAAAATAAAATGTATATGACTTAATTTTGTATTATTTTTTTGTTATTCTTGCTAGAATCTCCAGGGAAATGTTGAGCATAAGTGATATACTGTAGTCAGGGAAGTTTTTGCCTTCTCTTCAAAGGAATATATTTAGTCTCCTATTATTAAATTTCATGCATTACGTTTGAAGCCACTTCCGCAGATCAAGTTGAGGAAATCTATTTGTGACTTGACGAAAGTTTCTTTTTTCCTTATGGAGCATAAAAAATAAATTTATCATTTACATTTTTCTGCTTCTGTTTATGTTCCTTTATTGTAATGATATAGTTATTTTTAAATTATTAAACACAACTTACATGTTGAGGATAAATCCTATTTGGTAATGGTGCATTATCCCTTTTATATGTTACTGGATTCTGTTTGCTACTACTTTTGAAAATAATTACATTTATTAGAAATATTGACCAGTTTTTTTATCTCATGTCTTTTCTGGCTTTGGTGTTATATGTGCTCCTTGACATACAGTGGAGGTATGTGTGCAGGAATTCATCATACATTGAGGCACTGTATACTGATGAAACATAGAGTATACCTCGCCTGCTGAGCGTAACAGCTGAGCAGCACAGCATAAGTGGAATGAAGGTTGTTTGCCTTCATGGACACTTGGATGAGTACAAGCCAGGGGCTCCAGTTGTTGCCAGTTTCTACCAGACAGTATTATACTGCATAAAGAGATTTTAGGAAGAGTTCAAAGTTTACAATGTGAAATAAAGTTTCTAGTAATGATTATTATTTCCACACCAATGTGAAACAGAAAAACTATAATTGAAATCATCATATTTTTTGGATGAAACAATAAAAATTTGATGTTGATTCTTCATGTATGTTCAGAATTCACTAGGCACTCTGCAATGGTGTTTTATCTTTGTGAGTAGTTTATTAATTTCAATTTTAAATTAATTTCAATTTGAAATTGTACCATATATCCATGCAGATTGTATATTTTTGAGTAAATCTTTATTTTTTATTTTTTCTAGGAATTGTTCCATTATAATAATGTTTTCTATTTTTATTTTTATTTTTATATATAAATATGCTGTTTCAAAGTAGGGTGACTCCAGTTACTAATAATATATTACATATGAAAAATTAGTATTTTGAAAGTTTCATGTAAAGTAATGAAAAGTACTGGAGATATTAGATATGATAATAACCCTGATTTGGTCATTCCATAAAATGTATCAGAATATGTGATTCTTTTTATTTCTATTAAGTAGGTAATGAGTTCCTTTAGTTAGTTCTGATTGCAATGATTTGAATCTTATAACACTTTCTCCCTTTTGTCAGTCTATCTAAAGATTTTTTCAATTTTGATACCTTTTCAAAGACCCAATTTTATTTTCATAGATTCCCAGTATTTCATGAATTTTTGCTGACAATGACAATATTGATCATGTTAGCAAAGTGACTTTATTATAGCTAGTAAAATAGGGTGAGCAGTTGAGATTTAAATATGGAGTCTCTTAGGCTTTCTGCCTTTAATTAAAAAAATGAGTGAACTATTACACATGAACTTACAATTGGTATTTATATTCTAAGCTATGCAAATCTCAGTCAATAATCTGAAAAGGAAATGTTTACTTCTATACCAAGCTAGTTTCACAGAGACAAATAGTCCAACTAATTACTCACCAGACAAAAAGCAAGAATAATGATGAAAAGGGGAGAAATCTGTGTGTAGACATGTCATAATTAAACAAGGAAGCTATGAGAAGAAAAATTGAACCACAAATCTTATTTAAGTTATATGAGCACGTTGCATCTTTATTTGAAGCCACTTTTCTGAAACCAAAGGGATTTTTAAGCCTTCACTTCTTTCCAAAACTTCTTGGGTTG
Source organism: Chinchilla lanigera (assembly GCF_000276665.1). Lineage (NCBI taxonomy): Eukaryota > Metazoa > Chordata > Mammalia > Rodentia > Chinchillidae > Chinchilla > Chinchilla lanigera. The sequence goes on along the minus strand of NW_004955404.1, from coordinate 20,668,888 downwards.
GGTAAGACACAGCTTTATTGCTATTCTAATATTTAATATCTCTTTCTTTCTACTTTGGAATAAGTTAGTTAGCTCTAACTTTCCATTGTCTTAATATGAAAGTTTACAACATTGATTTCTTTGTTCTTTTTTGTTTGTTTGTTTGTTTGTTTTGTTTTTCTCTGGTACTGGGAACCGAACTCACGACCTTGCGCTTGCCAGGCAGGCGCTTTTGCTGCTGAGCTAAATCCCCAGCCCTTCTTTGTTCTTTTTTAACATAGGAATGTATAGTGTTAGTTTTCTTAGAAGTACTGCTTTAACTTTAACTACATGCCATAAATTTTGTTATGACTTCCCAAAGTATAAAAATTGTCACTCATTTTTATGATGATTGGAAATTCAGAAGCAGTCTTATTACCTCCTGAGTCAGATGAATTTGGTTATAAGGAAGAGACTAGAGGATCCTTCTTCATATTTGCCGTGTAAAATGAGCAGAACCCTGTTGAAGTACGGTAATAAAGAAAAGATAATTAAAGCTAATGAATATAATATTCCTTTAAAGATCAGACCTAAAATGAGAAATATAAATGTTGATTTAAAAGATGTGTTAAAGAGCCAGGAGTTGAATCTTGGGACTAACCTCTCCAGAATCCGAGTTAATTTGTACAAATTATTCTATTAGGCAGCAAGGCTCAGTAAGATTTTTTTTTTTTTTTTTGGTTTTTCTCCGGTACCGGGAACCGAACTCACGACCTTGCGCTTGCCTCAGTAAGATTTTTGAAATAGTACTAGCATTCTTTGTAATGTTGTACAGTCTCTGGATTATCATTTGTATTATGGCATGCATGACTTGAACATTTCACTAGACTTAGCTCATGACCCAGACTTCAGCTCGTTCAAAGTGAAATCCAACCCATGCTTGATCTATTGCAGTGATTATTTCTGCAAAGAATATAAAAATCTGTTTGGCTTTTGCTGGCAATACTTCTAATTTTGGGAAATAAAAGCAGCATTAAGACAATCTAGAATTATGATAAGGAACTCTTCATTCATATTTTACTTTTTGTGATTAAATAGGGAGAATTAGTTAATAAAGTTATAGCTGATATTGAAGAACAAGGAAGCAATTAAATTTTCCATAATCAATATTTCCAAAAACATCCTGTTAGTATATTACAACAAACTCTTATTGATCATACAAACAACTATGTTGTCATGAATTTACTATATTTTCATGAAGATAAAAGTACTCAATAGAAACTTCCAAACTCAGGAAGGATAAAGGAGGCAAAAAGTACATTAATTTCATTTTTTCTCATAAAATTCATAATGTACTAAGTTGGTATGACATACAAGAATGTTTGAAAAGGAAGATTTCATATAGTTACCACCATTAAAATAATACCAATATTTCAAACAAAACTCAAAATCATCCTGCTCAAGAGTCATGCAGTGTTTAACTTTTGTTTCAGTTAATCTTGGTTAAATAATTTCTTGAACACATTTGCTTTTGCACTAAATTTCTAGAAGTCTTAACTTGTCTACAATTGTGATATTCAAGTTACTTACAACCTTAAGGTCTGATTACATACCTTATTAGGACAGTCATTTTCTTAGAATCTCTGAGACAGCCTCTTTAAAAAAAGAAAGTTAAACTGCTGTACTAGTTGATCTTCAAATGCTTTGAGAAAACAGCAGAGTAAAACAAGCAATCATATGTAGATCACAAAAGACTTCAAATTATTGTGATTAAATTATTAATGATAAAATTTTGAAAGCAAAACATCTGCTGACTGTAGATTATATGAATAATGCAACTGACAAGAAAATATTTTTGAGGTCTACAAAACAAGTTGAACTCAATTAGGAAAATGCTCATATAAAATATCCCTGAATATAATAAATATCCTTCTTTGGAAGATGAATGAATGTTATACCTAATTTATAAAAATGAGTGAGCATAATATTTAAAGAGAAAAGCTATTCAGGCATATGATAATCTACACGTAGAAATACCATGATCATAACAAACATACAAAACAGTATAGACATTCCTTGATTTATGATTAGATTTTTTCCTCAATAACCCACATTAGGCTGAAAATACCAAGGCAAATAACCCATATTAGGTTGAAAATACCAAGATAATTTTAATGCATCTAATCTACCAGTTATCAGAGCCTAAAATAATTGATGTAAAACTTCTGAGTAGTTACGTTAGCCTACAGATGGGCAAGGCCATCTAACAAAGTATTTTTAAAATGATATAGTGAATATCTCATTTTACTTTTGCTGTCTAGATATTAGGAAAGGTAGCACCAGCACTCTGATAAATTGAAACCTATCATAGATAACACAATCACTGATGAGTTTATAGAAAGGTTAGATGATCTCTGCAACATTTATTGTAATGAAATTTTACCTATATAAACTGAATCTGAGGAGAGCTAAGCCTTTCTTCTGATTTGACAGTTTCCCTGAACTCATATCCTGTAACTTAATTATTTATAGCATCTCTGTTTTTCTAGGTAAAAGAACAAATCTTTTGTGATATTCCCACTAGCTTCTGAGAAATCTCAAGAATAGCTCTAAATGCAATAGATATCATTAAGGATTTGATATGAAGCAGGAAAAATATCAAAAGTTGTCAGGAGGTTTCAACATTTGATTGAATAAAATCATGAGTTAGTGAGAAGCAATACTTGGCCACCCATTTGAGCAAGTATATATAAAATATTTTTCAATTTATCATAGAAGGTAACATGATCATAAAGAAGCTAAGCTCCTTTAAAAAATGAGAAGACTCTGTTCTCCAAAATAAACAATGATATGAAATAATCAACATACAACAGAAAATTTCTCAGAGTCAATAATCTTTCCCTCAGATTACTCAGGGGCAACTGAAGCCAATTTACCACAATAAATCAGAATAAATCCAATAATTCAAGTATATTTTGATGTTCTGACAGAAAATCACACCACAGGTTTACTAGCGCAATTTTATAACTAAAGTTCTTTTAAAACCCTTATAAATTTTTGTTAGCTTTGACAATAGAAAGTGAAATTCCCTTTTCTATGAACTACAACTCTGCATGTTATTTAATTTTTTGTTTTGTATGTTTCTCTTTTTCATTCTGTATCAAGTCATTTTATTTTTACTTATGTAATAAAGTTGTTCTCAACCACTCTTTTTCTTTGCAGAGTGTCATTCACAAATATTGACTATGAATTAATCCATTCTGATTTCAGTTTCATAGAGAAAAATTGCATATAAATAACTTCATTCACTTGTTCTACACCAACATTTTGTACAAACAAGTAAAGCTTATGAGTATGCAACATTTTATAGCTATATGCATCTTCAAAGTATGACTCCTAAATCTAGCAAAAGATCTTATTTACTAACAGATCCAAATATATAGTATCACCATACCCTATGCAATTAAAGGAGGAAGCAAATAAACTTATCCTTAGTAATTAGTGATTCAGTATTCCATTATATAAACTATTTATATAATAAATGAATATCTATTCAATAATTTAATTTAGCATGAGTCTAAGATTTTAAATTATCTAAAGATCTTGGAAATGATTTTCAAGGCAACAATGGACACCATATAATCACTGCTTAAGTAAAGATTGTCAGAAAAACTATTCTTTTGGTTAATTATGCATTTATATTTTATATTGCACATCTCATTGATAATACAGCTATTTCAGTCAGAAATTTGTATAAATTTACAGAGACCATACACAGTAGAATAAAAAATATGTTTGTTTTATATTTCATACTTGTAATTTAAGAGACATACATGTTTTTATTAAACCAAAATTTTGCCTTCTTAGTTAAAGGTGTATCTAAAAATTGTGTGAATTTAAATTGTTAAAATATTTGCATTTCAAAATTGAGTGCTGAGTAACTCTATTGAGATTTTCATTTCTTTTTTATGTTTAACTCCAAAATCTCCACTTTGCTTTTTAAAAAATAGTTACTTTTTTAAAATTGATGTCCTGAATCAGGGGAGGCATTTATGATCTTGCCTTCCATTGGCATAAACTTATGATTGCTTTGATATCTTTCTTTTTAAAAATCCAGTATCCCTTACAAAAAGGTTTTTGGCTCCTGTTGCTTCTTTATGATAATATATTTTAGTAATTTAGGTTCCTAATTCTCAATTTCTTTTTCTGTTTATTTTGTGCCTTGCCTTCTCTAATGCAATCTGCTTTTTTGTCATTGCTATATATCTGGTGTCACTCATGAGAAGGTACAGTCTTATGCGTAAAGCCAGTAGTGCGTGGATGGCAGGAGTTTAATCAAGACCATCTTTCACTGCCTCATTCCAGTGTCTCTGCTGAACTACCTACCGCCGTTGGTATCTCACCCACATTTCCATCTGCACTATCTGTCAGATGGCTGATATTTTCTTCTCAAAGGTCTTTGGTGGCACAAATTCTTCCTCTATGGGAGCTAACTAAACTCCAGTTACTTTAAAGAAGTGTTTTGGGGGCTTATTTTCCTTTTTCCCCCACAGGTCTCTTCACTTGAGTGACAGTTGGCTTTACTAGGGTGAAACTAGGAAAGAATAAGTTCTGATATCTCAGCTTACCTCTCCCAGCAGGAAAGCTCTACCTGAAAGGCAAGCTTTACCCTGGTGATACAGGAAAATAGAAACTCCCAACCTGAACGAAATCTGGGACGAGCTCATGTTCTCTAATATCGAAGAATGAATTTTTGGAACAACAGAGGTTAAGAACAGAATATATTTATTGAGGGAAAGAAAGCTTCTGTCCAAGAGAGGGACAGAAGGGGGCCGAGTGTGTTGCCAAGGACCTTGCCTTTCCCAGAGATTTCATAGAGCAAGACCAGGAGGTGAGGCAGGAACAAAATAGGGGGAAAATGGGAAATTACAAGGTGGGCATGAGGTGGGACAAAGTATGGTCAGCCAGTAAAATTACAAGTGTAATTGTTCAGGTAAAATTGGGTAAACTGGGATCAAATGGCGAAGTGGGTCATGTAGCAAGTGGGTATGAACACAGAACCGGGACTTTTCCTGCAGGGGGTTGAACTAGTGATTCCTCCTGGCTTTTTCAATGTGACTTCTACCTATTTAGAATATCAGTCCTTGATGTCCATTCCTAGGGAGGTATGTGGGTGCATTTGCTCAGTCCTTTGTCTTGAGGTCTGGCCCACAGCAAATACATCTCCATTTGCACGGTATCCTGACTTCCATACTGGTTCCTTCAAGGCCTGGCCCTGTGTGACTGCCTGTAATATTTCTATCTAACTCAGCTGCCTATAACACTGGTGTTCTCAGCCTGTCATGCCGGACATCCAGCTTCTGCCCCACTACCATGGGTTGGCATAAGCAGGAAGCCTAAAATCTCTGAACAGAACTTGCTCAGAATTTATCCTACACAATTTATAGTGTGTGGGACTAGAGATGTTGGTAGTTTCCCCTCCTGGGGATTATTGTATCTCTTTACTGAGAGCTGTGGGAATAGAAAACACTGCTTATGTAGCCATATTTGCTAAGATAGGTGGGAGGAATATAGGAGAGCATCATCTGCCAGGACCGGGCATTGCCAGAAATTTAGACAGTTCATATTTCTCCATGCATTGTAAGCTCTGGAAAATCCTAGACATTTTATGATTGATTCTTCCCTAATTTTCACCAGTTTTTGTTTATTCCTACAGAAATGGCCTACAGATTTTTTCCATTGTTATTCTAAAAGTACACTTCTAGGGGGCTGGGTATTTAGCTCAGCGGTACAGCGCTTGCCTGGCAAGCGAGAGGTCGTGAGTTCGATTCCCAGTACAGGGAAATTAAAAACAATTAAAAAAATAAAAGTACACTTCTAAAAGAAAGCTTCCTCTATTTTCTCCCATTAAAATTTATGTGGACATATTTACTAATTAAAATTTAGGTAGGGGTGTTTCTCTTTAAAGAACTGACATTTCTTTGTAGGTATAAGAATTCCTTTTCCATGTCATGTAGGCATGCATAAATCACTTGAATTCAAGTATACAAATGCAATATGGGCCACTCATGTCAACATGTCCCTTTCACACAATGTGTTGTATGCAACTGCATTATAACTATTAGCTTTCTCAGATATTCTGCTGGATTTTTATTATGTAAATTGGAGTCCTTTGCCATAATTCTTTTCCTAGAAGAGTTTCCAGTTATTGTGGATCACAAGAGATATTTCTCTTGCAAAACTGTAGAGAAAAAAGTAAATCAGCAGCCCTATTATTTTTATATTCAAAGGAATAAGAAAAGTGTTGGAAGCATGCTTCAAACATATGTTCTCTTTTCTCTGATTCATTTTCTTGGTGAATGGTAGCAGCAGTTTTCTTCTCCAACTCCCACTAAAGTTTCCTTTAGTTTCTACAATTATTGGGCCACCTAGCTACTTAGCTCTGTTATAAGAAGAGCAGAATTCACCTTCATGTGACTGAAGATTTTAAGCTTTAGACAAATGTCTTGTAATGATATGAAATCCAATTGGGTCTAGTTTGTGTTTCCATAGCCTACTTTATATGCATCTTCCCTTTCTTTCTGCTTGTGAACCTCAGGCTTTAACATCTTAGCTGTAAAGAGAACAGTCTTAAATACTGAACATACTGTGTAACCCACTAAAGCACATTCTTCTGTCTAAAGTACAAACCAAAGATTAGTTGGAGTTAGTTTCTTTAATGGAAAACATGATGTATCATTCATATTAGGCTTTTTATTACCATCTCAGAAATTGTAACTAACATATCATTATCAGACTAACCCTAATATGTTAGTTACATTAATTATTATGTCAGTTAAAGTGAAGAACTGAAAATGATTCCATATGATTGAACACATTCAGTTTATAAAAGACTATTATTATGTAGCTGTATGTAAATTTTATTTATGTTATGTTTTCTTATAAACTAATCAATAGAAGTAGAGATACTATGTTTTCATTTTGAAGCTTTGGAAATTTTGAAAGCATTTCAGTATTTGTAGATATTTCTTCTTATCTATTACGTTACATACAATAGATATCATGAAATGGGAAGAAACTGTGAAAAAGAAAACATGAACTAAGTTTGGGAAAAATAGAAAGGAAGGAAGGGCAAAGAAACAACGCAAGTTGGTTATACTATTAATGTCTCTTAGTTCGTTGAAAAGGAAGGTTTGTGCTAATATCGATTGCAAAATTTTCATGCCTGTATTTTGTACCCTGAGTAACTACTTTAACTGTAACAATATGCAGTGCATTGTTATTATTCTCCTATTATTTTGTTATGAAAGTTTTCCATAAAATAAAAAAAAAACTAGAGAATATTCATTATTCAAGGCATTATTTATTGGTATAGTATGTGCCAAAGTAATACTTCTTCATTAACATATAATAACAAATATATTAAAATATGAACTCAAGATGTACTTGTTAAGCCAGTAATTAAAGATGTCTGCCAAGACAAGAAATAAATAACCACTCTGCTGTTTGAAAATTTTGTTTCTGGAATGTTAACACCAGCACACTACACAAATATGGTTATTAAAAGTAAACCAAACATTTCAAATTATATGATTTTATTTTAGCATATTACCATAATGGGAAGGAATAAAAGCCAGAAGACAATCATAAAAATTGGATTTATGAAGATATATAGTACATAGAAATATACAATTCCTTTTCATAGACCAGAAAAGAATAGAACATAGACTTACTGTGAGTAAAGTAATGCTAGAGAAAATGTTTGAAGAACCAAAATTTAGAAAGGAATTAAACCATTATTTAGATCATGAATGAAAAACAAATTGTTTCTCTTAAGGATAAAGAATATATAAAAAGTCTATCAACATTGATTAAAATCACTCGAGAAGTGCTCACCTGTCCATTTTATTTTGCTGTGCATTTAGAAACTAGGAAATGGCCATGACTTGAGTGAAAGGAATTGAATTTGACAGAGGACCGAGAGTGGGGTTACTGTATAGTCAATTGCCTCTTCAAGTGCAATTATCTACTCAAGATATAAAGCCAATACAATTCTACCTGTCTTTGGTTTTCTGTGCTGTATACATTTGCTTTTCTTCATTGTCTTTTTTACATCACATTTTACTTGCTTATATCAAATTTCTCTTCTTTTCATTCTCAGTGTTTTCTCTGAGTAGAATTTTTTTAAGTGGATCTTAGTGAAACATTAGTCTTTTAAAAAGTAATAGAATTGAAGCCATGAATCTTGGCAAAAGTTATATCATAGTAAATATATACATACTTGAACATGCTTGACACATATTAACTGATATTTTGATGTTGTTTCAAAATTTCTTTTTTAAAGAGAATTGATAAAAAAGAGATGTACATTTTCTGTATCCTTTAGATTAAGGCTAGTCTCAATACACACATGTGTGCGTGTGCACACACATATACACACACACACACACGTACACACACACAAGCCAGTAGAGGCATTCTTATTCTTGTAGGGATGCTATACTTCAACATGCAAGATGACATCTAACTCCTTTTGAAATTATTTTTCATTGCAATGACTATTTCCTGTCATAAAAATTTTTTCTTTGCTTTTAATCTACCTGAAGCAATACTGTTATTTAATTTTGATTCTGGCTGCAAATGTAGGGCTTCTTATAAAGCAAATTTTTAAGTAACAATGTTTGAGGGAAAATTATAATTTGAGTGATTTATCAGAGATACTAAAACTGTTCAACTCTTTTAAGAGTGATACAGAAACAAAATAATACAGGCAAAGTGGAAAATTATTTCGGATTACTTCAGGTTAATGGAATTGTAAATACATAAGTTGTTTTCTTGGCTGGTCTTCAAAAAATGTTCTACCTCAAATCACTAAAAATAATCACTAATCAGTTATGGTCACTAAACTATTGATATATTCTATTGAAATTAGTGCTTGCAAAATGTTCAAAAATGTCTAAAGAATTTCACATACCATTATAGCATATGCTGTCAGTGCTACACACATTGCCACCATCAGGCACAGGGACTTCTGGTGCGCTGTGTATTACCCCAAACCAGGACCTGCTTCTCTTTCTCGGATTTCTATCATAGTTTTTCAGACTTCATTAGGACACCATGTACTCAGATGGTTAAGTGGTATAGAATTCATGTCTCCCACTTAAGATACATTAAACAAGGAGTGAGAGACAACAGGATATGAAAGTTCCAGCTTTCTTCCTCCTCTTAGGATGCTTTTATGCAATGTACATTATTTGTGAAATTTCCAGGCAGAATTGAATTAGGTTTACTGCCTGTGGAATTTGGCTTGGTTTTTTGTTTTGCGGGGGTGTTTTGTTTAATAAGTCTCACTTCCCCACTCATAGTATCCCACCTGCCTCCTAGAACATTTTTATGCACTTCTGTCTAAATTGCAGGCTTGGTTTTTGTTTTGGGGGAATTCAAACTAGGAAAAGTATTGTCAAAATTGATACTAGTTACCAGGCAGAATGGGATTCTGGATTGCTGTCATTACTGAGCAGATTAACTAGAAGCCACATCTTTCATAGTAAGTAAGGATTAGATGACCCACTGTCTTGGTTACTTTTTTCTCGCTGCTGGGACAAAATACCTGAAGACCAAAATTAAGGAAGGAAAGGTTTATTTCACTTACAGTTTGTGGAAGTTTCAATCCGTACTAGGCATGATTATAAGGCAGAGTGGCACGTGGCAGAGGGCTGCATCTCAAGGCGGCAGCACAGCAAAGCAGCTACCAGGACACACACACCAGGGCGGAATGGGGGAGGAATCTCTCCAAGCAGCTTCCTCCTCTCCCTTACATATGCAAACTATCCACCCCAGGGCAAGTGTAGCTCTCACACCCATATTCAAACTCTAATAGCCTGCCCCAGGGCCGCAGGAGGCTTTGGGGGGACACACAGACATAAACCATAACACCCACATTTTGCTGTAGCACTTTATTGACTAACATTCTGTGAAGTCAACTGGATAAAATTTATATTAAAGGTCATTCATTGGATAAAATTTATATTAAAGGTCATTCATTGGATAAAATTTATATTAAAGGTCATTCATTGGCTTATGAAATATTTCTACATCAGGGGCTGAGGATTTAGCACAGCAGCACAATGCCTGCCTGGCAAGCGCAAGGTCGTGAGTTCGATTCCTGGTACCGGAAAAAAACAAAAAAACAAAAACAAAAACAAAGAAATATTTCTACATCTACATATATATTGAGAACATAGTAATTAAAACATAACCAAATTTGTTAGTTTAGGTAAATTCCATTGGTATTCTGAAGGAAAAGTTATTAATCCAGTAAGCTATTCATTAACTCAGATTCTGATGAACATTTCAGAATTCCTACAATCCTGTCTAGTGAAACTATGTATTGTCTCTAATGTTTTTTTAAATCGTTATTTTCTTACTACCTTTAATGATTTGATCAATCCTCTATTCTTACATCTGGTAATCTGAGCACCTTTGTTAAAGATAACAATATGGAATTTAACAACCACTGTTAATTCCTATCATTTGGTTTAAAACCAAGCATCATTTTTAATGTTCTTGCTTTGTTTTCTTTGTATTTTGCTTTTGTTCTTTTTTTGTACCATTTTCTTTAGAGTAAAATGAAAAAATTAAAAATGAGATATTTATCTTCAGTACCTCAAGACCTTGATCATAGGGCTGGGAGAGCTAGAAAAAAGGCTAATCATGAACATTAACTAAAACAACATATGCCTAAGTCATAGCTCTATGGACAAGGACATGGTTTAAGATGCTGTTATGAAACTGAGCTTCAGGGCAGAAGAGCAGAGGGAGCTCTGAAAAAGTGGAGGCTGGGAAGTAGCTCTTAGTTATCAGACACAAGACAGACATAATTATCCTAAGCTACTCTAGGATCACGTAATCACTGAATCTGACACACAGGCAGCTTTGCCAAGAAGCAGCTCATCATGTAATTCCTTCAGAAAATATAGATTAATAACCAAAAACTTTAATTGACATCTGTGTCCTTTCATGATGGCTATGAACTTGATTGGACGGAGAGACACCCAGCAGAACAGCAAAGCACACTTCTAGGTGTATCTGATTGGATCAAAGGGCATGACGCTTGGGACTGTGTATAGTTCTCAGTCTTTTCTTCTTAGGTGCTCCTCTCCTAGCTCTCCTTTCTGACTACAGCTATCTGTTAAGCTTTGTCTACCATACCCTTCCACTGTGAAGTTTCTGTCTTGGAGCCAGCTGGCCATGGGCTGAATCCCTTGAAGCTTTGAGCCAAAATAAACCTTTCCTTTTTTAAGTTGTCTATACCAGATACTTTGTCCCAACAAATAAAAAGTGACTAATACAAGTAGATTTTAAACAATAAGTCCTTCCCCAAAGTACATATATATTTTTGTTGTTTCAAAACTGTTATGATATGTAAGTTAACATATTTCATTATTTTACTAGTTTATATTAGTCCACTGAAAAGACATCTTGTGTTATTAGCTATTCTATTTAGTGAGAATCTTTTTGGTTTATGTCTTGTAATCTGAGTAATTTTGAAGATAATGAGACAGTGTATTAATTATTGTTATTCTTGTATTAGTGATGAAATTTTACTTTTTGAAAAGATAAAAAATAGATGGCTAGAAAACTGAAAGCAGCTATTCCAGTGGAAAACTGTAATCTCCCACTAAGACAGTACTTCTTACATAAGTGATAAACACTTCAAAAGAGGCTAATAATCCTTAAAGAATCATATTATGACACAGGAAATGAATGTTATAATCATTTTTCCAGGCTTTCCTCAGAATTATTTATAGTCATTCACCTGAGAAATTGTATACTGGGAGAGAAAGAAATAACACACATATTACAAAACGTTTGACCTTGCATCTGAGATAAATTTTATGATTTCACCTTTCTAGATATCAAAGGTCACCAAGACTGCACAGACTCAATGATTGTGTGGGCAGGATCTTAGGGTCCCCAGTTCACAAGAGCAGTTTTGCTCACAGTTTAGGTTTATTACACTGAAAGGACGCAAGTCAGCATCAGTAAAAGGAATGTGTGTAGACAAGGTCCAGGAGAAGTCAGGTACCGGCTTCCAGGAACCCCTCCCAGTCATACTGAGGTGTGCTTAATCCTCCTAGTAACTCAGTGACAGCCCATACAAAAGATTGGCAGACAGAGACTCTCACCCAGTCCTAGTGTTCAGGGCAGCTATTCTAAGTCTGTCGCCTTACTGTGTAGTGTCCGGGAGTAGGAGTTTTGCTAAGCAAGCTCCAGTGCCCCCTAGAGGTCAAACTGATACAGTAGAACCCAAGCCTCAGGCTCTCAAAAACACATGCATGTGTATGTTCGTTATATGATAATCATCTTGAAGAATGATGGTACATATACACATTATGTCTTGTATATAATGTGGTACATATACACATTATGTCTTGCCCATTTTACTTCACTTTCCCTTCAATTTCCTCTCTTTTACACTTATCTCAGATTCTCTTCATTTCCACAAAATCCACTTCCCTGTTTCCCATACTCAAGCAGCATATTCCAGAAGCTCATTAATCACCTCCTAGGACTGTCCAGAGGCACACAGGTCTGTCCTCAAAAAGTGCAGGCTTTCAGCATCTTGAGACTTAGCTCTCTATTGTGCATACTGAAATTACTTTGCTTATTCACTGTTTGTGGACTGTCTCCTGTCTTGTAAGATGGTCCCATGGAGACAGAAGTCCCTTTCTTAGTTCTCTAAGAACTAAGAAACACAGACAGACATAAACATCTGTCTGATCAATGAGAAAATGGATGAATAAGTGGAACTTTGATTAATAGTCTAGCATATGTTCCTCTTGGCTCAGCTTCTTCTTTTTGTCTTTTTTTAAAACTTTTAATGTTACATATTTGCGGTACATAATGACTACAGTCACCGTGGGCAAGTGGTACATGCCGATAACACATTCTTTCCCCCCTTCTTTCCATGCCCATAAGTTTTCCAGTACCACATTCATAGATTTATCTTATAAGACCTTACAAAGGTATCATGCATACAAATTGAAAATACTGAAACTTTGGACTGCCATTTATGTGGAGGCATACAGAAGCCACATAGGAAAATGAAGCACAGCCCAAGATTGTTTCTTAGTGAAACAAAAACATCTAAGGTACTTGTTTGAAGTCTCTAAGTCCATATTCCAACTGGATATAATTATCACCATAAAATACCCACAATTAGCTCCATAAATTGTGGAAAAAGTCTTGTTGAAATTGTCAGTTCTGCCCCAAATTTGAAATCAGAAGTACTTACACTGATTGATGAGAAAGTCAGATATTGAAATCACTTTACAGGTTTTACTCTTTTATTTTTGAAACAGGATCTCATGTATTTCAAGCTGGTGTTGAACTTACTATGTAGCCCAGGCTGGCCTCTAACTTGGGGCAGTCCTCTTGGCTGTAAGTGCTGGGATTACAAGCAGGAGCCACCATGCCTGGCTGAGATCACTTTAAACTCATAAAGATGAAGAGCTATTGTCTCTGTTATGACCCCATTTATTTCTTACATCAGCTCTTCAGGAAGAACATCAAAGTACATGACAGCACATCTCTGTGAACATAATATCATCCCTATAGTGCTAAGTGGTATAGAGCTGGTATGTGTGCTCTGCACAGAGTGAATTGGGGCAAAAATACACTCACTTACATTGAAAAGCACTACAATATTTAAGATCTTGATCCAGAAGTATACTCTTTTCTGTCCTTCTATTGCAACATATTCTGAAGGGCCCACAAAAATAAGTACATCCCATAGAAAAATATTGATGATATTATACTGATTAAACCAGAAAAGCAAAAAATGTTAATACCCTAGGTGTTTTAGGATGATATTGTGAGATATGTACATAAACATACATATGTATATAAAATATATCCAGAGCATGAAATAAACTATAACAAAAAATAAGAGACTTCACTACTACACAAAAATTTTAGGACATCAGCAGCAAATAGGATGACAAGAAGTATTTCCCATGTTAAAAGAAGCATTTTTGTGTAATGTAATCACTACACTACCTCTCCATGCATGCTGGGCCACTTTGGATTCTAGCCAGCTGTTTGAATGCACTGTTTGGAATAACTGTTGGATAATTATGAAAGCTGTTTGATATGAGTGGGTATAATCATACTTTCTCCTCTGACCATATTAATCCGCTTTCCATTACTAGAAAAATACTGGAGATATTACACAAAGACCGAAGCTTTATTCTAGAAATTTGTTGACACTGTTGCTTTTGCTATAGGGTAACACACTGTGGTACGACCACCTGGCTTACCTCAATACTAGGAAGCAAAATAATGGGACAGAGGGAAGAACCAGAGTTGGACACAGTTGGACACAGTTCCAATGATCTAAAAATGCCCTTTCCCTATAGGCCTCAGTTCTTTAAGTTTCTACCACTTTCCAGGGACGACAAACTGAAAACTAAGTTTTTAACACATAGAACTTTGGGGGTCATTAAAGATCCAAACTATGGCAGATCACGGTATTTAAAGTACTCAGCACTGCTGGTGGAGAAATGTGATGGTGACATACAACGTGGAGTCTTCATATGCCTTATGAGGGAAATATAGTACACACACCTAAGATTTAAGAGTATGCCTATGTTGTCTACCAAAAGAGTTACATATTGCTGATAAATTTGGGGCAAGTCCAGCAGTTATCTACCACATAATAATAATAGTGAATCTAGGATATAGACTACCAGGTCCAGAAACAAAGAAAGTTGTGTAAATTGGAGGATATATTGTATACTCCCAGTCATGTACATGTGTTCAACTAATATTGATCCTTTGACTTACATCTCTGTGTACTTGCAGCTTTCATAGGATCTACCACTGGGGGAAAAATCAAGTTATATTTTGTGTGTGGTTTGATACATTATTTTTTTGAGTGGAAAGTGTTTGCTGGCAGAAAACACTATCAAGTATAAAAGTTCTTGAAAAATAAGCATGAGTGAGAAGTTTTGTATTTTTCTTTTTTTTTTTTTTTGCTTTTTCTCTGGTACACGGGAACCAAACTCACGACGTTGTGCTTACCAGGCAGGTGCTTTGCCATCTGAGCTAAATCCCCAGCCCTTGGAGTTTTGTATTTTTCATGAGTGATAAAATTTCAGGAGCTAGGAAGAGGAGAAGGACGTGAGGCCAGGACATTTAAGTATCCCTAGACAATGACTCAGAGCTTTGCTTCTTGTTTGAGGTTGTAGAAGGGACAATATTAAAAGAAATAGGTAAAGAATTTTGGGAAACAGGCATACTTGTGGACCAATGCGATTGAGGCCAAAATGTGAAGGACTAATCTCAAATTAATGCATAACCATGGTCCTCACTGTAAGGAAACACTAAACACCCCAGGAAAGACAAAAGGCTATGAGGGATTAAAACCTAATTGTTCTCTTTCCAAGGCTGAAACAGTCACTGACATTACCAAAAATCCAAATTGTAAAGTGTAGTGTCCGAGTTTTGTGCATGCTATAAAGAAATCCACCACAAATAGTGTCAAGTTGAATATACTGAACTCTTAGAACTTTGAAACGGTAGTGTAGTTATGCCTCACTTAATGTCAGTGTACACACACTGTAAGACTCTTTCATGACTAGGGAATATGAGATTGTACTTTCACAAACTTAAAAAATGCATGTCAGTCACTCAGTGTGGCTTTAGTGCAACCAAAATGCACAATAAACTGAGGTATATGAGCTTGCTGTCCATCTAAGAAGGTGTTTTCTTTTACAGCAAACTTTTAGATAAGAAGAAATACAATATATGAGAAAAATGCATGAAGAAGCAACATAATAATTTATTATCATTTTCAAGTACTACACACTATACATAATTATATATTCTATCATTTGATGTGTCTGGCACCTCAGTAGATTTGTTCACACCAGCAATACTATAAACGTGTGTAATATGAGATGGCTTCAGTATCACTAAGTGATAAAATTTTTAAACTCTATAGTAATCTTCTAGGTACTCTTTAATATTTGTGGTCCATTAATGATGAAATCATCATCAAGTGGCACATGATTGCAATTCATCCTGAATTGAATGGATATGTACTTTTTTAGGGGCTTCTCTCTCCTGTCACAGTGCATTCGAATAGCAATATTAACCCAGGGCTAAGAGAATATCTGATCTTAAAGTGGGACCTCGCACAGCACCAATACTGCCTTGTCCAAAGGATTTGCCTTCCAATGAGCAGAGTAATAATGAGCGTGATCCTGGGAAGAATTGGGCATGCCTCAGTGAACAATTTAACCTTGCCATTTTGATCAAACATTTGAGAGACTTCCTATGGACACATCTGAGATGGCATCTTATGGGTTTAGTATAAGTTCTTCAGGGAATAGTATATGTTAGAAATCAATATCTATTATATGGCTTTGTACCTCTGAAAGAATGAGTAAAATTGGAAATCAAAAATGGATTTTCCTGTTATGTATTACAATTTTAAATTCAGTGTGGCAAGAGATTTTGGGAAATACCATGCCATACATTAAGACATAAAAATAGATGTAACATTGAGGCTTGGTTGTTTTTAGATATTTACTATAGAAAACAAGGGGCTGGGGATTTAGCTCAGTGGCACAGCCCCTGGCTGGCAAGCGGAAGGTCGTGAGTTCGATTCCTGGTACCAGAAAAAAAAAATCAAAAAAAAGAAAGAAAACAAGTAGCAAAGAAATTAAACAAATATTTAGTATTAATCATTACAACGTGGTAAAATGTTAGATATGTCATGAGTATAAGAAAATATGTGATATGTGTAAGTCTGGAAACCCGAGGAATCTACTGGCCATCTCTTCAATTTCCCTTATATAATATAATTGTGAAAATCTAATTTCAGGCTGGTGAATTGTGACAGAGACTCAGGAATGTCAGCAATGAAGGTTATTTAGGAAAGCACCCTGTACTACAGAAGTATAGGCCTGGTGTTAGGTAGACTACAGGCGGTGCCAGAAGCATTCTTTTCAGCTTTGAAAATACAGTGATTTGTCTTAAACAGGATTGAAATATTTTCTGGCAATTATAGCCTACAATTTGCAACAACTTCAGCAGCAGGTTCTACAGCTCATCACAGTAATTGTCCTCTCCTGGTGTTTGCCCTCTTTGCAGTAATGAGCAGTTACCATTGTGAAGTGTCAGTGCAGAGAATCCAATGTGAGGCACGCATTTATCCTAGATGCAACAGATGCTGGTGCTGCTTTGCCTATGCACACTTATTCCTTTCTCAATCCGGAGCATATCAATGCTGAATGTGCTTGTGTTACCAACAGTCAGCACTAAGACAGTCAGCACCTTTGAGAGATAATTTCCTTTAATCTCCTGGATATCACTCCCACTGCAAGTGAAGTGTATCTGGAAATGTCTGGGGATTTTCAAGTCCTCAGAGGCAGCATTACTTACCGCTTACTTGGTTTGTGAAGACTGATTTGGACCCCACTAGGATTCTGCATGGGCTTAGTGGGACTTCACACCACAGACTTATTTGCTTGTATTTCCTTTCTGTGCCTACTGTTCTATTGGTCTTTCTGGGGAATGCTTTCTTTCTAAACAATCATTTTTATGGACTTCCTCTTCTCAGAGTCTGCTTCTGGAGAATTCAATTTGTAAAAATACACAATGTGTAGTCTATTGAAATCAACTAGTTGCAAGTTAATGCTCTAATGTTTTACTTGGAAATTAAGCACATCTTAGATTTAAGAAGCAAAAATATAACAAAGGATAATACTATGCATAAAATCATTAACATATATTTATTAATTATTATTTATTGGTTTAGCATTTTTCATACATTACAAAAATAATGAAATCTCCACTGTGATCAAGACAGAACATTTCAGTCATCCTCAAATCCCTCATATTGGTTTGCATGTTAATCTTTCTGCCACTAGTCTATGGGAATATTGAGCTGGTTTCTGTTGCCAAATTTAATTTATTGCTTTATATAAATGCAATCATATGACATGCAGTCTTATATGACTAGCTTCTTTCATTGAACCTAACTGTTTAAATTTATCTGTTATGTGCAGTAAAAATGATCATCCTTAATAATATAAAGTTTTGTAAATAAATCACTCAGATGTTCATATAAGAAATATTTTATATAACTGTAATAAGTAGTTAAAACCATGACATACTCTGTTTAATTAACTTCATGCCATATTTAGTTTTCACCATTTCTTTACATGAACTTTTATATGTGTATACTGTTTTACAAAATTCTGTCCCACACTTGCATTTATATAACCACTTATGTAATAAAGATATACAATTATTCTCTGACTATGAAGAAATCCTGCTCAATACCCTTTATAGTTTCACCTGCAGTAGTAGTTAGGATGGACCTTCAATGTGACTAGCTTTGGGATCTATCCAGGGATCAGTGGAGCACACTTTTGGCATGTCCAATGGTTCTTGGAGGCATGGCCTTGGAGTATAAGTTTTACCCTTCATCCTTTTCACTCTGGCACTATTTCCTACTCTGCTTCCTGGTAATCACAAACTAGGAAGGTTTATTCTGTCAAGTCTTTCTGCAGTGAGGCTCCTCTTTCAAGCTCAGTGATCAGAGTATATACTGAAACTTCTGAAGCTGTGAGGTAAATGAAAGCCTCCCTAAGTTATGAGTGTTGGATTTTGTGTCACACTGTCAAATATATTCCTAGTCCTCTATACTAATATATATATATTATTCCTAATCCTATGTATTAATATATATTATACATAATCCTACATATATTCCTAGTCCTATAT
>NW_004955404.1:20633265-20650032 GCF_000276665.1 Chinchilla lanigera | reverse complement strand
AATAATTGTCTAGAAGCTAATGTCCACCACTCTGAACACCTTTTGTAACTGTAGAGGCCAAAAGTAATGAATTAATCTCATTATGTCTCAATAAATATTTATATGAATTCTTAGTTTCCTGAAGTATATACACTTTTATGGTGGTTTATCTATCCATCTATAAATATATATTTACATCATATATTTGGATATATATACATATATGTATATTTGGATATACTAGAATTGTAAGTCAGACAAAAATTACATACTGAAGTATATCTTCAAAATGTTTTAAGAAAACATATAAAAATTAAGATTACATATCTAATAAAAACATCCTCAATAATTAAAATTAACATAATGATTCTTTATTAGCCATCTCTCCTGTAACTGGGACAAAGCACTTAACACCTGCAACTTAGAAAGAGAGAAATTGACTTTTGGTTCAATTTCCGAAGGATTCGGCCCTGGGCTGTTTGGCTCCCAGGCAGAAACGACATGAGAGAAAGGGAGATAGGGAAAGCTACTCATTCCATGGCCCCCAGGAAGGAGTGAGACAGAGGCATGAGGGTTTGAGGGAGAGAAGAAAAGACATTTGGGGAAGAGAATACATCTTCTGAGTCATGACTCTAATGACCCAGGAGCAACTAGGCCCCACCTCCTAACAGTGCATTGAGCAATGAACTCCTCAGTGGATTACGCTGCTGAGGATTATAGCTCCTTTCTGATACAATCACCATCCAAAACACCACTTCTGGACACTGAAACTGTGGTGAGCATGTTAGATGTAAAGAGCACAGATGCTTTTAGAAAAATCATATCTGAAGAATTTATAAGGAACATGATTGCAGTAGAAGAGGTACTAAGAGATGATTCTTTACTCAGTGGTATATGATATCATGCGCAACTGATTAAAGGCAAATAAAGAGAAACACTAATGGAAAACACAGGTACAAGTAATAGGTAAATACAGAACACATAAAACAACTGTAGTCACATTTGATAGGTTTATAAAGGACTTACTCATTTCAGATTGCTGTAACAACGTTGTACACTGAATGGGTTTAAGAACAACACAAATCTATTTCTCATAGTTCTAGATGTTGGCGTGCTAACATCTGAGTACTGGCATGGCCTGATTAGATTCTAGGCAGAGCCTTTTTCAGTTTGTGTATTTCCATCTCCTCTGTTTATCTTTACATGGCAGAAACAGCATGATAGAACTTTCTGGAGTCCCTTCTACAAGGACCTAATATTTCACAGAGGCTGCACCCTCATAGCATAGTTCCCTCCAAAAACCACCACTTCCTAATTCCATTATAATGGGAGTGAGGCTGTCTGTATGAAATTTGAGAGAGCAAAATTATTCAGTCTATAACAATTCATACATTATTAAGATTCACGACAGAAGAAATTGTCATTCAGCAAATGTGAAAAATAAATAGTATTTGTATAAGTGTCAATTATGGATGCACTTAGAGTGAGATGATTAGACTACTAACTTCAATATATAAAATTTTTTAAAGTTTCTAATATTTATAGCTATTTAAGTATGTGGAATACTTTCAGATTTACAGAATAAAAGGAAAAATAACACAAAGAATCCCTACATGTATCATATAGATTTTCCTAATGTTAATATCTTACATTAGTAAGAACATTTTGTAGAATTAATGAATCATGACTTATATATTATTAGCTAAAATTCATCACATTCAAAGTACCTTTTTTTTTGTCTAGTACCACATTTTCAGTTCTAGGACCCTACATATAATACAAAACTACACCTACCAATCATATTCATTGAGTTTCTCCAGGTTCTGGCAAGTTTTCAGACTTGTCTTTAATAACCATGGCCAGTTTGAGAGAACTGGTGAGGTAGTTTATACAATGTTTCTAGTTTGGGAATTGCCTAGTTCTTCTCCACTGTCTGAGAAACTGTATCGTTTATGGGGAATAACTGCCCACAGTGGCATCTTTTTTCTTCCTCTTGTTTTGGATTATCTTTGCTCTTGTTTTTCTAGTTTCAAATCTGAAGCCAACTGAAAATGCCAATTTTAAACCTTGTATATATTCTTATATGGACAATTAATGCTGTAAATTCTTTGAAATATATGCCAATGTGATTTTTGTTGTTTACTTATTGTATTTTGCTTTCTTAGCAAGTAAAAAATAATATATACTGTAATGCCCTTTGGATTTCTTCATTACTCATGAGCTATTTAGAGATGTGTCATTAAGTTTCTGAAAGAACTATATTTTTGTTACTGAATTTTGTTTTAATTTCATTGTTGTCAAATATCCATTTGTATAGTATGGATCATGTAATATATCAATATTATATATTAATTATATTGAAATTATACTAAAATTAGTTGAAAGTGAGATTTTATTTATATATAAATATATATTTATACTTTATATGTTTGTATATTTATATGTTCATATATTTCTATATGTATAAATTCCTTGAACATTTGAATTATACGGAAACCCAAACTATGTTCTATATTCTGAAGTCTTTATGTTAATTTCACTTGGAAATTATGCTCAGTTTTCTGTGAACTTCAAATAGATCAAGTCGGTTGACAAAATTATTGAAAATATCGTATACCTCCTGATTATGTCTAGTTTCTCTATCAATTATTGACATTGACCAAAATCAACAGAATAAATACCTTTTTTGCGCAATCAAAATAATAGATAATCTAAATTTAATTCTGTCTGTTCCTTTAGAACGTGGGCTGGAGTACCTCAGGGGTAAAGCGCTTGGGTAACATGGGCAGTGTCCAAGGTTTGATCCAACACACCCAAAAAAGCCTTTATTTCAAAGGGTTTTGGGAATATTAAAATTGAACAGTGATTCACATAAGTATAGTTTGAAAAAAAATTTAGCTTACACAGGATTATTGCATTTTAAATTATATATATAAAGTTTTACTATTTAACCATGTCTTGGAAAATCATACTATTTTTCAATTTCTGGTGAATAGGAGATGTTAACTATGTTATAATAGTTGTACAGGTAATAATTTAAATAAAATATTAAATGGCATGCTTAACATTATGATAGTTATTTGTGGTTTTTTTTTGTTTTTGTTTTGTCTTTTTGAGACAGGGTATCACTATGCAGTTTAGGGTGGACTTGAGCTCACTTTGTAGCCTAGGCTGGTCTCAAATTCACAGCAATCCTCCTGCCTCAGCCTCCTACATTCTGGGATTACACCACACCCAGCTATATTAGTTATTTGAATAATAGATGACTAGTGGTTTTTCTAGCAGCAAATCATATTTGAGTTGAAGCTTTCTAAATTTATAGTATATCCTTCAGTCAATATAAAAGTAGTATATTTGTTTCACACATTAACTAGATAAAGCTCTATAGATGGATAAAATTGTTGTCATACTAGAGTTCATGTTAAGGCATTATGAATTAGTATATACTGATAGTCCTTAAGTGACTAAAATACATCTCAATTCAGGGTGGAAAATACATGCTGCTCCAAGTCCCATACTTTTCTCATCCCATCAATTTTGCTCCTCCTTAAAGATGCCCCAGGAAGTCCTTGCTAATCACCAAAGTCTTCCAGAAGTTTCCTTTTTTTTATTTCCATGTCTTGACTACAATATGCAATATTTTTTATCTGTTCCTACTCTGTATCTAGCATTAAATATATAATTCAAGTGGCTAATAGTTTTGTGATATCATGTCTGAAATTTTTTCAAAATAAGCTGGTTTTCCTCACCACTGTGGATCAATTAATGCATATTAGGAAATTTACTAGGAGTTTTCATACACTTTAATGGGGAAAATGATGAGTAATTATCTTCCCAATGCCAGAAGTAGACTTTTATTTATAAAACAGTCATTCAATCTCTGTCTTAAATATGGTAAACATCCTCTGCATCCCCTGATTTGAAAGTTAACTCAGGAAATATATACACAGCTGTACACTGCTATTCATTTATAAATATAAATATAAAATATAATATTAAAATATAAGAAACAACATTTCTTACTCATTCTTCCACTATAGATAACAATATCTTTCATAACAATCTACTTTGCTTTTACATCACGCATTGATAATTAATAAAATGTGATTAATCTTGCTGTTGTAAATATCTAGGAAAATTGCTTATGTGCTTGTGAATATGATGTGTATAAATAGAAATCTAGGAAATATTTTCTCTCCATACTTAGTTTTTAAGGCACTCAGCACAAGACATCTATGTGAGAGTGGATGAGTGAAGCAGTAGTGTAGAGTCAGACAGCAGTGTAATGCCAAAAACTAGGTAAACTAATTTTTGTTTCAATTTAGACTGCTGCTGCACATTGACTGATAGATTTTAGGCAAATGTAGATGTGACTTTCGCTAATCTAAAACTGTATAGATTATTAAGTGAGGATGGAATGTTTTCATTTTTCTCATTTTCTATCATACAATATTTTGTGAATGGTATGGAGAACTTTTGTATTTATCTGGTAGGATCTGGAAGGAAGGTCATAGAGCAAAGATGAATCAGACATCTAAAAAATCATGTGAGAGAAAACATTCAGTATCTTCTCCAACTTTTTAAACATAAGCCTTCATATTTATTATTTATGAACTACCAGGTTCAGGTGTCATTCTCTCATTTCTCTCAACAAAGCAAGCATGGATTTTCAGGGAAAAGTCTACAATTCAGCCAATTGTTTGTAGGCAGAAATCTATTTTTGATAACACATTATATAGCATTTGAACAATTAAACTTCATATTTTACTTTTAATACTTGTGTCACCAACTTGTGTTCCCAAATACTGGATTTTATTTCCCCATATATTTTTTCTAACTTTCTTAATTACTAATACACGATGTACTCCATGGTTCCTGCAAAATTAACCTGAGTATTTTCTAAATATATTGAATTATACAATTCTAATTGTATTTCCTTTCCAAAATTTTGAATTTTCCAATAATTTTAGTAATTTTTACTGTAATTTACTAGTGAAATCCCTATCAATCAAGAGTCTTATCTTTGAAATACTATAGAATTTATAGTTTTTCATTTTTCTAATAGATTATTGTGTCTACATGTACAAGTTTTTATTTCTTATTTAGCTTTCTAACACCTAGGATTTTTCTCTGATGTCACATAGAATGGGTCATCTTTTTGATCAGTCACACAGGCATGGATAAAATTTATTATATGGAAAAGAATCAAATAATTTATATCTAAGACAAATAAAATTGAAATCTTACATTGTAGACTTGGCAAAAGGAATGAAAAAAGGGATCAAATAAGCACATAATTTCTGATTTTATGAATATGCTTTACAAAATGTATTTGGTCCTCTTCATCCATTAGTTTGCTACAGATGAGGTTCATAAAAGTAAAAAGCAACCTTGAGACAATTACCTTGAAAATATCTGGAGCCTAAGCTTCATTGTGTACGGAAAAACCTTTGTTAATTCAACAACGGTCTTGCCTGAGCTCGGTGAACCTGCGCTAGCCCTTGCAAGTAGAATTCCGTGCACATCATGCTCAGAAAGGCTCTACTGTAAGTGTGTAGCAACTACATGACTGCCGTGGGCAGAAATTGCCTTCCGTTCTTGCTTTGTGAGAAATTGCCTTCCGTTCTTGCTTCTAACAGGGTTGACCTGGGTGGTTGTGATATCTCATTGATCTAGTCACAGGCTCTGCCTGATTGTTCCGCAACAGCTGTAAAGTGGCTTCCTCCGCAGGCCTTCTAACAATCAGTCCAGGGAGTTCTGACAAAGATCCAGGACCGATTAAAATCTGAGCTCTGATTTTGATGATACTATAAACTACATGGGAAATGTATTAATCTAGAAACATTTTAGATAAATATTTAATGCTATTCTATTTTTCATGTATTTTGCAAGCATAGAGTATATCAAAACTTTATAACAATTAATGCTTAGGGGCTGGGAATGTAGCTCAGTGGGTACAGTGCCTGCCTGGTAAGTGCAAGGCCCTGAGTTTGATTCCCAGTACCAAAAATGCATAATAATACATAACATTGACTTTTTCATTTTTGTTGGGGAGGGAGAATAGTTTGAGACAAGCATTCACTGTGTAGTCCAGGGAGGTCTT
Organism: Chinchilla lanigera; assembly: GCF_000276665.1. Lineage (NCBI taxonomy): Eukaryota > Metazoa > Chordata > Mammalia > Rodentia > Chinchillidae > Chinchilla > Chinchilla lanigera. The sequence goes on along the minus strand of NW_004955404.1, from coordinate 20,643,950 downwards.
GAACTCATGGTACACCTCCTAACTCAGCCTTCCAATCGCTCAGATTACAATTTGTGCCACCATAGTCACCTAACACTGAATTTCTGAAATGACTTCCCTTCTCAGTGGTATCTATAGAATTGTTATATAAGCATCAGCATTTGTCTTAGGCTATGTTGCTTGAATAGAATTCATTAAATTCTTATTAAATGTTAGTCAGAATAAGCATGGCAATATTAACAGTCTGATTAAAAGAGAAGGCTAAAAATATATTTATTCAGCATTTCAAAGCAGAACTTATATTATTTTTGGACCTTCATGTCACACATAATTTTGTGCATAATTGCATCTAGACACCCACAATTTCTTCTAAGACAAATTTTATCCTCTACTCATAGAGTTTCAAAGTATGTTTGAATTTAGACATTGTGACATAATACTAGTTCACTATGCAGAGTTTCAACCACTACAAGTTTTCTTGCGAATAGATTTTCCCCAACGTGTTTATTTATACCAATGAGGGTGTTTCCATAATAAATTGGGAAAAACTCCTAATTCTAATAATAATAAATGTTGAATTTTATATTACAAAGACAACAAAACATTCTTTTCTTAATATCTCTTTTTTTATTTTTAAGACAAACATATAAAACAAAATTTCATCAACCAAGGAATGGATGAAAAAGATGTAGTGTTTTTATATAATAGAGTATCTTTCAGCCATAAAAAAGGGTAAACTGGAGACTTTTACAGGTAGATGGATGCATCTTGAGACCATACTCATAAGTGAAATAAATCGGATTTACATATGTAAACATCATATTGTCTGCCTAGTATGAGAAGCTGAAAGAGTAAATAAGATCCAAAATGTACACTAGATACTGTAAAATGGGATGAAACTGTTCAAAAGACAGTGAAACATGCTTTAGAGAGAAAGAGGAAAGAGGGGAAAATATTCTAAGCTTGAGATCATGATATTCTTACTTATCATCTCACTGGCACAATAAAACTCACCTTTTTACCTTATCATATCATTCTTTGAATGTATTTTCCTTCCACAGTAAAAGAATTTATCCTTATGGTTTTGTGTTATAAGCTGAGATTTTTGTATTTCATAGTTCATATACTAAAGAACTAACTTTAACAAATTGGCAAATTAAGTAGGATTTGTTGTTTGGCTACCAGAATTGCCTACCAAAAAAAAAAAACAGCATTTGAATAATTGGTGCATCTCAATTTGCTCTTATAATCTGTGACCTGAAACATTCTTCTCAGGTTCCTTTTTGAGTTTCTGTATTCAATAAAAAACACCAACATCAATATTCAATATTAAATGGGTTAATGTCCTATAGGACAATCCATTTACTGTAATTATCTTTTTTCCTAGTCAGCAAACTTTGAGTAAACCCATAATTTAACACTTTGGGTATTGTAATAATAAATTGCAACACAACACATGGTAAGCTCTCAAAAAATTGTTCTTGGCTGGATTTCATAAATAATGTCCCAGTTTGATGCTTAAAGGCCACTCTCTAGCCTTTGTTGAACTTTGAGTTGCATTTGCATTGTTAATACATTGAACCAGCATTTCTGGAATCCCTCGTCTATGTCAACTATTAAATTCAGTGCCAAATACCAGCTGTGTTTCTGCTCTTCCATGGCTCAGAGAATAGATGAAATGAAGGCCCTATCAAAATTACAATGTACGTTAATTCCATTTCAGAATTATGCTATAATAGGTATACAAGAACATGTAGTGAAGTAACAAACATTAGCTTAAATTTAAAAGCATAGGAAACTTTTGAAAATAGTTTTAAAGGAGACACAGGAATTCCCCAAAAGAGAAGAGAGTAGAGGATGCAAGGAAAACCTGAGCAAGGATTAGAAGGTCTGAAGGCGCAGGTATTAGCTGATATATTTCACACAGCTTAGCACTTACTTTTTGCTATTACTGTTTTGAGACTAAAATGTAGAATAGCATGTCATCAAGAAACACTAGCAGCCATTTCGGAGAAATTATATTTTGGTTTACAAGAAATAACAAAAGAAGTAATTAAAGTATAACAGTGACGAAATCAGATATGTGTTTAGTAAGAGGAAATTGCAAAACTGGGAGGATTCTCAGACAGTGAACAAAGCAGAGGGCTGAAGACCAAGGGCGCACCACGGTTGTAATTTACAGAGGGTGGAGCAGAGCTGCAGGGGTCTCAGGAGGAATCAGACAACACACATATGTTTGAGAAGGGGAGAAAACATAGAAGAATTTTCAGAAATTGGGGTAAATCGATGATAATAATGTTATTAAATAAGATATAAACATATGAGATCAATTGAGAAAAAGTGATAATTTTTGGACAAAATGAATGTAAGAATTCTGTGTAGTATTGATGAGAAAATATCAACTGGCTGCTGACTGTATGGGAGAGGAACCTAGGGAACAGGTCAGTCTAGAGTCTCTAGGTTGGACAGTGTATTATGATTCTTGCGGAGACTGGTGGAAATGCAATGTGAGTGAGATAAACGTTTGAAACTTGCATCCTTGAATCCATGAATGTGATTTAATCAATCAGTCACTGCATGTGTACAGAGAAATAAAAGCGATTGTGGAGAAAAAGTAAAGAAATTCCTTGCATATAACAAAGGTGAAAGAATAAAAACTCTTCCTTGGATGCACCTTGCAACTATTGTAGAACAAAATACTCTAACCATAATTAATTTGCAAATATATTTTTCTCCTGCAATAGTTAGGCAGTTGACAACAATTTCACAGGCCTTTAAATATACAACAGGCACTTTGTATACATCAGGACATACAAAATCAACTGTAATTTCTTTTAAATTAAAAGAATGTTAATTAATATACAAAATCATATAGGAAGAGACTAGTCAACCATAAGAACTTATGCACACAACACAGCTGATTGGTAAAAATCCAGGAGGGCTTCAAAGCATCAGCAAACAGTAAAGTTAGACCTGAGTTGGCACTGGTTAAAAAAATCTGGCTTATTATTTTAATTCTTTAACAAAGCTTTGATCTGGGAGTTCAAATTACTTTTCCTATTATAACCACTTATCTACTGTATGTGAAGCATTGCCCTATATATGTGGCTCACACGATATGAATGAACTGCTTTCATCCTCACAAAGATCTTCTGGAGAAGATGCTATTATTATGCTTATTTTACAGATAGGAAAGTTGACAATGTATTTTATTTGATAATATATGAATAAAGTTTTATATTAACCTATTTCTCTCTTTGAGATACAAGCATAGTGTCAGTGATAGTTCAGCACAATATTAGGATGAAATTGTCAGTTAAGATTCAAAGCATGCCCAAGGCACACCATTTTGCCATTGACATCCTCAGCTCTTAGTTGCCTGGTTCATGGTAGATGTAGCTAGGTAACAATGGCTACTAAGAGTCTTTATAAATTCAGACTGAACAGCATTCATTCATCAGAAAGCACCATGTCTTAGTCAGGGAAAAAATATATAAATGAAGATTAACCAGAACATGGTTAGGAGACATGAGAAAAGAAAAAAAAAAAAAAACTTTCATTGAGAAATTTTTTTGTTTTTTTGTTTTTCTCCGGTACCGGGAACTGAACTCACAACCTTGCGCTTGCCAGGCAGGTGCTTTTGTCGCTAAGCTAAATCCCCAGCCCCTCATTGAGAAATTATTTGAAGCTAGGAATTATCTTTTAAAAAGGTTAGAGTTAATTCTCACCTAAACTTTAGAAGGGAAAGTAAAATCAAATTATTATTGGACAAACTATGGTTTAAATCTATTTAATAACAGGGTAACACAGTTTAGATAGATTGAAAGCTTATACTCCTTCCATGTAACTTGTCACACTTCCATATAGAACACTTCCTGCTCATGGCAGATATATATTAGTAGTTAAAGTCTATTGTGTAAAAATATAATTTAACTTTTCTGATTACAGTTTAGTCACCTTATGAATGATCACTCTACATACTGTCAGTAGGAAACCAGTTCTTTCTACTTGAAAACTAAAACAAGTACCTGAGTTTTACATGGATGGATGGATGGATGGATGGATGGATGGATGATATTTGAGGTATTAATAAAATATACAAAATACATACTTTCTAAACATAGATATCTCCTACATGAGTTCATGTAAAAAAAAATAACTTTGTCCATTATGGGCGTACATATGGTTTGCGTCTGGATGTCCACCCAAAGCCTAATGTAGTCACAGGGAGCAGGCAGTTTTGGAGGTAGCTGAATCTAGAGTTTTTGATTCATAATGCAATGATGGGATTAAGGGTGCTGGGAATAAAGCTGGATGAGTGCTGGCTCACTTCACTGATTAGATAGGCACCGCCCTAATTCCAGCAGTCCGGATAACATAAAAGGGAGAGAAAAAGACTTCTTTTCCCCGTTTTGCACTTGTTGCATTTGCTGTCTTCTGCCACCGTGAACTATTGCCCTTCTACCATGCCACCCCCTTCCTTGGAGGAAGTTGATTATGGACTGAAAACTCTATAAACTGTGAGCTAAATAAACCTTTTCTTCTTTAACTTCTGGTGTCAGGTACTTTGTCTCAGCAGTGAAAGAAATACAACTAACACATTCATACACATCTGCACACATATGTTTATATACAAAATTACACATACATACAAAGGAGAGAGAGAGAGAGAGAGAGAGAGAGAGAGAGAGAGAGAGAGAGAGAGAGAAAGAGAGAGAGAGATTTACTTAACCTACCACAGAGTGGAAAATTGTTCCTACTTCCAATTTAAGAATAATGTAAAAGAACAATTCAGTAGGGAGGAATATTGTAACAATATTGCTAAGATCAGTCACCCCTGAGGTGATTTCTTGAAAATGTGTTGGTTGTGTGAGTTAGTATTTCTTGTGGAAAACTTTAACTTATACGTTTAATTTATTTTCAAGTTAAAAGCATCTCCCAAGTAATCTGGATGTCAAGCCCAGAATATAGAATAAATATTATTTTGGTTATTGTGAGGCATCATATCTTTGATCTCTATATGTGTAATAAATATTATTTTGGTTATTGTGAGGCATCATATCTTTGATCTCTATATGTGTAACATAGTATTCTAATAGCTGTGTCTTCAATTCAGGACTGAGAAAAATCAGACTTCTAACAGAGACAAAGCCAGCTAAAATTTAAACCAAAGATACTGGAAGGCACATTTCTTCAGAAACATCCTCCTTCTATGAGTTTCTATGCTGACACTCAATATCAGGTATAACAATGAGATTAAAGAAGTAATTCTCTACACCAGCTTCCTGAACGTTATATTGGTAACTGACACTCATCTAATTTCTCTAAGTAGACATTAATAAACACATGATGTGTTCCACACTCAGAGGCATAATAGAAAGCTTTAACACATAAACAATAATATACTACTAACTCAATATAAAGTAAGATCATTTAGCACAAATATCAGTCTCATTATTTAACTTTTTTTTTCTTTTGTTCTGAGAATGGAACTCAGGACCTTGCACTTGCCAGGCAGGCGCTGAGCCACTGAGCTATCTGCCGGGCCCTTGTAACTTACTTATTCTGAAGAATAAGAATGAATCCTTATGAAAATCCTGAGCAGAATCCTGAGAAAAGGATTGACTAGGTGACCTAGTAGATATTTTATCTCTAACTTCTTATTTTATATGACAAATATATGATTAAAATTATGTGTAATTACATACTTTATAGTATAATTAAAAGTATGTATAATTACCTAATTATAATAACACTCATTTCTGAGACATGCATCAATGCAATTATATAAAATATTTTCCTTCATAGGCAAGAGGAATCGCTTCTTAAATTGTTGAAATCTCATTTTATGCATTGTATTAGTAATAGAAAGTGCATTGCACTAGGAACAGAGAGTAAAATTTTAAGTGTAGATATAGGGAGGTGGGCTTCTGAAGTAATCAGAGGTTAAGCAAATTACCTTCCTCTTCAGGAGAAAAAATTGTTTTACTTAATACATCCTAAATTATTCTTAAATGTCTTCCTAAAATATATCAATTTCAATATTTTCACAGTATAGAAGTAGAAATTCTTTCCAATTGAATGCTCAGAATACATATTTTTAATTTAGATATATAAAGTGTAAAATTATTGGCTGTTTATGTCTCTCATTTCCTGTGTTTTATTTTCCTGCTCTCAAAACCAAATGGAAATTATTGTTGCATTTTACGACACAGGTTAGTCCCCAGGGAATGACAGAAAATTATGTGTTTTAATAACTTCTACCTTTCAAGATAAAATAAATAGATTTATAGCGAGTACCTTATTACCCAGCCCAAAATATCTAATTCTCAGGTGTACAAATCTTGAAAGTTCAGATTATGACATTTAATCTTAATACATGATACTATCAAGAGACCTAATCCCAGTTTTGGAAATACATTCATCCCTCAAAAATGTGCTAATATATACCTATTTTATATATCTCTATTTCCATCAATCTATCTATCTGCATTTATATCTAAATATCTAAAAATACAGAAACTTATCAATCTATTTTTAATTATCTATCTAAATATATGGGTAATTATCTATAGCAATCTATTGAGCTAAATACATAGATATAGACAGACATAAACATAAACATATATATGTCTGTGGTTGAATTGTCTTTAAAACATTTTACTACTGAGAATCATTTTAAAATAAATGAATTGTAAAGATGAATTTTCCAAATTGCTCTGGGGTATCTGAATTTGTATATCTAATTTGATAAAATTTATATATATGTATATATATAAATCTATTACCAGTAGTAAAGAATGAGCTGATTGTAATTTGTAATGGAAATGAGCAAAACATGACACTGGATATTCATTGTCAACCTTGTATGAGAAACAAGGATCTGATGGACTGTGTCAATCATTCTTTTGAATATTTTTATTAAACTGAAAGAATTGACAGACTTCTCTTAATAGTGCCAAGCACTTGGGGCCGGAGAGATAGCTCAGTGGCATAAGCACCTTCCTGGCAAGCACAAGGTCCACAGTTCAATTTCTGGTACAAAAAAAAAAAATAGTGCTAAGCAAAAAATGGAAAGAAAATTATCAGTTCAGCTTATTTAAATCTTAATGTAAGCACCACACGCATTATTTGAAACTTCTATCTATGCTCGGATAGCAATCCGTATCTTCTGTAGTTGCAAGGTTGAGATTGCTGGAAATTAAACTTAGAATCTTATTCTGCACAAAAACTGCCTGATATAGACACAAGCTAAACTCTGCTATGTCTTGTATCTAGATGTTCCCTTAAAGCTTCATGCACACAGAGGGGCTATTTTTTAAAAGCGTTTGGATCTAGGGTGTGTGAATATGAATTGGGGGTGTCTGGATGTCTATTAAGAATATATGATAACTAGATCAGCCCACTGATTGGTTTAGCATAATTCTGGGTGTGGATGGCATTAACCAATAGGCTTACTGAATAAAGAGGTAAAGATGGAAGGCAGGATGTTGCTGCTTGCTGCTTTGTTGTCTTCTGCCTGAAAATTCATGGACTGTTCCGTTTTGTGATGTACCTCTTCTGTGCCACCCTGCCTTAGAGGCAACTGACTATGGACTGATTAAAAAAAAACTAGTAGCTGAAATCAACATTTTCTCCTTTAGCTTTGAGTGTCAGGTACTTTGTTCCAGCAATATAAAATGTAGCTAAGACAAACTGTCAGTCTCACAAGATGCCTACTGTTAAATGAATACAATCATTGGAGATGATGTGATTTTTAAAAGCTGTAATGAGAATATGTACAAAGACTGATTAAAGTAGGGCAGTTCAGCCTTAAATTCTGATTATTTCATTCCCAGCAGAAACCACCTTTCCACACCTATCTGAGTTTAACACTGCATTTGCTGAGGAAACTGCAATATTCTCCGCTGTTATATTTGTCATGAAAAACAATGATGATTCTCTTCATGACCAGCAATAATTCTTTGATTCTAGATCTATAATTATATTCTAGCTCTCACAAGCCTGTATAAGTGGGGTAAAAAAATATGACCCATGAAGAAATGTACTGTACTCCCAATGAATTATTTGCTTTTTCTAATTTATGTAGAAAAAATACTAGGGGAGCCTGTTTAGGATAGGATACTAAGGAATTTGGATAAGAGTGAAAAGGAGCACAAATTTGGATCTAACCAAATCTTTTGATGCAGACTTACTAAATGGAAACTTCATATTTAATGTTGCAGCTCTGGCAGATAAAAAGGATTCCAGTACTTTGATTGTTGGTTTGTTCAGCTGAAATGTAGACCAAAAGAGGAGCTACACTGAACATACTGGAAATTTTGTACTTTGATGTAATGCAGAAAGAGATCCAAAGTTTTAGTTTAGAATTTTGGAATGAATTTATAATTTAGATATATGCATCTATAATTCAGTGTCCTGAAGACAAGTTCAAAAATATGACAAATAAATTTACAATAGGACCTCATAAAAGCATCTTGGAAAGCTCTGTGGTCAATTTCCATTGTAGTCTAGACTTTATGGTAGTGATAGGTCACTAAACTGGGAAATATATATGTGCAATGAAAATAATTCTTGGAATACAAGATGTTTGTGGTAATAACCAGCTACTAAAAGATGCTTTTATCAGTAGCAGAACAAAGTTAAAACAACATTCAGAATGTATAATTCACACAGACCCATGGTGGTGGCTATGATATTCCTAATTATAAAACTGGGATTGTACTGAAGTCTTACTTTATTTATAGAAGCAGATAATATTTAGGTCAAGTAAATGAATGTCCAACCTGAATCATAAAAACAGACAGACACAATCCAACTATCAGTATCCACACTTGAGCCAGTTTATCACAGAAATAGAACACAGTGAATGAAAGAGAAGCTGAGTCTCATTCAGTAAGGACTCTGATCCACTTGCAAAAACGTGCCCTGCCGCTTGTTGTCTGAGCAATTCACAAAAGGCCTTTAACCAGGGTAACTGCACTGTAGAAGAAAAAATACTCAGACTTTTAGAGTCTAATAGACATTAGACTATAGAAGGTCTATAGTCTAATAGACATTAGACTATAGACAATGCACAAAAGGCCTTTAACCAGGGTAACTGCATTGTAGAAGAAAAAATACTCAGACTTTTAGAGTCTAATAGACATTAGACCTAAGTAAATCCAAGGAGTTAAAATAGTATCCAAAATTTCCAAGGAGTCCATTAGTTAAAAAGGGGGCTTGTAGAGTTGAGCTGATTAATATATTTTAGTGTAGATCTATGTCATTGGACCCCTGAAACCATCCTGTGCTAATGCCTTCTGGTGTAGAACACAACTGGAATACATATACTCAAGAGTTGACATGTTCTCCAGATTGCTTTCTTAAACTGAAGATGGAGTAAAGGCTTTTATGGTGGCAAAAGCTAAGTTTAACCTGCAAGGCCAGTCTGTCCCTATTAAAACTAAACCAAAGGCTATTCTACAGTTCTGGAGGTATATTAGAGATCAGCATTATCATCAAGGCTTGATAGTACCAAGGGTGGATTTTATTTCCATATCCTTTTTCAGTCCATCTATTCAACCTTTACAGAAGAGAGATAACATGAGCAAAACAATAATGTATTTTTCTAAGATTAACAGGGTGTCTTAGTTACTTTTCTCTCATTGCTGAGACAAAATACCTGATGCCCAAAATTAAGGAAGGAAAGGTTTATTTGGCTCACAGTTTGTGGCGATTTCAGTGTATACTTGGCTGGCTCCAAGGAAGGGTGGCACATGGCAGAGGGCAACAGTTTGTGGCAGCAGAAAACAGCAGAAGCAGCAACAGCAAAAAGGGAGGAACAGCAGAGAGCAAGGCTCTTTCCCTCCTTTACATTGTATGCAAACTGCCTGCCCCAGGCACGTGCAGCACTCACACCCATAATTCCAACAATGGACCATGGATCAATCATAAACTCTAGAAGCCCACTCCATGACTGCATGAGGCTTGGGGAGGACATCCAGACACAGACCATAACACCCGGTGATGATTTCCTTTGCAGTGGAATTACAGATTGGTTATATTGCTTGAGGAAATTAACATATCTTTTGTTATCACCAATGCAATTTTTAATCTAATAATTATCTTTACATTTTCAGTAACCAAAAGACCCACTAAATCAGTTTGTTTTCAGCTGGAAAAACAAGCAATATGTATTCTGTGTGATAACAATCAGGTGTACTAATTCTATGGATTTATGTCATAATTTAATCCACAGGAAGCTTGATCACAGCTCCTCTTTATATGCTATCACTTGGTCCACTATGCTGATAACATGGTCACTTACAATACTGAGTACAAAATAGTAACAATCCACACTTATTTGTAAGATATTTGTGTGTCAAAGACATAGAAATAAATCAGACAAAAATTTAAGGCTTTCCACCATGGTAAAACTTCTATGGATCAGTGGTGCAGAGCATGTTGAGCTTTATCACTAATGTGATAGATGTCTTCTTAGCAAACACTTCCTAAAACCAAGAAGGGGTAAAAATAAGTACCATGCTGCTTAGTATTTTGTTCTAATTGGCATCTTGTAAATTATCAGTGATGTTGAATATATTTTCATACATTTATATTTGCTGTTTGTACTTTGTCTGAGAAGTGTCTATTCATCTCAGATGCCCATTTCTGCACTGGGTTTTTAAATTTAGGAAATCTGATCTTTTTTCTTTCTTTTTTTT